>NW_024080890.1:2113477-2267746 GCF_003009895.1 Hyaena hyaena
CTCCCTCTCTCTCTCTGACCCTCCCCTGCTCATGCTGTCTCTATCTCTCTCCTAGAAATAAATAAAACATTAAAAAAAAAAATTTAAAAAAATAAAAGAAAAGAGAGAGAGAAAACAGTAACTTGGAAACGAGCTCACGCGTGTCACGGATCCTTTGCATACTGTCTCCTCTTCCCCACGGCACTCAAGTTAGGAGAGTGTGTCATCTGTAGCCCATCAAACCACGGAGTTCTACGAGTGGGGAGAAGCTTGCTGACGTATAGACGGCAGGGTTTTCCCAGGCGCGGCTCAGCAGGGCCCATCCTTGTGCGGCCTCTGACCGTCCAGACGGTGCTAGAGAACAGAGGTTCACGCCCAAGCGCCCCACCGTCCCAGAGCCCCGCCACTCCGTGCCCCTGCACCTGCACCCCCAAGGGGCCCCGTTTGCTCTAGTTGCTGTGTTTTATTGAAACATAAATGTAGACCCGGTGGCGGAAGGTTACTATTGGGACCAGGTGCCCATTTGCACTCCTGCACCGGGGACGTGCGTGTCCCGGTGGGAAGAGCCACCTGTGGTGGGCAGCCTGGTCCCGGACAGTGGAGCCATTGAGGGCAGTTAGGAGCACAGGTGCCACTCGGGACAGAGAAAGCTGAAGCCCGGGGACCGTTCTGCACCTTCCAGGATTTGGGCCACCTGCCTGGGAGGGAGGCTCACCTGTGCTGCTTTGTCCCAGCCTGGGAGTGGTGCGTGTGTGCACGCACATGTGTGGGGGGGGGGCGGGGGGGTGCCTGGTAATGAGGCACCTAGAACAAGACAGTCCTGAGAATAGTGGCGGAAAGTGGGCATTTGTGCATGTGGGGTGGGAAGGTGGCAGAGAAGGGGCAGGTGACGGGTGGGGGCTCAGCCCGGGGCAGCAGGGACGCAGCTTTGGGGTCAGTGCTGCAGTCAGGGTGGGTGGAGGGTGAGGGCCGAGGCGTGTGGTCGGGGGCAGGGGTGGCCTGGCAGTGACGGAGAGGAGCTGGCGTCTGTCTTCCCCGGCGAGGCCCAGCGGGCTCACACGATGGCTTTCCCGGCCGTGTGGCCCTCGTGCGCCCCTGCCCGTCAGCGGGGCCGCCTCGCCCCTCCCACACTGGGTGTGCAGGGATGCGGTCCTGCGTCCGATGTCACCTACCTAACCGCCGCCGTGTGTCTGCTTGCTCTCTGCGCAGATGACAAGACGTTCCAATGTGAGCTGTGTTTCAGATTCTTCTCCACCAACAGCAACCTCTCCAAGCACAAGAAGAAGCACGGCGACAAGAAGTTTGCCTGTGAGGTCTGCAACAAGATGTTCTACCGCAAGGACGTCATGCTCGACCACCAGCGCAGGCACCTGGAAGGTGAGTGCCCGCCCTGCGAGGGAGCCCCTGGGACGGGGGGCGGCGGGGCGGGCGGCGCGTTTGCTGGCACAGCCAACCGGGATGCGGTCTGGCCACGCCGTCAGACGGGTCGGTGTCCTCAGGCACAGAGAGGTACCGAGGGGGCTTAACGGGGCTACGCGTCAGCGGGAACTCTTGCAAACATCCTCAACATTCCGTTGCGGGGAAAGAGTTAAAAAAAAAAACTGATTCTTTTTTTAGAAAAAGTTTTTTTAATGATTATTTATTTTTGAGAGAGACAGAGCGCGAGCAGGGGCAGAGAGAGAGGGAGACACAGAATCCGAGGCAGCTCCAGGCTCTGAGCTGTCAGCACAGAGCCCGATGTGGGGCTCGAACCCACGTACTGTGAGATCATGACCTGAGCTGAAGTTGGACGCTCAACCGGGTGAGCCACCCAGGCGACCCAAAACACTGATTCTTTATAGGATTAAATACTATGTGCTCGTTAAAAGCATTTAATGCTTTTAGTATGACAGAGAGTAGGAAAAAAACAGCATGTGAAATTGTGTGTGGGGTGTGCTTTTAGCCTCGTGCATGGAGCAGAATGTTCTGGGCAGGAGCGGTTGCCTGGGGTCTAAGTAGCTTCTCCCTCATTCCTCAACCTCCCTGCGGGCCCCACATGGCCCAGGCCGTTTGGAGCGGGGGAGCCCAGGGGCTGCCTGTCCGTTTGGCGGATCCACGGGAAGCCAGGTGCAAGAGGAAGATGGATGGCCGTGGGGTCAGTTACAGGGGGGACGGGGAGCGAGAGAGGACGGAAGCGAGGATTGCAGTGGCCCTGCAGGGCGGGCGCGGAGAGGCGCAACAGGGGCCCTGAGTGGGAAGGCACGGGCACCCGTCATGGGGACGCACCCCGGCCGCGGGTGATGCCCGGACTTTGTTCCGGAGCCGGCTCAGACAGAGCCTCTTGACATTGGCATTGCAGTCGTGCTGATCCTGGCTTTTCCTCTAGAAGCCCCTTGTCTCTTACTGCCCAACCCTCAGTAAGTGACACTCAGCAACCAGAGCACCTCTATGTGAAAGTCCAAAAAGAATCACTTTATAATGAATTGCAGATGAGGTACATGTTCGCTGAAAAAGAAAGCAGAGTCGTGTGAGAAGTGTAAGGCGGGTCACATCTGTGTAATTTTCACACTCCGCTTTTTCACCTGGCTGTCGTTCCCATGGCTTCACGAGGTCTGTTTCCCTCTGTGACCTGTGGGTGGCGCGCTTGGGCCTGTCCAGCCAAACCTGGTGCCCACTTAATGACTGGATGGCCTTGGGCAAGCCACTGTGCCTCAGTTTCCTCACCTGTGCAGTGGGGGTAGGCTTTCTGCCCGACCCTCTAGGCCGGCGGATGGCTGAACCAGACCCTGCCGGTAAAGCCAGTCGCCGTCAATGCCACCCTCACTGGGTGCCTGGGCTTGATTTTACCGCATTTTATAACCGATAACACCAGTCAGATCATTTTCTGCAGGAATGAATAACACGTTTCATGGTTTTTCCTTTTTCACTGGAGCAAAGTCCCAACCACTGCTTTAGATCTGAGGCGTTTTATGCCTCTGGGAACCTTCTGGAGAATGACTATTCACGTCCAGCTCGCTGGGTGTTCTTAAGTCCAGCCCTGCATTCACACCATGGGATGAGAGAATGTTCCAGAATGGGTTAGCTGTGTAGAAAGAAACGAGGAGAGCGAACTCCTTTCTTTTCTTCAAAGACTACCCATTCTGTGGGAACTTCTAAAAATCTGTTTAGATCCCAGTTACGAAGTTACGTCTTAAAACCGTAAGGGGCTTATGGGCATTATCTGCCTGATCAACTGATTTAATTTGCGAGGAGAAATATTGGTGTCTTTTTAATAAAAAATGTCACGTTTAAGAATCCGACCTTTGCCTTGAGCCTCCGAAGGAAAGCCCGCCTCCGGCCTCAGCACCAGGCGGCCCTTTCCCTGTGAGCCTCCCCATCCACACTGCTCTCGCGTGGCCCAGTCCTTCAGAGGCACGAAGTGTGTCGCTGATTCCCGGGGGCACATGCAGCCGTTCCTTCCCTGAAGCCGGTCGGTGCCGTGGTTGCATGGCCGCGTCCAGGGCCGGGTGCCACTCACGCGATCGCCGCCCAGGCGGCCACACCGGCCTTGCCACACCGGCCTCACAGCAGGTGGCGGTGTGCACCGCGTGCACTCACTCTCTTGCTTGGGTGGCCGGCATTCCAGGAGTGCGGCGCGTGAAGAGGGAGGGCCTGGACGCCGGCGGCGAGAACCTGGTCCGCTACAAGAAGGAGCCCTCGGGATGCCCCGTGTGCGGCAAGGTGATGCTCAGGTGTTGCTAACACCAAATTCTTTGCGGGTCCGACCACTTCTTGTCCTTACCCGTGTCTGCCTTGACCCGCTGCCCCGCCCCCCCCCCCAGGAGGCCTGCCTTCCCCACCTGTCGAGTCAGCTTCCCACCCAGCACCCCAGAGCTGCGGCCACGGGGTGGTTGGCCCCGGGTCACCATGAAAATAGTAGCCACCTGTTCCTCGTGAATCGCCTCCCTTCGCTCACCTCTCGTGTTCTCCTCCTGGAGCGCGTGGGGCCAGTCGGGCTCTAGTTCGCCTGCGCTCAGGGTGTCTGTGGTCCCAGGACTGGCGTCTGGACAGAGACTCCCCGGCGAGTGGGGCCCTCAGGTGGGCTCTGCTGCTGTCTTGTCCCCGGAGCTATGTGACGGAGGCCACAGGGCCACCGCGCCGTGCCGCAGCGGCCAAGGGGAGGCCAGTGCCTGAGCCTCCACCCCCGTCACACAGCTGGAAACGGCACGGTGCGGAAGCCCGGGCCGCGGAGGAGGGGACTCTTCTTTGATGCCAGTTTTCAGAGAAGCGCGGCTGTTTCTGTGTTTACTGGCTTCATGGGCCACGTCCTGGCGACACGGTGAAGGGAGGGAGTAACATTGAGCCGGATCCCGCGGGCGGTGCAGACAGGAGCATGGCTGGGGCTCTGTGATCACGCAGGCTCGCGCGTAGACCACCGAGCTCTAGTCCGCTCGTCACCCCGGCACCCCGGAGCGGGGAGGGGTCCTGGGGAGATGACCGCAGTCTCCTGTGGTCACTCAGGCGCCGCCCCCACCCCCAGGTGTTCTCCTGCCGGAGCAACATGAACAAGCACCTGCTGACGCACGGCGACAAGAAGTACACGTGCGAGATCTGCGGCCGCAAGTTCTTCCGCGTGGACGTGCTCAGGGACCACATCCACGTCCACTTCAAGGTGCCAGCACCACCCTCTCCTGGGCGGTCACGCGGAGGCGTGGCGGGCCCTCACGGCCAGCCTCCTAAATACTTGTCCGCTCGGCTCCGTCGCCTCTCTTCACGTGGGCTTCCGTGACCCCCTGCCGCATCCATCCGGGGCAGAAGTGCTGATCCAGGCAGCAAATGCGGAAACGGCAGGGGGTGCCCGGGCCGGAGAGGATGGTGAGCCCTCGTGCTCTCGGGGCTGCCGCCCGCGGTGCGGGATCTGTTCCCTGGCAGCCCCTGCCCCGGGCACAGGTTGGGGTTTCGCTGAGAAGGTGTGAGTCACAGGCAGGCTGGGGGAGGTGTGTGAAGCATGAGTGTGAGAGGCTCCCCTGTGCAGGTGCTGAGCCACATGGACCGAGCTGGGGAGGGAGGAAGGACCCGAGAACGTCCGGGAGCTTTAGTCAGGGGGTGAGGGGCACTTAGACTCACCGGGACCTGGGATGCTAGTCTGTCCCCCCCTGAGCCTCCACGTCTCTCCTGCCAGAGAAACGGGGCTTCCTGAGCATCACACTGGGCCGGGCGCAGGTGAGGGGCCCACAGCTGCGCGGCTCTGGGCAGGCGCTCGCCCTCCGAAGGCGGGCTCGGGTCGCTGCCGGGGACCCGTTAGCGCCTCTGTGCCCGTGTGGGAAGCCGGACCTGGCCACTGCGTTTTCCAGGACATTGCGCTGATGGACGACCACCAGAGGGAGGAGTTTATCGGCAAGATCGGCATCTCCTCGGAAGAGAATGATGACAATTCAGACACCAGCGCGGACTCCGAGCCTCACAAGTACAGCTGCAAGCGGTGCCAGGTACTGGCCGTGGGCCTTCGGGCCCCCGCTGGCGGGAAGGAGGCTCCTCCCGCAGATACACTGCGGGGGTTCTCGGGGGTGCTGGGCGCGGCTCCCCCTCCTCACACGGACCTCGGGTTCAGGGCCTCCAGTGGCTGGTCTGTGTGCAGCCGCGCGGCTGACCCGGGTTGGGGGTGGGGGGGGCCCACGTCTGGAGGCTGTGCGGCACGTGGTCGTTCCCTTGCTGAGTGAACCGTGGGTCCCATCTTAGGCGTCACTGCTCGGGAAAGACGCAGTTCGCTCCCTACCTAGCGCGGGTTCCTGCACCGCCGCCGCGCGTGCCATCAGGGAGGTCGGGTGGGTGGCGAGCAGGACAGGGCCCAGGTGCGGGCGGGTCTGGGGGGCAGAGCAGGTGGCCCCCGCACTCCCCCCCCCCCGCAGTTTGCCTGGCACTGGCCCTGCCCTTGGGAGTCTCTTCTGTCCGGTGTGGGTGGCGGGCTGTCACCGCGGCCTCAGCGCCCGGTTGTGTGACCTGAGCTGGAGGGCAGGAGGCCTGCGCAGGTGTGAGCGGCGCCCCTGTCCGCAGCTCACCTTCGGCCGCGGGAAGGAGTACCTGAAGCACATCATGGAGGTGCACAAGGAGAAGGGCTACGGCTGCAGCACCTGTAACCGCCGCTTCGCGCTGAAGGCCACCTACCACGCCCACATGGTCATCCACCGGGAGAACCTGCCGGACCCCAACGTGCAGAAGTGAGGCCTCCCGGGGCTGGGGTCCCAGGGCCTGGGGCGACAGCAGGGGCTTGGCGGGAGGGGCTGTCTCTTCCCGCCCCGGGCCCTGCGGGCAGCAGGCTCACCTCCTTTATCCCGTGTGCCGTGGGTCCTGCCTCCCTCACCCGCGGCCCCACCGCACAGGTCGGCTGCGCTGCAGCGTAACCACGTGGTCCTCGGCCTGCCTGCGGGACTCGAGCCACCCCGTTTCCCCACCGTGGCTAGGTCCCGGGGCGCCGGCCCCGCGGAAGGCTGGAGCCCGTGGCCAGTGCCCTGTACAGGAGCGAGCCAGCGGCCGCCCCGTGTACAGGCCGGAGTGGCCCGCTCGGGCGGCCGGACCGGCCGTGGGGACTGCGAGGTGTGAGATCAGGGAGCGCAGGGCCCCGGGCTTCCCACCTGGCTCTTTCAGCAGCCTCCTCCATGTGCTCACTGGTCTCCCCCGTGCAGCTGTGTCCCAGCCCCCCTTGCAGTGAGGACGTCAGTCATCCTGCAGTAGGGCCACCTGATGCCCTGACCTTTCACTCATGACCTGTGTGGGGACCTTGCTTCCAAAAGCAGTCACGTTTTGGAGGCCGGGAGTCAGGGCTCCAGCCTCTGGACTTTGAGGGGCGCACAGTTTCGCCCGTTCGGGCTTAAATGTGTGTCTGGCGCCCTGTATGTGGCTGCTTTGTTGCGACCGCTTTGTGAGGAAGGGGCTCGGGGCCGGCGCGAGCGGCTGCGGCGCGTCCTGAGGCTCGCGCCCGCTTGCAGGTACATCCACCCGTGCGAGATCTGCGGGCGCATCTTCAACAGCATCGGGAACCTGGAGCGGCACAAGCTCATCCACACAGGTAGCGCCCGGCCGTGGGCCTTCTCACGCGCGCAGAGCCCGGGCGGGGGTCCCGTGGGAGCCGCGGACGCGCGGGGATGTGGGTGCGCGGGTCCGAGCGCTGGTGTGCTTGCTGTGCAGGGGTGAAGAGCCACGCCTGCGAGCAGTGCGGGAAGTCGTTCGCGCGGAAGGACATGCTGAAGGAGCACATGCGCGTGCACGACAACATCCGCGAGTACCTGTGCGCCGAGTGCGGGAAAGGTGCGCGGGGGCGGGGCGCCGCGGGGGCGGGGCGCCGCGGGGGCGGGGCGCCGCGGGGGCGGGGCGCCGCGGGGGCGGGGCGCCGCGGGGGCGGGGCGCCGCGGGGGCGGGGCGCCGCGGGGGCGGGGCGCCGCGGGGGCGGGGCGCCGCGGGGGCGGGGCGCCGCGGGGGCGGGGCGCCGCGGGGGCGGGGCGCCGCGGGGGCGGGGCGCCGCGGGGGCGGGGCGCCGCGGGGGCGGGGCGCCGCGGGGGCGGGGCGCCGCGGGGGCGGGGCGCCGGGTTTAAGGGAGGGTTACCGCCCGGGAGGCCCAGGAGGCCACAGGGCACCAGGCTCGAGGAAGTCGCTGTAAAAGAGGGGCGACAGCGCAGGCAGCGGTTGTTTGGCCCCCAGAGTAGTGTAAGCACCGCTGTGGTTCCGCGCATGCGCGCCGCGTGGGGGCGCTTCCCTGCGGCTGAGCGGACCCTCCCGCGTGAGTCGGGATTGTCGTGACCGGTGGGGACTGGGACCTTGGCTTCCGTCGGGTGAAATTGCTGGAGTAGGAAACTTATTAACACAAGACCTCACATGTGCAAGTAAAATGAGAAAAAAGTCATCGCAGGACACGGTAGATTTTTAACCCAGTTCTGTTTAGAGAAACAAAGCACCCCTGCGTGGAAGGGGTGGGGCGGGTGAGGCGTCCGCCCTGCCCCCACAGACCGGGCACGTCAGGCTACTGCTTTGCCTTTAGGTCTTCCAAACGTGTTGTGTTCTATAAAGGTTTTCCGTAGTTCATTATTTATTTTGAGAGAGTGGGAACCAGCGTGAGCAGAGAAGGGGGGGAGGGGGGCCCCCGGCCCGCTCCCGCTGTGACCACAGAGCCCGCGCAGGTTCGCACCCACACACTGTGAGCTCACGACCTGAGTGGAAATCAGAGGCCAGCCACTTAACTGACCGGACTGGGTGCTCCTCCTTCACTTGTTTGAATTAAACACAAAAGGAGGAAGAAGACAGAACGTCTCACACCCCACTCACCCTGTAACCCCGTTAGCGCACTTCCGGGAGATTCGTGTTAAGAGCTTAGAGAGAATGAACTGCAGAGAGAGCACACGTGACCGTTTCCCCTTCTCCCGGCCCCGGCCCCGTCTGCCTCGCTGGGGGTGACAAGGTCTGGTCTGTCCTCCAAAGTCACTTTGTGCAAGGGCAGGGCGCTGACTCCGTTGGAAAAGCAAGGCAGCACCTGATTCCCTTTTTCCGTCGGTAACACAAACTGGCACACAAGGTAAAGTGGTTGCTTCTGCCTTAGACCTGTTAACGCTCTTCAAGAGAACCTCAGTTTCTGTTTTGTAGGAACCTTCTAGAAGTTTCTGTGCTTGTCTTAGTGATGCCATAGCTCTCCCAGCCCCTCCCCCACTTCCTGCCCCCTGCTCGCTGGCGGGGGCGGGGGGGGGGGGGACCTTGTAGAGCAGGACAGAGATGGGGAGAGTCAGAGGCGCAGATGGAATGCTGGGGCCGTTCCATCCAGGGGGCAGAGAGAAGCCACACCCGGGTCCCCCGGAGGGCCTGGCGGGGTGGGGGGGGAGGGATGGGTGCAGGGCCACATCTTGCCACGTGTCCTGCAGTCATACTAGAAGCGTGTTTAATGCTTCGTCTTGTGATTTCCTCCATGAATTCCGAGTGCTTTCCTGAGCGCTGCCGTTGGCACTTGGGCTGGCGCATCTGTGACCTCCCACACCACCAACTCATTGGTGTCGTCACTTCGCTTTCCGATCACGGCCTTTAACCACATGCAAGCAACCGCTTGTGCTTCTCTGTTTTTTCCCTGCCTTTGTATTCACCAGGAAGTCCTTCATAGAGTTTTCATGTCAGAATACCTCAATACTGCCTTCATTTTTCTCTCAAAACCCTGATAGGATTCCGTCCCGTGGATTCCTGTAACCAGACCCCTTTAGTTATATATTAAGGGCTTTTTTGCGTGTCACTTTTTATCACCACAAGTGATGTTGCAGGAAGCCTTCTTGCATAGTGTTCCTTCCTATCTCTCTCTGAAAGTGCAAGACTCTATTTATGCAGGCGAGAGACTGCAAAAGTCGCGTGAGCCCCGGCCCCCTCCACAGTTTCTGTGCCCAGATCGGGAGGGGCCAGGGGACGCAGGAAGACTTCTTGTTCAGGATCCCTTGATGTACCGTGACATTCTTGGGACAGACCTTGGTGAGGCGGCCGTGTGGCCCGCGTGGAGCAAACCACCAGGCATTTATGGATGTAAAGAGGGCCAGCCCCCATCCCAGGCTTGAGAATTGGGCCTATTAAAAAATGGCCGTCGTCCCCAAAGTAAGTTGTAGCTGCGACACAGAGTCGATCAGAGCCCCACTGTGTGGCAGTTCATCTGGCCTGTTCATCTTAGAGCTGTTCACACATGTTTTTAAGGTGGACGGAGAAGCATGACTTGTCGCTAACGCTGGCTGCAGAGGGAGGTCTGAATGGGGGGCGAGCTGTGTCGTGACTTCTCTTCTGGGCCTATGACACGAAGGCACTTTGTGACTTAGGATCTGTTCATTTTGGATGCACACAGGAGGCAGGGGCTCTCCTCCGTTCATGTCCTCGGTGGTGGCCCCTTGAGGGTGAGAGCCGAGATGCCGCTGTGCCCGGCACAGCCTGGGCTAGCGGCCGGCACTGGTGAACGGAAGGAGGCAGACACATCTGTGGACTTGGTGGGGGGGAGGTGGCGTGTAAATTGCCACACAGGGTGGGCTGTTGGGCACTGTTAGCCGCAGCTAGAAAAGTAACTTCTTAATTTATAGCACAAAGGCCTATTTGTGGCGTAAACCTATTTGAGGTGTAAAAGTAACGTCAGACTGTCGCTGAAGCAGTTTGTGACAGAGAACAGCTTGAAACGCTGAGGGACTTTGCACTGGCTGTTCCCTCCACCAGGAATGCTGTTCCCCCAAGTAGCTATGGGCCCCTCCGACCCTTCCTCCAGATCACTTTTTCAGGCGCTTCCTCTGAGGGAATCCCGCGACGCCCCACGTGATGGGCCAGCATCCGGGCCTCTTCCGCGCCCTCTCCCCCGTCTCTGCGTTATCCTGCTTTTCTGCATCCCTTCCCACGTGGCCCTCCCCCGTGCCTCTGGCGCCCGCGGCGGGACTGCGCCCTGGCGGGGGCAGTGGTGGTCACTGCCGAAAGCAGCGCAGTGGCAGCTCGTACCGGCCGCGTCTGTGTCGGCCGAGTATCAGATGGCGGCACTGACAGGAGCGACCGCACGGCGGAGGGCCCGTTGCGCGTGGCCGCAGCGCACTCGGCAGTGTGCTGGGGGCCGGGGAGACCTGTACAGCTGCCGGACCGCAGCCTCGGGGCTCACCTCTCATCGCCTGGAGCTTTTCACTGTGAGCATGTGATGTTTTTGTTGGAGAAACTGGAAATAGTGTATGAGGCGAAAAACGCTCTTCCGAAGTCAGTGCTGGCCCCACACGTGTCTCCCGTCCTGTAGCCCTGGAAGCCTTTCTAGGTGGACCGTCCCCTGGGAGGCTCCTGCTCCCTCTGCTGGTCCCGGAGGGCCAGTTCTCATGGCTTCTCCCAGCCCAGCCAGGCCCGGGTGGGTGCCGGCTCGGGTTCACACAGGCCCGGGTGGGTGCCGGCTCGGGTTCNCGGGTTCACACAGGCCCGGGTGGGTGCAGGCTCGGGTTCACACAGGCCCGGGTGGGTGCAGGCTCGGGTTCACACAGGCCCGGGTGGGTGCAGGCTCGGGTTCACACAGGCCCGGGTGGGTGCAGGCTCGGGTTCACACAGGCCCGGGTGGGTGCAGGCTCGGGTTCACACAGGCCCGGGTGGGTGCAGGCTCGGGTTCACACAGGCCCGGGTGGGTGCAGGCTCGGGTTCACACAGGCCCGGGTGGGTGCAGGCTCGGGTTCACACAGGCCCGGGTGGGTGCAGGCTCGGGTTCACACAGGCCCGGGTGGGTGCAGGCTCGGGTTCACACAGGCCCGGGTGGGTGCAGGCTCGGGTTCACACAGGCCCGGGTGGGTGCAGGCTCGGGTTCACACAGGCCCGGGTGGGTGCAGGCTCGGGTTCACACAGGCCCGGGTGGGTGCAGGCTCGGGTTCACACAGGCCCGGGTGGGTGCAGGCTCGGGTTCACACAGGCCCGGGTGGGTGCAGGCTCGGGTTCACACAGGCCCGGGTGGGTGCAGGCTCGGGTTCACACAGGCCCGGGTGGGTGCAGGCTCGGGTTCACACAGGCCCGGGTGGGTGCAGGCTCGGGTTCACACAGGCCCGGGTGGGTGCAGGCTCGGGTTCACACAGGCCCGGGTGGGTGCAGGCTCGGGTTCATACAGGCCCGGGTGGGTGCAGGCCCATGTTCATATAGGCCTGGGTGCGTGCAGGCTCAGCAATCACACAGGCCTGGGGTGAGTCAGGTCTGGGTTCATGCAGGCCTGGGGCTGAGCTGGCCTGTTGAGGAAGGCCCAGGGTGCATGCAGGCCTGGGGTGAGTCAGGTCCGGGTTCATGCAGCCCTGGGGCTGAGCTGGCCTGTTCAGGAAGGCCCAGGGTGCGCGCAGGCCCAGCTCAGCCAGGCTGGGTGCATGCAGTGTAGGGATCGTGCAGGCCTGGCGTTGCGTACCAGCCAGAGCTGCCTGGGGCTCACCTCCCCCATCCCCAGGACGCAGTTTCCAGGTAACCTGGTGGGGACTGTGTTCACACTGGTGGTGGTCTGATGCTGCCCTGCTCCGTAGGACCTCCCCAGGTCCTTTTCTGTGTGACGGGGATAGCGGTGACCTGTCCGCTGCTCGCGACTAGATCAGTCTGTAGCCAGCAGGAGTGCACGCGTCTGCCTTGTGCTATGAGCCGCCGCGCACCCGCTCCCCGGTGATCGCTGCCCGCAGCTTCCCTGGCCCCCGCAGTTCCTGTTCAGACTGTCCACCTAGAGGGCATCCTGTACCAAGACCCTCACTTCTCATTCACAACTGTGCCAGGGTCCCCCCACCTGCTGCTGAACACCCTGTGCTGGAACCCCGCCCACTGCTGATTTACACCCTGTACCAGGACCCCCCCACTGCTGATTCACACCCTGTACCAGGACCCCCCTCCCCGTTGGTGATTCACACCCTGTGCCAGGGTCATCCCTTCTCAGTGCCCAAGTTAGTGAGGTTGTAGTTTATTTCACCTTCAGCCAAGATTGACTTTGTTACATTTAACGAAAGGCAGATTAAAAGTCCGTGCATGTACCATACGGATCTGACGTCCAGAGAACTGAGTCCTCCTCTCCGTTAACATTAGCACCGTCAGGATCTACAGGAACTCTCTGGCAGGCTTGCACACGTCTCTGTGGGTGACTCAGTTGTGTCACAGTGGTTGCTCTGAGCACAGACCCCCAGGTCTGGGCAGGCCCCTGATGAGATGGGGTGTCCAGACATGCCTGGACCTCCGAGGGCGTAACTGCCAGTCTCAGCACTGCTGGAGGGGGTCCTTCGCGGGATTTACCCTCCAAGTACCGACCTCCTCCTCCTCTCGTTGTGCGCCTATCACGATCTGTGCCTGCCCGAGGGCCCAGATCCCAGGCCCCGTGGAAGGTCCAGGGTGTGGCGTAGGCACTCCAGGGGGTCTCGGCACTGGGTGGGACTCAGGCCCCGTGAGGGGCTCTGGGCACAGTGAAGAGTGTGGAAATTGTTGCAGGTCTCAGGCATGGGCACTGTGGGGGTGTCTAGTTGTGGGGTGTGGCGTGGGTGCTGCGAGGGGCATCTTGGCCCAGGGTGGGGTGCAGGCACTTTGCAGGGCCCGGTGTCGGCGCTGTGGTGGGGGGCCAGGGTGGGGTGCAGGTGTTGCGATGGAGAGTCTCGTGTGCGGGGTGCTGCGGTGGCGCGGGCACAGGGCGGAGGAGGGCCCCGAGGCACCCAGGAGAGGTGCGGGGCATCTCTGGAGGCAGGCCAGGCGGGCTGGCTGAGTCCCCGCCCCCACCCCCGCAGGCATGAAGACCAAGCACGCGCTGCGCCACCACATGAAGCTGCACAAAGGCATCAAGGAGTACGAGTGCAAGGAGTGCCATCGCAAGTTCGCGCAGAAGGTCAACATGCTCAAGCACTACAAGCGGCACACGGGTGAGTGCGCGGTGTGGGCAGGGGCGGGGCGAGCAGGGGAGGCGCTGCCCATTGTAACCACCATCTGCGGCTCGCAGGGAGCCCGGTCCTCGGCTCTCTGAGCGCTGTCCTCTGTGGGCAGGCGGCCTCTGCTGTCAGGCCGTCCCCTCCTGCAGGCGTTCTGGCCGGTGCATCGCTGTCCCCACACACGGGAGCCCAGGGTCCTGCACGGCTCGCCTTGGGGACGTCCGGTGCCATCTGCCAATCCTTAGTGTTCATGCCTTGCACTGGCCGTCTCCATCCCCCCCCAGCCCCGCGCCCCCCAATGTCCGCCTGAGATGGTTCGGACGCGGGCCGCTGGCCATCATGGTGTTGTCTGGGGCGGGAGGCACAGGGCATCTCTGTGTCTGTGCGTCCACAGAGAACAGTGCGCTGGTGGAAAGTGATGGTGTATACGTGTCAGTTTACATAGACATCTGTGATACGACAGGGGGAAAACAGCCTCTCTAGCAACAAACACGGGTTCCTTTCTCATAAAACGTTTACCTGTGGATAAGCGCGTGTGAGAGTGAGAATCAGGGGGCGCGGGAGCTCAGAGGTGCCCCTGGTGACGGTGATTCTGTGCCTGAAGCTAACAGGGGAGTCTCTAGTTCCTTCCCTGTGCCCTCCCTAACCTGGGTTTCGGAGCCCACACTGTCTGGCCCGGCTCACCCACAGCCCGGCTCACTCACCACGCCCAGAGCATCCAGGCCACCGCGCGGCTGCTGGCCCGTCCCTGGGCGATTCCGGGTGCCCTGCTCTCCCTGGGGAGCCCCTTTTCCAGGAAGCTGGCTCACTGCCCGGGAATGGGCCACATGCCTCCTCGGGTTCTGTCTCGCCCTGCAGCCGCCCTGGCCACCAGGACATAGTCGCCTCTGTCCCTCGGCTAGCCCGGGCCCCGCGCACACAGGGACTCCGCAGACTCCCAGGACCGAGCGCAGCGGGCCTCTAAAATCGCTTTCCTTGTTTGCGTTTCTGGGGAAAACCTTGTTTACTAGAAGTGCTGGCGGTGCACCTTTCTGTCCGCGTCCAGGGTGCCAGTCTGATGGGTAGGGTCCGCCCACGCTCGCCCCGCCGGGCCATCCCCGCAGACTGAGCTCTCCGGGGCAGGAGGGGCGCCTGGGAAGCTTCAGAAGCGTCCGATCCCCAGCAGCATGTTCTCTGCCGCTGGGAGTGGACGGCGGCCCGCGGGTCCAGGCCAAGCACCCTGCCGCTTTCACCGTGGAGGCCCTTGCCGAGCTGCCTTGGCTCCTCCCCGCGGTGTGGACTGAGCGTTTGCCCGGGTCTCCTGCGGTTTCCCTGCCCCTGCGGCCTGTGCGCTGCGGGCCCGGCCAGGAGTTAAGTCAAGCCCCCTGAGGCGCCCTCCCCTCCCCGCAGGGATTAAAGATTTCATGTGCGAGCTGTGCGGGAAGACATTCAGCGAGAGGAACACGATGGAGACCCACAAGCTCATCCACACGGGTGAGCGGGGCGCCGGGCGTGGGCAGACGGGCGGCCCCTAAAACAGCCCACCAGCGGTCCCCACCCCCCAACCTTCCAACGGGAGCAGCCCCGCGTGCCGCGCTCCACCCCGCGGCCCCCACCTCGCCTGTGCTGTGGCCGTGGGGCGACCCGCTCATGCCCCGCACCTGTCTTCTTCTCCCGTGCGTGTGACCAGTGGGCAAGCAGTGGACGTGCTCCGTGTGCGACAAGAAGTACGTCACCGAGTACATGCTGCAGAAGCACGTGCAGCTCACCCACGACAAGGTGGAGGCGCAGAGCTGCCAGCTGTGCGGGACCAAGGTGTCCACCAGGGCGTCCATGAGCAGGCACATGCGGCGCAAGCACCCCGAGGTGAGACCCCGCCCCTGCCCGGGGACCCCCACCCCACCCCCTCCCCCTACCCGGTGCTCGCTGCCCCTGCCCGGAGACCCCACGGCACCGACTCGGGGATCCATCTCCCTCTCAGTGGAGCCACAATGCTTGAGGCAGGGCCGGGGTCTTCCTTCCCCTCTGACGTGCAGTGCCTGCACCTGGGAGGCGGGGAGCGAATAAAGGAATAAATAGACTCTAACATATTTTTTGCTGACATTTTAAATTTTTAAAAAATTGATTTGTCTATTTATTTATTTTGAGAAAGAGATAGCAAGCGGGGGGAGGGGCAGAGAGAGAGGATCCCAGGCAGGCTCCGCACTGTCAGCACAGAGCCCAGCCAGGTCTCGATCCCACCGCGCCCATGAGGTCGTGACCTGAGCTGAAAACCAGAGTTGGGAATTCAACCGCCTGAGCCACCGGGTGCCCCGCTAAGGTTAACTATAGATTGTGTTCTCACTGGGATTCCAGCAGGGCTGGAGCCCACGCTGTTCCCCGCCCTCCGTCCCTCCCAGAGAGGCCGGTCCAGGATGCGGGTGGGGGTCTCCAGGTGGCGTGGGGCCGGGCGTGGTGTTGGCTGGAGGGAGCAGCGGCATGCGCGCCTGCGGACACTGGCTCGCCTGGGCTCTCATTCCCAAGGAGGGTCTGGCGTGTTTACATCATTTGCCTGTTTGTTTTTCAGATTTTTATTTAAATTCTAGTTAACATACAGTGTGATATTGTTTTTAGGAGTAGAATAAATGATTCCTCACTCAGTACAACATCCAGTGCTCAGCACGACCAGCACCCTCCTTCATATTCCCCTTCCCTCCATCAACCCTCAGCGTTTTCTCCTTCACACTCTCTTGTAGATGTTTCCGTCTGTCTTCCCCCCCTTCCCATGTGTTCATGTTTTGTTAAATTCCACATAGGAGTGAAATCATACGGTGTATCTTTCTTTGACTGACTTGTTTCACTTAGCATTATACATTCTGTCTCCATCCCCGTCATTGCAAATGCAAGATTTCATTCCTTCTGATGGTTAAGTAACAGTGTATATACACACCACGCCTTCTTTGTCCATTCATCAGTCAGTGGACATTTGGGCTCTTTTCGCGGTTTGGCTACTGTTGATAGTGCTGCTATGAACAGTGGGGTGTGTGTGCCCCTTCCAATCTGTAATTTTGTATCCTTTGCGTAAATACCGAGTAGTGCAATTACTGGGCTGTAGGGTAGTTTTATTGTTAACTTTTTGAGGAACCCCCACAGTGTTTTCCAGAGTAGCAGTGCCAGTTTGCACTCCTACCAGTAGTGCAAGAGGGTTCCCATTTCTCCGCATCCTCACCAACACCTTTTGTTTCCTGAGTTGTTAATTTTAGCCATTCTGACAGGTGTGAGGTGGTATCTCATGGTGGTTTTTGATTTGTGTTTCCCTGATGATGAGTGATGTTGAGCATCTTTTCATGTGTCTGTTGGCCCTCTGGATATTTTCTTTGGAAAAGTGTCTATTCATGTCTTCTGTCCATTTCTTAACTGGGTTATTTGTTTTTTGGGGTGTTGAGTTTGATAAGTTTTTATAGATCTTGGGTACTAACCCTTTATCTGGTATATCGTTAGCAAATATATTCTCCCATTCTGTCAGTCACCTTTTAGTTTTGTTAATTGTTTCCTTCTCTGTGCAAAAGTTTTTAGTCTTGATGAGGCCCCAGTAGTTCATTTTTGCTTATGTTTCCCTTGCCTCAGGAGACATGTCTAATAAGAAGATGCTGTGGCCAAAGTCAAAGAGGTTTTTGCCTGCTTTCTCCTCTAGGATTTTGATGGTTTCCTGTCTCACATTTAGGTCTTTCATCCATTTTGAGTTTCTTTTTGTGTGTGGTGTAAGCAAGTGGTCCAAGTTCATTCATCTGCATGTTGCTGTCCCGTTTTCCCAGCACCATTTGCTGAAGAGACTGTCGTTTTTCCAGTGGGTATTCTTTCTTGCTTTGCTCAAAATTCGTTGGCCATGTAGTTGTGAGTTCATTTCTGGTTTTTGTATTCTGTTGCATTGATCTATGTGTCTGTTTTTGTGCCAGTACCATACTGTCTTAATGATTACAGCTTGAAGTCCAGAATTGTGATGCCTCTAGCTTTGGTTTTCTTTTTCAGGATTGCTTTGGCTATTCAGGGTTTTTATAGTTCTGTACACATTTTAGGATTGTTTGTTCTAGCTTTGTAAAAAAATGCTGGTGGTATTTTGATAGGGATTGCACTGAATGTGTAGATTGCTTTGGGTAGTATCAACATTTTAACAATATTTGTTTCTCCTATCCGTGAGCATGGAATGTCTTTCCATTTCTTTGTGTCTTCTTCACTTCTTTTTGTAAGCTTTCTAGAGTTTTCGTAGTAGAGCTCTTTTACTTCGTTGGTTAGGTTTATTCCTAAGTATCTTATTGTTCCGGGTCCAGTTATAAATGGGATCAATTCCCTGATTTCTTTTTCTACTGCTTTGTTATCGGTGTATAGAAATACATCAGATTTCTGTGCCTCATTTTATATCCCGCTACTTTACGAAATTCAGGTGTTAATTCTAGAAGTTTCTTGGGCGTGTCTTTTGGGTTTTCTACATAGAGTATTACATTGTCTGCAAATAGTGAAAGCTTGATTTCTTCATTGCCGATTTGGATGCCTTTTATTTTTTGTTGTCTGCTGAGGCTGGGATGTGTAGCACCGTGTTACATCGTAATGGTGACAGCGGACATCCTTGTCTTCTCGTTCCTGATCGTAGAGGAAAGGCTCTCGGTTTTTCCCTATTGAGGATATTAGTTGTGGGTCTTTCCTATATGATCTTAATGATGTTGAGGTATGTTCCATCTCTCCCTACCTGTCAAGGGTTTTTTTGGTTTTGTTTTGTTTTTATTTCTAGGAGAGAGAGAGAGAGACAGTGTGAGCAGGGGAGGGTCAGAGAGAGAGGGAGTCACAGACTGAAACAGGCTCCAGGCTCTGAGCTGGCAGTCAGCACAGAGCCCGACGCGGGGCTCGAACCCACCAACCGCGAGATCATGACCTAAGCGAAAGTTGGACGCTTAACTGCTTAACCGACTAAGCCACCCAGGCGCCCCTTGGGTTTTTATCAAGAACGGATGCTGTATTTTGTCAGATGCTTCCTCTGCATCTATTGAGAGGATTGTACGGTTCTTAGGGATCATATGGTTTTATTAATGTGACGTGTCATGTTGGCAGATTCACAAATATCGAACCACCTCGACAGCCCAGGAATGAGACCCACTTGATAGTGGGGAAGAGTTCTTTTAATGTCCTGTTGGTTTCGATTTGCTAGTATCTTGTTGAAAGTTAACTGAAAAACAGAACTAGAAACAAATGCAGGTGAAGAGGTATCAGATCACTCCGGGGGAAGACTTTATAAGTGTAAGATCAGCGAAAAATGTCACGAACACAAACATCTGTAGATTTGACACTCTGAACAGCGTGCCACTTAGAACTTCCCTAGGCCGACAGGGTCAGCAGAGGGCGGACTGGAAATACGTGAGAGGCAGGCCTGTCACCAGCAGGTGTAAGCTGTTGGTATGTACTGATGGCCTCTCAGCAAGGGGGCTATCATGTATGAAGAACTGAGCATACGTGTGGAGAGGAAATCTATGAGGTTCAAACCCACAACAGACCATTCAGCTCCACCGAATCCCGGGAATGCAGATGTTAACTGAAACTGCCTTCCTTCGCGTCTTGGGTGAGCAGGAGCATTTTAGATGGAAGATGGCCGTGCTGGCTGGGACGCGTCGAGCACTGTGGCCAGCGGATGCGCCCCTGGGAGGTGGCGGGACGGTATTGTTCCGGTGCTATTTTGATAGGGATTGCAGCAGGAGAAGTGTGGCTAAGTTCCTGATAGCGTAGCAAGGGGCTTGGCTCCTGTGAACAGGCTCACAGAGAATTCTAAATACAGTTGCAAATAGCCCTCGTAAAGAAGAAGGATACGTTGTGTACATGATATACATGTATAGTGTGTACGGTACTGGTTCTGCCTATGAGTGCTCACCTGTGCAAAGTAAGTGATCGGGGCGCCTGGGGGGCTCACGTGGGTAAGCGTCCGATTCCTGGTTTCAGTCAGCTCATGATCTCACAATTCGTGGGATCGAGCCCCGCGTCGGGCTCCACGCTGACAGCACAGAGCCTGCTTGGGCCTCTCTCTCTCCCCATCTCTGCCCCTCACCCGACCAGGCTCTCTCCCTTGCTCTCTTTCTCTCAAAACAAATGAAATAAAATTTAAAAAGTAAAATAATAAAATAAGCGATCAGCGCAGAAGAGAAGACAGTATTGTACAGTGGTCTCCTGGAGTTGAAGTTATGGGTGATTTCTTATCTTCATGTTCTCTCCATCTGTAAGAGTTTCTTTTAATAAACAGAAATTACTTTTGCAGCCACAACAGTACTGTCTGCCTTAGTTTGGGGACAGTGAGTGTCTCTTTTCCTTCCGGAGCCTCGCCTGGCCCCCTGCTGCCGGTTCAGGACCCCAGCCTGAGCGCCGGGAGCCCTTTGGAGCTCTTCCTATGCGGATGGGACACCCCCCCATCCCCCCCCGAGCTCTACTTCATTCCCCTTTCAGCGCGCGGCCGGCCAGGGCTTTCACCTTGCAGAGCAGTCGGGTTGCAGGAGCCCGAGGGTCGGTGTCTCCTTGGCTGACAGCTGTCGGCCACGGCAACATCCCGGTGGCTCAGGGTGGGCGCTGCAGCCTCCCCAGCCCACGTGAGGAGTCTGGGCTGTGAGCGAGTTCTCTGTTGCTGCATGAGTTTATGTAGTTACGGGGGCTAACAAAGAGTGCAGAGGTGGGTTTTCGCAGACCGGGCGTGTGACAGGGGCTGCTGGGTGCAGAGAGAGACTTTGGTTCACAGAGGGGCGCTCGGCGAACGCTTTTGTCCAGAGAGTCCTTTTACGGGGACTAAAGATCACTTCCTAAGTACCTGATCACTGTGCAGCGTCTCCTTTCTGTGCCTGCTTCTCAGGTGGGGGTGGCGTTACGCACAGCCCACCCGAGCAAGCCCACCGCGGGCCAGGCAAGCCTCCCGGAAGGGCGACTGCCAGAGGGCAGAGGAAGTACGGCCGCGGCTCTTCTGTTCCCTGCGGTGGCCCTTCTGTTCCCGGCTCTTGTTCCTCGAGGCTTCAGCCTGTTCTCCGTGGGCCAAACACATGTCGAGCCGCTGCCAGGGAGCCCTGGGAAGCCAGCCACACAGGATGTGTCTCTCCCTCCCGAACGTGACAGTCTAGGGTGGGACACAGAGGGGAGAGTAGGAGGTGGACGAGGTAAAGTTGTTGCAGGAAGCGCAGCACGTGGAGGAGGGGGTGACCCCAAACAGAATGGCGGGGGGAGGACCCCTGGGTGGGCTTTGCTGTGGTTGTTCGTGCTGCCACCGAGACCGGGCTGCATGACAGTGTGTGTGTCAGCAAGGAGGTGGTGATGGAGGCGGTCGTAGTACCAGGGATGCCAGTGGTGGTGACAGCTGTATCTTTAGTGGTGATGGTGGTGGTGATGGTGGTGGTGGTGGTGGTGGTGGTGGTAGTGTTGGTGTTGGTGTTGGTGATGGTGGTGGTGGTGGTGGTGATGGTGGTCGTGGTGGTGGTGGTGGTGGTGGTGGTGACGGTGGTCGTGGTGGTGGTGGTGACGACGGTGGTCGTGGTGGTGGTGGTGGTGACAGTGGTCATGGTGGTGGTGGTGGTCGTGGTGGTGGTGGTCTCGATGACGGTAGTTGTGACGATGGAGATGGTGATGGTGGCAGTTGTATGTATCATGGTGATGGTGGAGGGGGTGGCAGTGGGGTTGGGATGATGGTGATGGTGGTGATGGTAGTGGCCATGGCAGTGGTGGTGGCGGCGGTATTGATGGCTGTCATGGTGATGGTGCAGGGTGGTGCTGGTGGTTGGGGTTGTCATGGTGATGGTCGTGGTGGAGGTACCAGCGACAGTGGTAGAGATAAGTCAGTGGCACTTTGCGACTTCTACTCAGCCCTTTGCGAGCATCACGGTCTAGATCTGTGCTCAGTGCTGATGAGAGTCACGCTCGTCTCTTCAGAGCCGCAGTCAGTGTTCGTGTTGACTTAAGCACACAGCGGCCCCCTGGGTTCCGTCCTTCCGGAGGAGGGCCAGCCTGGGCTCTGAACCCCAGTTCCCCGCTGTCTTTCTTGAATCAGCCACACCAACCGTGTATAGTCTGTAATTTTCACTTTCCTCTAGTTGGGCAAAAACGTAAAGGTGCTTGCAAAGCCATTTGGGCAAAGAAGCCTTCAGACAGACTCATGGTTGTCCCCGATCTTACGTAGTTTTTCCACGCTCATTCCCTTCTCTTGGGACTCCCCTTTACCAGGCCTTCCTGGGGACCCCGTTCTCTCCACACTCACGCCGCACTGTCCCACATAGGATCTAATTCACTCCGTCACCACAGTAGCAGGTGACCTGGCTTGTGGAGGAGAATCGGGGGCAGGACACCCCTGAACCGTGGGGGTATGGTGGCCCCAGGGGCAGTGGGTGACAGCATGGGGGTCTGCAGTGTGGCTCATGGAGGGAAGGTGGGGGCGAGGGGCTGCCTCATCACAGAGTTGACAGGAAGTTCCCATACCTGTGTCAAGTTCAAAAGCAGCGTTTAAAGTAGAAATGTTTCATTTTTGGTAATTGTTCATGGGACAGGTTTGCTGTTTGTATCCAACCCTGCTCTGCTCATGGTTGAACTAACAGAAGATTGACAGAAAAGTCACTTATGGGAGGGTATGGTGCGGGGCAAAAAGAGGCAGAAAGGAGAGTCTCCATGCTCGGTGGGGGGAGAAGTGGGTGTGCGATGCCACGCGGGCAGGTGTGCCCCTCCCACCCCTGCGTGTAACCCCCTCTCAGAAACTGGAGAGGCGCGGAAACGGGGGTGAGGGAAGGAAGAGCCGGGGCAGGACGACCGGGTCAGCTGCCGGGGCGGCGGCCCCGGGCTCACCAGCCATGCCCACCCGTAGGTCCTGGCCGTGAGGATCGATGACCTGGACCACCTCCCAGAGACGACCACCATCGATGCCTCCTCCATCGGCATCGTCCAGGTGCGCACCGGGCAGGCGCGAGGGGCGGCGGGGAGAGGGGCGGAGGGGCCCACGCGGGTGCTGTGAGGAGCCTTTGGGCAGGCCCCCAAGTCCGCCTTGCCTTTCACAGGCATCTCTCGTTTTCTAGTCGGTTCTCTCTCCCGAGGCTGTTTGGAATGTCTCCTAGTTTCTGTAATGTTTCTAGGACTTCAGTTTTCTCAGTACTGATGTATCTCATTCTAGAGAACAGACAGTAATATTCAAGTTCTCCGGAGGAAACCGTATTGGCAGGGGGTGGGGGTGTCTGGGCAGAGACAAACTTAGGTTGATTTTAAGGAATTGGCTCATGTGGTCATGGAAGGTGGTAAGTCCTAAATCTGTAGGTTGGGTGGGCGGCTGAGACCCAGAGAGGGTTTGTGCTGCAGCTGGGGTCTGAAGGCTGCCTGGAGGCACAGGTCCCTCTTCCTTGGGGACCTCAGGTTTTCCTCTTAAGGCCATCAACTGATTGGATGAGGCCCACCCATACGAGAGAGGATCATCTGTTTTACTACTGGGTTGTAGTGTGTGAGCCCAGGAAGGCCTGTGGGGCCCCAGAGGCCCGCGACCCACGTCCAGCCCCTCCGAGGGCGATCCCACGATGGTCTGGCCCGGGCAGGCTTCCTCTGGGTCTGTCACGGGGCAGCATCATGTCGTGTTAGATGCATGAGCGGCCCAGGAGACGTGGTCGGGGACCAGTCTGGAGAGCCTTGCCGGCCACCGCCGCCCAGTGGCCTCTGTGATGCTGAGCCCAGTCGTGGCATCAGCCTGGTTCAGGAAATCGGTCACAGTGTGCCAGCGGACCCAGGACAGGTCCCCGGCATGGCTGGCCACCATTGCTGTCCCCAGAGGAGATGACCATGAAGTTCTCTCCAACCCGTCCTGATGATCCAAGTGTTTCTTTGGTGCGCTTGCTTCAGCCGGGGGGTGGGAGCACGGCCGTGAGAGGCATGGCAGCCTCGGCCGAGCTCACCAGGCTGAAACACCGTTCACATTCCGGCACAAAATGCGGCCTTTTAAAATAAGACTTATGTGTCATTTTCATCGCTTCGTAAAAGAAAGTGAACCCAGTGGGAACACACCCCAATCCTCAAGGTGCAAGTGAGCATTCACACCGCAGTCACTGTTTCTGTGGCAGCGTGGTGGCCTGGGGAGATGTCCATGCGGTGCAGGGGCCCCTGTGGCTGGTCTGGGGATGCGACCCGGTGAGCGGGACGTCGCTGGGCCTTCTGTTTCCGCAGCCCGAGCTGAGTCTGGAGCAGGAGGAGCTGGCGGAGGGCAAGCACGGGAAAGCCGCCAGGAGAGCCCACAAGAGGAAGCAGAAGCCGGAGGCCGAGGCTGCGGGGGCCCCGGTGCCCGAGGAGGCTGCCTTCAGCGAGTACTCGGAGAAGGAGCCCGTGCTGTCCGGCGTCGGGGACGAGACCGACTCCGCGGTGCAGAGCATCCAGCAGGTCACGCCCCCTTTCTACCAGTCGCCGGCCCCACACGTGCTCCTGTGAACGCGCCTGACACGGGGGCGGCCCCATGGTGGCCCATGGCTCACGTGGCATTAATCCCGGGAGCTCGTGCCAGCAGCGCGTCCCAGCTTAGACCTAGACGTGACTGCGGAGGGCGCGAGGGACGGCCGCCCCCGCCTGGCTGGGGATTGGGCTGTTCCTGGGAGGTTAGGAGTGGCCCCCACGTGGTCGTTCGTTGTGGAAGTGGGGCCCCGCCCCTGCAGAGATGCAGAGACTCCCTGCCCCCGGGGAGGGATGCTGCAGGGACCCCAGCCCCAGGGAGGGATGGAGGTTACCACTCCAGGGGGGGATGTGAGAGGCCAGCCTTTTCCCGGAAGCCTCCAGTCTGCTCAGCACCAGCACTTTGGTTTGGAGGCTCCCAGATCTCCCATCAATGTGTCTCCGGTGCCCGGTTTGGGTACTGATTGCAATGGCGCACGTCTTGAGTTTATTTGGCCGTTCGCCCCTGTTCTGCTTCCTCTTGAACTTGTGTGCGCCTGCGCCTCCATACAGTGCTTCGTGGTCGGCGTTCTCGTTAACCCACAGCACGGCGCGGGGCTGCAGTGACCGGGACAGGCGGGCCGCACCTTCTGTCCTCATTACTACTTTTCCCCGGCCTCCTGTAGCCCAGGACATACTGTCCTCAGGCCTCGCCGCTGGGCCCCCTGATTGAGTCTGTGTCCTGCTGCGCCCTTTCACTAGAATTCTTTTTTCTAGGGCAAAATTAACCCTGTTTAATCTTTCACCACAAGATGGTTGCCTCCCCGTCTGGGCAGGTGTGGGGTCACCCCACGTGCCATGATGGCCTCTGTCGTGAAGTGCCGTGTGAAGCTCGGTGGCCGTCTGCTTTGCGGGCACTCCTGACCGTTTTCTGTCATGTGTGACTCTTGCAGGTGGTGGTGACGCTGGGAGACCCAAACGTGACCACCCCATCGAGCTCCGTTGGCTTGACCAACATCACCGTGACCCCCATCACCACGGCTGCTGGGACTCAGTTTACCAATCTGCAGCCTGTGGCCGTCGGGCACCTGACCACCCCCGAGCGCCAGCTGCAGCTGGACAACTCCATTCTGACCGTGACCTTTGACACGGTCAGCGGCTCGGCCATGCTGCACAACCGTCAGAACGACATCCAGATCCACCCGCAACCGGAAGCCTCAAACCCGCAGTCCGTGGCGCACTTCATCAACCTGACCACCCTGGTCAACTCCATCACGCCCTTGGGGAGCCAGCTCGGAGAGCAGCACCCGCTTACATGGCGGGCGGTGCCCCAGGCCGACGTCATGCCGGCGCCCCAGCCGCCCGCGTCCCAGCCCCCCGCGCCCCAGCCGCAGGTGCCGGCCGAGCCCCAGCCGCAGATGTATAGCTACTGAGCCCAAGCGCCCAGAATTCACACGGGGCCCTGCACACAGGTGTTCTTGTCTGCATCTGAGACTTGTTTGCTGGATACCAAACCGAGAGAAGAGAATCGTCATTGCGATGTAAGTAAGGGTGACAGCTTCGCAGAATCCTCTCCAGACCCACCCTCCTGGAAAGCGTCGGCACCTGACTGCGAGCCTGGGGGTGACCCCTGGCAGAAGGTGCACGCTTGAGTGTTCTGGCCCGTGCCCGGCACACCGCCGCCCCTGACGGACGCGGGGTCGGGGCGCGCGAGGTGAGTGGTATGTTACGAGGAACGTAAGCGGCTCGCAGGTGTCCTTTCGGCCCCCCCTCCCCCCCACCTGCTGCGTCGGCACAGAGAACGGCTGCCCACGGGGCCACGCGCTGCAAGGAAACGCCGTTTTTGCCTCGCTTCTGAGTCTTTCCGACGAATGAGCAGATAGAAGTTAAAGTGACGCTTATTTTTCTTCTTTGAAATTTGAGTTGAGGCAAATTCGTTGGGCTGGAGACGTGTGAGGAGGCGTCCCGTGGCCGCGGACCCCACCCCTCAGTTCGTCACGGGTGAGGGGTCCCCGGAGGTCGCTGACTCGGCCCTGAAAGGCCTCTTTGTAACATAACAACGGATTCCTTTTTAGTATCGGTTTTCATTTTTTTTTTAACTTTATTTCGAGCACATATTATGTATCCGGGACTTAATCGTCGTTTTTTATTTTTAACGCGCTAAAGTCGTTTGCACTGTAGGAGCGTCGGTCCACATCCAGTTCTGCGCCGCTGCCCCAGCGCCAGGGACAGGCCACCGTGTAGGACAAGTAAGTCCCGTGCTGTCCCCCCTGGTGGCCCCCGCGGAGCCGGCTCAGGATGCTCCGCCATCCAAATATATTTATTACGGCTGAGGCTCAGCCAAATCCGCCGAAGAACAGCGAAGAAATTCACATTTTCTTTCTGTTCCAACTGAATTCCAAAGGTTGATTTGCTTCAAGACCAATTTTCTGTAAAAACCTGGAAGGGGCTCGGCTCTTCACAGTGGAAGGGTCCAGGTGTTTCTGAAGGACGGCTGCCGCCCTTTCCTGCCGGGCGGTCGTGAGAGCGGAAGCGTCCGCTCCTTACGTATGGCCTTCGAGCGTGCCATCTCTGCATCCCCGGGACACATGCCCCCACACGTGAACGCGTGTCAGAGGCGGTGGCCCAGGCTCACACCCGCCTGCCACTCAGTTGGGGAAACAGGGACAGTTTTTAGTCTCCTGATGCTTTTTAATGCTGTGCAAAATGAAATGAAAAGTCTGCCTTACTGTGGCCTTGATTGCTCTTTGTCACACACCCTGTGTTATTTGGGAGACCGTCTGGAAGGAACGATGATGCATCAGTGGTGGACATCTGAAGCCAAGGCATTAGCGCCGCCTGGGAGGCCAAGGACCGTCCCTTCTGCAAATGCAGCGGCCTCGGCTCTTATCTTCATTCTGAGCAGCGAGATGCCGAGGACGGGGCTAGAGTTCGTTTCGTGCAATACGTGCCCCTAGAAGTAAGGAAACCCGTCCCCCACGCAGCACGCAAGAGGGTCCCCGGAGTCCGCATCTTCGACACAGCTCCGTCACACTCCCGTCTCCCGCCTGCAGTGGAATCAATAGCAGGAGATCGTTAGACTTTTTAATTTATGATAATTATTTTTATGTTATTTATGTATATGATTAACTGCTTTATACACAATAATTTCATCACATGAACTTGGGCTAGGAGTGATGTGTTTTCTAAAATCCTGTCCTCATTGTCCAGATATAAGCCGTCCCGATACCCAAGGGGCCATCAAGAGCCAAGGTCCCTGATGTATTAGGAAAAAAAAAAAAATCACGGAGTTTTTTTTGACCAAGTGAAGAATACAAACACGATTAAACTTCTTTCAGCCTTTATCTCTTATCCCTCATCCCTGTGAAATAAAGGCCTTTTAAATCACAGTTTTATTTTTTTAAAGACATTGTGTTTGTGCCTCGAGAAAGGACGCATCGGGCGTTGTTAAGGTCCCGGCGTAGGCTGCGCGGCCTGGTGCGGCCCCGTCGTGCGCTCCCCCACACAGATGTGGAGCGATCCTTCATGTAGTACCCGGTTAGAGCCCCACAAAAATCAGATTTGCTCCTGAGAGTCCAGCAGACATACTTGGTCTTCCTGGGGTCACTGTCTGAGGCCAGATAGGCTTGTGTTGTCCTGAGCAGTTGCTATGAATTTGCATTTAGAAGAGGCTAGGAAGCGGAAAAAAAAAAAAAAAAACCGCTCAACCAAAAGAGTCATTGACTGTAGATTGTTGTGCACTCATGTCACTGTTTACTGACGGGAAGTATTTAATATTTTAACCGACCCAGGGGCGCAGCTGTATCCGTAGGGCATCAGATCAAGCCGCCATGGCCACCCAGCTCCGTGAGTCCATGCCACGTGTCCTAAGTTAAGCGATCGCGAGAACTTCCCGTGGCCCTGCGGGCTTGTAAAGGTATGTGGTTCTGGGCCACGTTCACGGTGTGACTCACAGAGCTGGATCCCAGGCCACCGCCAGTTAACGGGACCTGTGTGCCCCATGGCGGGAGGAGACTGGGTCCCTGGAGCGGCACTTACGCGGACTCGCCTCCTGCGCCAAGTGCCACCTCACTCTGTCGGGCAGGAGACCGCCTCGGAGAATCCCGGCTGCGGGAGGGAGGGTCACGGACCTGGCGCGTCCTTTCTGGCCACAGCGTCTGAAGGCATGAAGCTCTGGCTTCTCAGCACGAGGCGGTCTCAGTGACTTCCCCATGGGGTTTGAAAGGCATTAAGACTGTTCCACGAAGTCGAGTGTATATCATGTCCCATCGACTTGTATAATAACAAATAAAAGGTGCGGTGACCCGTGTGTTTCCATTGCTGGCCCTCTGCTCAGACTGCCTGTTCTGAGTGGTCCACATGCTCAGCGTATTTGGAGAATTGTCCCTGCCGTCGACCGCATCTTGATTTCTGTCCAGCCCAGAACCTGCTCACTGTCCGGATTATTTGAAAGGTTCCCAGAGACACTGAGGTATCAGAAGCTCTCACAGGGATCTAAAATACAGACAACAAAAAAGGTGCGGGTCACAACTTGGGCAAAGATCAGGAGACAACGGACGTGAGAAAGAGAAGTAGCCAGAGGGGAAAACTTGGGCGAGGCGTTTCTTCAGACAGCTGGCCAGGAACCGTGCCTTATTTTATTGATCACACATTAAATTGTATGTTCCCATTTGTTACGATAGTCATTTTAAAGTTCTGAAGCCCCTAAAGTATCACCCAGTCTTTCGGGGTTGGATGATGAGAGCCTGTCCTAGATGCTTTCATACAGTTTTAGGTAGTTTCCAGTAGCAGCTGATTCTGCCAGTGAATAGAGTTGATTCAGCTGACATTGGACATTGTGAGCACCTTCCTGTAGGGGCCAGACTGACACGTCCTCTCTCGCACAAGCAGCCTCTCCGCACGCTTCAGCGGAGGTGGGGTTAGTCCCCGTGCAGACACACTTGGCTGATTGGTCCCTCCTGTGCTGCTTTGTGACACACAGACACCCAGAAGCCATTTGCTCTGCTAACGGCCACATGACGTGCCGGAAACTAACAGCATCGATCTGTGAATAGTCCCTCCACATGCCCTGAAAACAAATTCCCATAGAAAAGGGGGACCCGAGGGCAGCGACACCCAAGGGGTCCTGGTGCCGGAATGACAGGGACGAATGTGCGTGCCTGCGTGGTGCTGCCGCGGGCAGAATAATCCAGAAGTGGCCCTAGGAGACTGATGAGGAGCTGGGGCAGCCCTGTTCCCCACAGTCTCCGGGTGCAGGCAGCTGGTGTTTGCAGACAACACCTGGGGGAGCACGGAGGTACCCCTTCCATCAGGAGGGAGCCCCACGGAGGAAGGAGCCCCACGGGGAAGGTGTCCCATGGGTGGGGAGTAGACCCAACCTGTGTCTTCACAGAGAGCCCTGCCCAGCACACGAGCCTGGGAAAAGAGGAGGTGCCTGCTGCACGTGAGGTGCTCCACTCCCGGGGGCTGGTACCTCGCGGCTCGGGTGACAATCTGGAGCTTGGCCGGAACCCCCCAGCTCCCCTCCTCTCCCGAGTGTCAGCCACAAAATGGAGCCACAGCATAGCGAGGGAAGGGGAGGGGACTGTCTAGATCAGCAAGGCTGACTGTGCTGGGGTGGGGGTGGGGGCGGGGACATGTGGGGGCGGGGACATGGGTGTGCTGGATGTCTCCGCTCATCTAGCCCGTGGGGTTTGTGACCCCCGGCCCCAAAGCCGCCCCTCTCCTACTGTGTCCGCTCACAGCTGACGGCCCCGTCCATGAAGTCAGCCAGAGCCAACCTGCATGTCTCCCTGTGTCCACGTGGACGTCTGAGTGGTCAGGGACCTGTGAGGATTCGCCGTACCTGGAACTGTTCCCCACTCCAGCTTCCCAGCGGACAACCCCCTCGGGGGCCACCCAGCCCCTCCACCCCACCCCTGTTCCCGGGAGTCACTTCTCCATGCCACCTCAATGGCCCCTGTAAGGATGCCTTCCATCGTGTCATCCATGCACAGAGTCCTGTGTCCTCCAGCGGATTCTCAGTGCTGTCTGCACACAACCCGATCCTTTTTTTAAAAATTATTTTTGCAAGAGACAGAGCACAAGAGGGGAGGGTCAGAGAGAGGGAGACAGAATCTGAAGCAGGCTCCAGGCTCTGAGCTGTCAGCACAGAGCCCGATGCAGGGTTCAAACCCACAAATGGTGAGATTATGACCTGAGCCTACACTTAACTGAGCCACCCAGGCACCCCTAATTTTTTTTAATGTTTATTTGTTTTTGAGAGAGAGAGAGACAGAGCACAGGCAAGGAAGGGGCAGAGAGAGGAGGAGACACAGGATCTGAAGCAGCTCCAGGCTCCCAGCTGTCAGCACAGAGCCCAATGCGGGGCTCAAACCCACGAACTGCAAGATCATGACCTGAGCAGGAGTCGGATGCCTGACTGACTGAGGTGCCCAGGCACCCCCACCCCGATCCTCTGTGGCTCCAGGCCTGCGGGGGCTTGCCCTGCCTCCGTCCAGCACTGCCCTCTGGGGGTTCTCTGCACCTGATTAACATCTGCATGCGTGTCAGATCTCGGCTCAGATGTCACTTCCTCAGAGAAGCCTTCCGCAATCCTCCAGAAGCTAGCGTTTCCCATGCTGATAGGCTGCGTGCTTGTGGCATGGCACGCCTCAGTCGGTGATGACACTGAATGCTCGCCAGGGAGCCTCTTTGCTGCTCTCTGCATTTCCTGCTCTTTGGTGAGCTCCAGAAGGAGGGGTCTGTGCTGTTTCCCTCATCATTCTGTCAATTTCCCCAGAGTCCGGCCAGCACAGGAAAGCCTGAAGCATAGTTAAGATTAATGACAACTGTGGAGTCACATCCCTGGCCAGCGTAGTCTGATGTGTGGTTTGTGTGGCCTTGTAGGACATACTGTGGACCGAGCGCTGCTGTGTGCTCTGTTCACGTACCATGTGCTCCTATCCGACGGGACTCTGTCTCCTGTAATACTTAAAAAACCCCATTTGGTCAGAATGGGCTGTTTCTGCTGCAGTAACAAACAAACCTGAAGTCTCAGCAGCTAAAACAGCCGATCTCCTTCCTGCCAAAGCTGTGTGAGTCCTGCAGGCTCCTTCCTCTGGCACCAGAGAACAACACCCCCCCCACACACACACATACCCCTCCCCGGCCATCTCCCGGGTCTCTGGTTGTCATGGCAAAGGGAGAGAAGAACCCTGGAGGGCCTCAAGCCTGCGGTTCTCTGATCTAAACACTCCTGCTTCTGGCCAAGGGGGGCTGGGGATGATTTTACCCTCCAATATGGAAACGGCAAAGCCAAGGAAGTACATGACACAAGGGGACTGAAGCCTTTGGCACAGAGGGAAGGGCAGTGGTTCCTGAGAGTGAAAAGCAGTGAGGCAAGTCCTGCCATGCCCAGCTTGCAGCCCGAAGCCCAGGCAGAGGATGGCTGCCTCTGAATTGACGAGGTGGACCTAGGGGTCCAGGAAGGCCCAAGCGGCTAGAGCTTTCCAGGCAGAGGCCCCGAGACAGAGCTGTACAGAGAGAAGACTCCAGAGACCAGCAGAGCCTCCCCGGTGCATCTTCAGCTGAGCGCTGACAGTGCAGCACCTCCCACCACACAGAGTGAGAAACCTCAGAATTTGGGGAACTTGAACTTGGTGCAGAGTTCTCAGAAACATTGTGTGTAAGTGTCATGGGAAACCAGCCCTAGGCTTGGCCCTGGTCCCACTTAACAAAGCTTAAAAGTAAAATATAAAAGGATCAACTATTTCCAAAATACCTTGACTGAGTCCCAGAACAAAGCTGAGTCTATTTTATAGGAACACAAAAACATCCAGCCCCCAGCAGTGTAACATGCCTGAGGGCAGCTGATCAAAAATTACCAGGCTATGAAGAATCAGGAAAATATGACCCGTGATGAGGAGCAAAATTAATAAAAAACCAGCTCAGAAATGATAGAGTTACTAGACAGGAGCATTCAAAGAGTGAATTTAACAGTTTTCCATATGTTCAATAAGCTAGAGGGAGAACTGATCATGTTAGAGGCACAGAAGATGTGGGGTTTGAGTGGGTTTTTTTTTCCATTTTAAAAATTTATTTGAGAGCAGGAGCAGGGGGAGAGGGGCAGAGGGAGAGAGAGAGAATCCCCAGCTGGATTGGGATCCCACATGGGGCTGGATCCCACAACGTTGGGATCATGACCGGAGCCAAAATCAAGAGTTAGCTGCTCAACCAACTGAGCCACCCAGGCGCCCTATGGAAGATGTGTTTTTTAAAACAGATCTAATTGAACTCCTAGAGGTGAGGCTTCAGTGATGACATGAAAAATACACTGGATAGCATTAACAGACGGTCAGACTCAGCAGAAGAAAGGATCAGTGAACTTACAGCAACAAAATCCATCCAAAATGAAATGTGCAAAAAAGGCACCCGGGGGAAAAACTGAACAAAGCGTCGGTGAGCTGTGGGACATCTTCAGGCAGCCTTATGTAAGTGGTATTTGAGTCCTTGGAGAGTCCTCAGAGAGGGCAGAGGAGAGACTGAAAAGATATCTGAAGAAATCATGACCCTAATTCTTCTAGCTTGGAGGAAACGATAAACCCACATATTCAAGAAGCTCAATGAATCCCAAGCACAAGACCATGAAGAAAACCACGTCAGGACATATGATAACCAGATTGCTTAAAAATAGTGGCAAGAAAAAACGCTGAGAGCATCCAGAGGAAAAAGACACATGACATACAGGAGAACAAAGACAGGGCTGATACCTCATCAACATGGCGCCAGCCAGAAGCCAGGGAGCAGCATCCTTGAAATATTGAAGGAAACAATCAACATAACTTCTATACCTAGCAAAAATGTCTTCCCAAAAAAAGGTGGCTACAGAAAGACTTTTCAAACACAGAGAGGCTGAAAGAATTAGGCACCACAGCACCACAGCAATCCTAAAGGAAACCCTTGAGCAGCCAGAAGACACCAGTGGACAAGAAATCTTCATTATGTTAAATGACGACTTAATGGAAATGCAAACAGAAAAGATGTTTATGTGACACAGTTCTGTAAGTCTTAGGCCTAAAGTTGCAGTACATTTTTGAAGACCCTGAGGTACCTATCAGTGTTCAAGTATACCAGCTGGGGAAATATTACTGTACCCTAGTTGGTTTCAAAACATCGTATTCTGTGCACTGCCTCCCACACCCCAATCAGTGCTCTATAGCTTTCTAGTATCGTCCCTGGAATGGGGGATACTAGAATTGGAGACTCTTGATGGGTGAAATGAAAGAATAATAGAAGTTACCAATAAATACCACAGTGGAAAAAAAATACCCATGCCTCATGTTCTTAGTCTCTTGGTGTCCCAAGTAAAGATCTTTCTCAGCAGCAGGTTGTCTCTTTGGTAGGCTGGACCTTGATTTTCCTACTTCTTTAGAAACAACTGAAATATATGTCACTAGATTTTTAGTTTTTACGTATATCTTGTAAGCATCAGTAAAAGCATGTAACTGAAATGAATTGTATTTAAATACCCAACATATTAATTTAGGACAGAAAGAGTAACAGCCTATTGTCCTGACTCTTTGTTCAGGGACAATTTTTTTTTTTTTTTTTTTTTTAGTGTTTATTTTTGAGATAGAGAGAGCTAGAACACGAGTGGGGGAAGGGCACAGAGAAAGAAAGACAGAATCTGAAATGGGCTCTGGGCTCTGAGGTGAGGGGCTTGAACTCATCAACCACGAGATCATGACCTGAGCCGAAGTCGAACGCTCAACCGACTGAGCCCCCCAGGCACCCCTGAGCAGGGACTCTATTAACATTACCTCAGTTAACCCCCTCCCGCCCCCACCCCCGTCATGATGCTCTGAGATGGCAGTCATCTCATGGGATGATGTGGGGTCTGTCAACCAAAGAGTTTACCTCCTTGGAGTAAGATATCATTAGATACCATTTTCTTAATGGTTCTGTAATGTCAGAATTGTGGCATTGGGTTTCTTCCCTTGTGTTTAGAACAATGTCAGAACTTTTAGAGAGCTTGTGTTTTGAGAAGCTGCTAGCCCCCTACTTGGGCCAAATAATCCTTTCAAAAGAACAAAGTCGGTGTGGATAACCCACATTACAGCTCCTGATTAAGAGCATCCCACCAGGATTTATCAGAATGTTCCCGAAATAACCAGCATCTGAATGTAACACCTAACAGACCGATTTTTTTCCTTTTTAGTTTAAAACGCTACAAGAAAAAAAAAATTAAATGACTTTCCTGGCTCCTGTTGGTCATCCGTGGCTCCCACAAGGAGCTTTCTCACTGTGGCTATAACTAACCCCCCACGTCAGCCCTGCCTCCAAGTGAAGTCAAAGCCTAAATATTTCAACTGGTTCCTCACCAGCCGCAGTCAGACTCCTGACTCCCCGGGGCTTGCCCTCACCTCTAGTTTACAAAGTAAATTGCTGTGAGAACTTTTGTCTGGTGGACAGCTCATCCCCGGCTCCAGTGACTCAGGGCTGAGCCTGGCGTCTTTTTCCTCACCTCAGGACCAGCTCAAGTTTTACAGCCCTCAGCTGCAGTTCGACACCATCATTTCAAACCAAGAACAGAAATGTGGCTAAACTACCCCAGACGTGATTTATTTTATTAATGAAGCAAGGGGAAGAAGATTTCACAATGTCACGCAGTCACGTGAGTATTCTTGTCCCAAAGCGCCCTTGTGCTGGATACTTCAAGGTAGTTCCTCTTGTTCTGTCTGGATTACAGCCTGTGCCTCCTAACTCCCCACTTGGTAAACCCACCAACTAACTCCTTACCCAGCCCTCATCCTTGCGTTTTCGCCAAATGTGTTCTCCGCTCCGAGTCCCCTCCGACTCTTCCGGGGTTGCAGATAGCGATGGTAAACTCTATAAATGATTATTCTGCTCGTTCTAGTTAAGGGCCTTCCTGACGAGAGCTGTGCGTGTTGTGGAAGTCTGGTGACTTAGAGACTCTGAATCGTTTCACTTAAACATGACAAGTGCCCAGAGTTTCTAGAAGTTATTGACTGTCGTCCTGTCTGTGGCAATAAAGTTCGCTGGTCGTCCCTGAGATGGTCGTTGTTTGAAATGCTCACTTTCCCAGGAGTGATAAAGTAGGAGTGAGTTTGCGCCGGCTTCCTGTGATCTGACACAGGGAGACTGGATGGGTACAAACCACCGCGGGGCCACGAGTAGGGGTGCAGGTACATCCCTGAACCATCCGTCCAGAGAGCATTGCTCAGACGGGTCCTTGCCGGCGCCGTAATACCAGATGCAATGGCGAAGCTGAGGGGAAACTACCTGTTGCTCATCATAGGCTCTATTTTTTAATGTACATGAATAATAAGCTTGTTTTTATGCAGCCTAAACGTCATCTCTTGCGCTTGCCAAGATGCAGTTCATTGTGCGTTTCTGTGGTTTTATTTTCTACCAAGCCCGTTACTCCAAAAGACTCTGAACTTCTCCGACGATCAGTTTTCCAGGGGAATTTAAATTTTTGACCAATCAGGCATCCAAAGCATTGTGGTTACATCGAAATATGAATGTGTTTTGCGAACTTCAGATAATAAATTTGTGAAGATACTCAAATCCGTTACCACCCCTTCAGGACCAGCTGGGTAATGAATGTCTCTGGCTTCTGTAGCTTGTCACGCCCTATAGCACGGAGGCTCTGCATCCCTCTTCCCTTCCATCTATGACGTACACAGAAGGCTCCACTAGACAAAGGCTGTAAATATTGCTTAAGTGAATAATCTTCCTTTCACTCTTTAGAATGCCCTACCAAGAGTAATGGTACCTTAATCACAGCCAGGAAATCATCACCCAGTTGAAGGAGGTCGTTTTATAATCTGCAACACATGCCTGTAGGGCGGGGATCACGCCCTCAGGAAAACGTTCTGGCTCATTCTTCTTGTCCGGGAAAGTTCTCCAAAATGGTTACGATTTTCATCTCGAGAAACAATAGATCCAGAACACAGGTAAGTCAATGGCTATTTTTTTTTTAATGTTTTATTTATTTCTGAGAGACAGACAGGCAGCATGAGCAGGGGAGGGTCAGAGAGAGAGGGAGACACAGAATCGGAAGCAGGCTCCAGGCTCTGAGCCGTCAGCACAGAGCCCGACGCGGGGCTCGAACCCATGAACTGCGAGATCATGACCTGAGCCAAAGTCAGACACTTAACCGACTGAGCCCCCCAGGCGCCCCAGGCTATTTTTTTTTCTAGTTGACGAATGAAATATCCTTGCAAAATATCTTTTTTCTATAGTCCAGATTTAATTAGGATATTCAAAGTATGAAGTTTTGAAGGTTTCTGCACCACAGTACTGTGCTCTAAATTGGTACTTCCTTTCGAATATGAAGGCGAGGGCGTGGGGGGGTGGGGGTGACTGTGTATCCTGGACGCACAGCTGCTCTGGGCAGATCGGCAGGTCATCCCTAAGTAATCAGTGCCGTGTGGTAGGGCCTTGGATAACTTCCAGAGCTGAATGGGCAGGACCGTGACATCAGCACCACACGTCATCATCCTGCAGGGAAGCATCAGGCTACAGAGTGAGGATCCGTGTCAGAAGGGCTGGGAAGGCAGGCTGGTGCCCTCACCCTTGCAGGCCACGTTCATGCTCACAGCCTTGCTCACCCTCCTCCACGCCCCCCACCCCCGGCTGCCACTGGGGAAACACTGCGTGACGTTTGGTAGGAGCTCTTTTCCACGTTAATTATATTTTGATTCAAAGTTCTCTTCAAGAAGGTCTAGAGAGTACATTACTTCCTGTTACGATGGTGGGTGGTGGAATGGAAGCTCAGAAATTGGAGGTTTTAGAAAGGTTTAGAATCTTTTTTTAATTTTTATTATTGATTGATTTCTGAGAGAGAGAGACAGTGTGAGCAGGGGAGGGTCAGAGAGGGAGACGCAGAATCTGAAACAGGCTCCAGGCTCTTAGCTGTCAGCACAGAGCCTGACACAGGGCTCGAACCCACGAACCGTGAGATCATGACCCGAGACGAAGTCAGACTCTTCCACCCAGGCACCCTGGTTTGTTTTTTTATTTTTTTGTCCAGCAGTCAAATGCATTTACTTTTGGATCCCACGCATAGATTCCTTCTTCCTCCTTGTGCAGACATTCACGTTACTGCAGAAGTTTTCCTGGATGTAAGGTTAAGGGGGCCATTTACCAAAAATCTAAAGTGCCTTCAAAGGTATTTTTCTTCACATCTGACAACTTTGGGTGACACAGACTTTTTTTGGCTTGACAGCGGTGGGGCAGCCTCTAACTGTGTGAGGAACCAGGGTGATCCTGGGCTGGCCAGGTACAGCGGCTAAGGAAGAAATTATCTTCCCAAATTCTACACTGACGTGGGGGAGCTGCAGACCCCTGCCTCATTCGCTTAGGTCCTGAGCATCTCTGATGAACTAGGATGGGTGGGAAAGCCCCTGGTGGCCCCTCCTCCGAGTGGGAAGCATGCCTTTCAGCACGTACGAAGACCAGGAGGTGTGTGGCCGGGCTCACGTGACCCAAAATAAAATCTGCTGTCGGCCTCTCAGCGCTTTGTGAATTCAAGGCCCCGTTCACCGAAGCTCTTCTTGTGGGTCATGCCACTTGAAATAAAATCCTTTCTTTCATACATTCTCTCAAAGCACACACATTGACAAAGTCAACTCAAGTTCCAAGATACATGGTTAGCATTTTTGTTTCAAGTCTTATTTTTTTGAATTTATTTATTTTTAAGTAATCTTTAGGCCCAGTGTGGGGCTTGAACTCATGACCCAGAGATCAAGTGTCCCATGCCGTGTGTACTGAGCCAGTCAGGTGTCCCTCAGTTAGCATTTTAGAATAGATTTTTAAAAATCGTCTTTGATGTTTATTTGCTTACTTATTTTTACTTTTACATTTGTTTAATGTTGATTTATTTTTTGAGAGACAGAGAGACACAGCGTAAGCAGGGGAGGGTCAGAGAGAGAGGGAGACACAGAATCCGAAGCAGCTCCAGGCTCTGAGCTGTCAGCACAGAGCCCGACACGGGGCTCGAACCCAGAACTGCAAGATCATGACCTGAGCCGAAGTCAGACGCTCAACTGACTGAGCCACCTGGGCGCCCCTAAAATAGGTTTTTAAATATACATTTAGTTTGTCTTTTGCAAATGAGTGTTAAGCATGTATAAATTAAAGTATAGGTAGAAATGTCTTCTGAAATATTTAGATTTGCTGATTTCTTACCGCAGTTTTGTTGTTGTTGTTGTTTTAGAGAGAGAGTGTGTGTGTGAGTGGGGGAGGGGGCAGAGGGAGAGAGAGAATCTTAAGCAGGCTCTATGCTCAGCGTGGAGCCTGATGCGGGGCTCGATCCCATGACCCGGGGGCCATGCCCTGAGCTGAAATCAAGAGTCAGACGCTCAACCGACTGAGCCACCCAGGCGCCCCTTAACCGCAATTTTATACTCAAACACATTTTTTGTATTATAATATTATTTCAGTTTTTATGCTAATTTAAGTTTGTTGGCTTATTTATTATGATTTTTTAAAGTTTATTTACTTATTTAACTAATCTCTACACACAGCATGGGGCTAAAACTCATGACCCAAGATCAAGAGTGGAACGGTCCACAACCAAGCCAGCTGAGACCCCCGGGAATGTTACTTAAATCATTTCTATCTGTGCTAGAAAGTGGGCCTCACTGATACTTCTATCTCGTGTAGATTTGGGGGGGGATATGAATTATATCCTTTTAAAATCTTATATTAAATTATACTTTAGTGGTGAGTTCATGATCCGTTTTGAGCATCTATAATACGTATGACAGCAAAGACTTTCCCAGCGAAGGAATTCTGAGGAACCAGTACGGAACGCAAATAAGATGGGATTCTCTGTACTTTTCCTAGAAGCACAGATCACTTTGTGGAGATTTTTAGATTTAAATACACTAAGATCTGTCAATATCTGATGAGAGTAGGTCCACTCTGGAGAGGTCCTGAATTTCTCTGTTTTTTTGGGGGGGTGGGGGGTTGGGGGTACTTTTCATCCTTGGCAAGTGGCCCATAATTTGATGCTGAATAATTTGGTGTTAAAAAATGTATGGTTGGGGTGCCCAGGGCTCAGCTGGTTGAGTATCAGACTCTTGATTTCGGCTCAGGTCATGACCTCACAGTTCATGGGTTTGAGCCCCGGATAGGCTCCACACTAATGGCACAGAACATGCTTGGGATTCTCTCTCTTTCTCTATATGCCTCTCTCTGTCTGTCTCTTTCTCTCAAAATAAATAAATAAACTAAAAATATAAAAGGAAAGAAAAATATATGGTTTATACAGCAATTACTATTTCCCTCTCTCAATTCGTACCTCTGCCCAGGGGCCGTTTACAATCTTATCTGCCCATCTGCTGTGGGGGGGCGGGAGTCCATTCTCCCTGTGCCCTTGACCTGCCCAGAGAGCCCCTTCAGTTCGGCTTCCCTTAATCCCCCACGGCGAGAACCCATTCCTCAGGGGCCACCGTGCTCACCCCTGCATCTTGTTGAAGAAACAGCCCTGGGAACACAAGCCCATTTGGACTATAGGTTGAAGTATGTGAAATGACAGCTTTAACAGCTTCAACATGTGCCAGAAGTTTCTTGCAAGTGGCTAGAGTGGATTGGAAACAGCATACGCATATGTGTTTATTCACGACAGTGGCCGTCACTCATCACTACACACATCTTTGATACTAAAGTACGCTTTTGAATAAGTAATACACATTTCATGGTGGTTGCTTGGGAATCCAAGAGTTGAAATCTTGAATTACAAAAACTGCACGGTTTTGGTGTGTCTGCGGATTTCTTTCTCATTAGTCACACGAGCACGCTGCCCGCGGCGCCACTCGCTGTGCGCGTCTCATCTCTGAGATGATGGCCCGTCGGTTGTGGTTCTGTGGTCCAGGGCAGATCGGAGGTCAGGGTAGCCGGAAGGCAGGAAACGCCAGCCACGGTGAGGCGGAAAGGTGTCCGCGGCGTGCACGTGGCACGTACTTAGCTGTCACGTCTTCCTATCGTCTGTAGGGCGTTTTGTAGGGAACAGAGTCCGAAGAGCCTCTAAGCGGGGCCTGTAGGGCCGGGCCTGAGGACAGGGCTCGCGTCCCAGCTCCAGCCCGTCCCCCGCCCTGCCCAGCGCCCCAGGCACCGACCTGGGCCCCGGCCCCCACTCCCACGCACGGCTCTGCCCCTTCCCGAGCTCGCATGCGGACGCCTGCTTAATTGCAGGAGAATTCTCTCCACAGAAAGCAAAAGTATTTAAACGTTGATTTAAAACTATGGAAAATGAGGGGCGCCTGGGTGGCTTAGTCGGTTAAGCGTCCGACTTTCGCTTGGGTCATGATCTCGCGGTTCGTGGGTTCGAGCCCCGCATCGGGCTCTGTGCTGACTGCCAGCTCGGAGCCTGGAGCCTGTTTCAGTCTGTGACTCCCTCTCTCTCTGACCCTCCCCTGCTCACGCTGTCTCTCTCTCTCTCTCCTAGAAATAAAAAAAAAAAAAACATTTAAAATATGTAGCTACTGTAGATGTTAATTGAAAGTATTAGTTGATAATCATTTGCTGATACTGATTTATAAATCGTAACAAAGTATCATGCTAATATAAGATGCCAGTAGTAACGGAAACTGAGGGGGATGGGGGTACGGAGGCAGGGACAGAGGGTGTGTGGGGACTCTGTGCTTTCTGTGTGATTTTTCTATAACAGAAAAACTGAAACTTAAAACTGCTCTGAAAATAGTCTATTAATTTTGTTAAAAGGCAATTATTTTATATATACATGCATGTGTGCATATGTATGTGTGTGCACATTCACAAACATATATGTATGTGATGATACATGTGTGTACACGTGCGTATACATACATGCAGTGCATGCATGTATGGTGTGTGTCTATGTATATGTGTGTACATGTGCATATATGTAGGTACATGCGGGCCTGTGTGTGGTGTGTGTATATGTATATGTGGGTGTACATGTGCAAGTGTTCATATACATACATGTATGTACATGTGGGTGCACACATGCTGTGTATATGTATATGTGTGTACAGGTGTGTGCACATGTATACGTATATGTATGTACATGTGGGCGTGTGTGTAGTGTGTGTACATGTATATGCGCATGCGTTCATATACATACATGTATGTACATGTGGGCGTGTGTGTAGTGTGAGTACATGTATATGCGCATGCGTTCATATACATACATGTATGTACATGTGGACACACACGCGCAGTGTATATGTATATGTGTACAGGTGTGTGCACACGTGTACGTACATGTATGTGCATGTGGGCCTGTGTGTGGTGTGTGTATATGTATATGGGTGTATATGTATATGTGTGTATATGTGCATACACATACATACATACATGCATGTGCATGTGGGTTCACATGTGCTGTGTATATGTATTGTATACAGGTGCGTGCATTCATATACATACATGTATGTACATGTGGGCGCATGCGTGCTGTATGTATGTATATGTGTACAGGTGTGTGCACACGTATACGTATATGTATGTGCGTGCGGGCCTGTATGTAGTGTGTGTATATGTATACATGTGCATGTGGAAACATGTGTGTGTATGAACACACATTTGCCAAGCTCAGTGGAGATCAGGAAGGCTGGGCTCCCGTGACGGTCCGTCAGTGACTTTAGGTGATGCGGACATCTGTCTCCCCTGCAGTTTAGCGCCACAGCGAGGGGTTTGCCCAAGGGAGATGAAGGCACATCCCGGGGGTGCCTGAAGGTGGGCGCCCCAAGGTGGGTGCGAGGTGAGGGTGTGGGGAGGCAGGGGTGCCACCCTGCCGTGCCTACCCCAGCTCCTATTACTGATTCTCCCTTTGTGGGCAGGGGCGGCACACCGCGGGTCCCAGAGGGCTCGGGTCCCCCCACCGGGTCAGCCAGGAAGCGCCTAGTGTTCTTCCCCTGGTCCTTCCTGCCCGCCATCCGCTCCCCGCTCCCTGCCTGGAGCTCCTCCTCTTCACTGGGTGCTGCACTTCTGTGATCTCCTCCGCGTTTCCTTCAAAGTCGCATCTCTGCCTCTTGCAGTCTCTGGCTTGTAATCTCTTGGCTTTAAAAGGTTGTGTTTTGTTTTTTGTTTTTTATTTTTAGTTTTGGCGGTCATGTATAAATTCTAAAAGTTCTTTCTGGGGGCTCAGTCGGGCATCCGACTCTTGATTTCAGCTCAGGTCATGATCTCACGGTTTGCGGGTTTGAGCCCCGTGTTGGGCTCAGTGCTGACAGTGCGGAGCCTGCGTGGGGTTCTCTCTCTCTCCCTCTCTCTCTGCCCCTCCCCGGCTCACACACACTCTCTCTCAAAATAAATACACTTAAAAAAAAAGTCCTTTCTGGTTTTTGAGTCCTCTGTCTTCCCACCGCTCTGTTCTAACTTCACAGGTGCGACAGCCCCTCCCTGAGGTCCCACATCTGCTGTACTCAGAATCCCGCCCTCCAGCCTCCCCTCTGCACTGTGTCCTCCATTTTCCACTTCCCTCATCGTTTCTTCCCCTCACGTTGGCGGCGTCCCCCAAACCCCTGGCTGTCCTGAAGGTCCCTTGGGGATGGGGAGGCTGGAGGACCCATGAGCTTCAGCAGCCCCTTCCCCGGCGGCCCCCAGATGCCGTGTGCTGAACATACGCGTCTTCGGTGTGGTGGGCGGTGGGTGTGGGGACTCCCCGCTTGTGTTCTGGGCTGGGGGTCTGGTGCAGCTAATGGGGAGAGTCTGGCTCGGTGCACACACACATGCACATGCACACATACACGCGCATGCACACACACATGCACAATGCATGTGCACACACACACGCACACGTGAAAATGCGTACACACAGGCACAATGCATGTGCAGACACAGGCACATATCACATACGTGCTCACACATGCACCCACGCCCATGCATGTGCACACATACACACATGTGCATGCACACAAGTGCACTCACATGCACACATGCGTATACACACATGCTCCTGCACATGCACAGGGTAAAGTCTATCCAACCTTAGGAAGCCACCTACAGATAAAGTTCTGTAAAAGCTCATAATTTTTTCATGTGCTCTCCAGTCGTTTCTTTGATCTCTTCCTTCTTCTGACTAGACAGGTTTTACATTTGAGCCATATTCTCAGAAAATAAACATTGCCTTTCCTCTCAACAGATTAAGTAATGCGCCATTTGTAAAAGCTTCACACACAGTACACGGGAAATCCATCGTCCTAAAGCCGGGCTGTGTTTGCAAACAACTTGAAGGTTACGTGATTAAGGTCGTTTCCATCCGAGTCCCCTCCAGCTGTAGAACCCCGCGCTTACGGAAGCGGCACGTGGGACCATCTCCGGACCCGTGTCGGCTCGGCCGGTGAGCCTGTACCGGCCCCACCATCCAGGCCTTTGGGTCAGGAGTCAGAAGGGGGATCAGTTCCGGAAAGCACGCCAGCCCTGATTTCTGGGGAGCCCGTTTTGCATCGCTGCACGCTGGAGCTGCTGCTGTCCCCTAACCTGAAAGTCACAGCTTCCTATAGAAAAGGGGGCATGTTCCTCTGACCTCTGAAATTCGGAGGGAAACATAAAATACGAAAGCCTCCCTGTTGCTAACAGAAAGGGGCAACTGAGCAGGTGGGGAGGAAGGGAGGCAAACTCTGGATGACCTTGTTCACCTTTTGTCCTTAGAAGGTCCACTACCCTAGACACAGCGCAGCTTACTTTGGTAGAAACGGGAGTTTTCTGTATGTATAAAATTCATTGGCACGAGGTGCCGAGGAGGAGGAGGGAACACTGCTGTCCAGAGAAACACCCCTCCCCCCCAGGTACATATTTACATCATGATGGATAATGACCCAATTCACAGCATGTTTGCATGATCAGTTTTCATTAATTTTGCTTCTTCTGTGCTGACATTCCCCTTGCGAATTCAGGGCTCCTCAACCGGAAAATCTCACACCAAAAATCTCCATTCCCCATGACACAGGCGATGATAGAATTTGGGCATCGCGTTTCCTTCATCCCTCCACCCACAGCAAGATTACTGGGAGAGGCCAAGGTTGTCTTTTTCTTAGTTCTTTTCTCCTTGTCATGTTTTTTTCCCCTGGAAGAACTTTCTAATCTTCACCTTGTCAACCCACGGGGAGCAGTGGGGGCAGGTCACCACATGGATATACATGCAGTTCATCTTACTCTACTTTTGATATATGTTGGTGCATTTTTGACATATTTGATGTAGTTTTGCTTTTTTTAAGTTTATAAATTTTTTTAAATATACTTCTGAGAGAGAGAGAGAGAGAGAGAGAGCATGAGCAGGGGAGGGGCCGAGAGAGAGACACACACACAGAATCTGAAGCAGGCTCCAGGCTCTGAGCTGTCAGCACAGAGCCCGACGCAGGGCCCAAACCCATGAACCGTGAGATCATGACCTGAGCCAAAGTTGGATGCTTAACCAACTGAGCCACCCAGGCGCCCCTATAAATTTTTTTTAACGTTTATTTATTTTTATATATATTTTTATTTCTAGGAGAGAGAGAGAGAGACAGCGTGAGCAGGGGAGGGTCAGAGAGAGAGGGAGACACAGACTGAAACAGGCTCCAGGCTCTGAGCTGGCAGTCAGCACAGAGCCCGACACGGGGCTCGAACCCATGGACCGCGAGATCATGACCTAAGCGAAAGTCGGACGCTTAACCGACTAAGTCACCCAGGCGCCCCAATGTTTATTTATTTTTGAGAGAGAGAGAGAGAGAGAGCGTGAACAGGTAAGGAGCAGATAGAGAAGGAGACACTGAATCTGAAACAGGCTCCAGGCTCTGAGCTGTCAACACAGAGCCTGATGCAGGGCTCGAACTTGGGAACCGTGAAGTCGTGACCTGAGCCAAAGTCAGACGCTTAACCGACTGAGCCACCCAGGTGCCCCTGCTTATTAAAAGTTAATTTGGTTTTATAAGAGTGTGGTTCCAAAGTTCAATCTATACAACAAGATACGTGCAACAAGGTTGTGTGTCCAGGCCACACCCTCCCACTCGCCATCCCCCATGGGTCTCCTCCAAAAATGCGTACGGATTATTCTCTCGCTGTTCAATTTAAATAGAAACAGATTAACAGATGATAGATACATAGGTAGATAGACGGTAGATGATAGTAGATAGACAGTAGAGAGTTGATAGACGAATAGGTAGGTCATAGACGGACAGACAGATGTTAGATGGCTAGCAGATTTTCTGTTTTCGGCTGGTCCTGGTTAAACGGCAATGCACGCCTGACGCTTTCCTCCGCCTTGCTCTGTTCACAGAGATCTCTGGGATCACCCCAGAGCCCTGTGCGGACACTGCCCTTCTTTCTTCTCATGACTGCATAGTACTTCTCCATGCGGTGAGTGAAGATAATTCATCCCCAGCCCTGTTGATGGGGAGGTGGGTTGCTTCTGAGCTTTTGCTTATACAAACTATATGACAGTTTAACAGAAATGGGTCTCAACGTGGAAATGGTTGTAATTTTCTCTTTCGTTGACTATAACTTGGTATCATCATATTTGTCCATTTTATGGGATTAATGGAAACGTAGATGGTTTCAGTGCGTCACTAAAAGCCCATCAAAGAGGGAAGACAGAGACAATGCTTAGTTTAGACCCTTAGTTTCTCCTTCCTCATCCGACAGGGAGAGAAACTGAGGCAAGAGCCGCTGGGAGGTGGCGGAGGGAGCTGGGAGGCCGGCAGCCGCTCACACCACCTGCTTCCGTCAGGCTGGGTGCCTGGATTTCACTGAGAGACCCAGGAGGGCAGAGCCAGGCCACAGGCCTCTGTACCCGCAGCCGTGCCAGGCCCACCCCGGCTGCACCCCAAATACTTGCCGAGTGAGTGGAGCACAGTTTGGTTGGGAGGCTGGTCTGCGGGCCGCCCTGATGCCGGCGCGGCTGCAGTTCCCACGCTCCGGCCGCAGGTGGCAGACGGCCACCTGGGGGAAACGCTCCCTTGAGAATTTGGCAGAGCCGCCAGGGCGTGTGTGAGAAATAGCACCCGGAGAGCATTCCTTTCCAGATAGATGTCTTGGGGGGAAGAGTCTTGGCGGGTGATGTCTGATCGCGAGCAGCGATAGGAGAGACCCGACTAGGCTGGCTGAGAACTCGGGCGTGGGGCTCCCGGCCCTGGGGTGGGCATGACTCGCGGTGGGGGCGGGGTCCGGCGGTGGGAAAGCTCAGCCTCCACACTCACACTCACACTCACAATCAGAGCAGAGCAGGGCCGGGAGCCGCCGACCTTCAGACGCCCTGTGTTGGGATCCTTTCACTTGAGCTTCAGATAGAGGGCATCTGACTCCCCTACCTAATGTGTCAGAGAGCCTGTCCAGACTCGCCCTGCCTCCTGTCCCTGCCCCGACTGCTCATTTCCCTGACCTTGAACAGCAGCATCAGGTTTCCCCAGAATGGCTTCCAAATGGCTGTTTTAGAGGCACCCGGGGGGCTCGGTCGGTGAAGCGTCCAACTCTTGATTTGGGCTCAGGTCATGACCTTACTGTTTTGTGAGATTGAGCCCCGCATCCAGCTCTGTGCTCAGTGCAGAGCCTGCTTGGAATTCTCTCTCTCTCTCCCTCTCTCTGCCCCTCCCCTGCTCATGCTTTCTCTCTCTCTCTCTGTCTCTCTCTCTCAAAATAAATAAATAAACTTATTTTTTAAAAAAGGAAATGGCTATTAAAAAAACAAAATGCAATAGAAAATACAAAACAGCCTGCAAAAATGTGAGTCCATTATTTTTGCCAATAAGAAAACTGGACTGGTTTTAGGAAATAGGATTAAAGTTAAATAGGAAAACTTAAGGCTCTGCATTAGCCAGGGTTCTTCAAAGAAACAGAGCCTATGTGTTCTGTTTTAAGTTTTTAAATATTTATTTTGTTTTTGAGAGAGAATAACAGCACATGAGCAGGGCAGGGGCAGAGAGAGAGGGAGACACAGAATCCGAAGCAGCTCCAGGCTCCAAGCTGTCAGCACAGAGCCTGATGCGGGGCTCGAACCCACGAACCACGACCTGAGCTGAAGTCAGACACTCAGTTGAGTCACTCAACTGACTGAGCCCCCAGGCACCCGATAGGTTCCGTTCTATATAGACCAGAGATTTATTATAAGGAACTGGCTCACGTGATTTTGAAGGTTCACAATCCCCGATATCTGCAGATGGTTACATAAGCTGTAGACCCAGGAGATGGATGGTTTTGCTCTCGTCTGGAGAATGAGACACAGGAAGCGTCTTCACGCTTGAGACCCAGGAAGAGCTGATGTTTCAGTTCAAAGGCCACCAGGCAGGATGAATTCCCTTACTTCCTTTCAGGCCTTGAACTGATTGGACGAGGCCCACCCACACCAGTGGCGGCAGTAATCTGCTTTCCTTGGCCCACTGATTCAGACGTGAGTCTTATTTAAAAGACCTCACAGAGACACCCAGAATGTTCGACCAAAAATCTGGGCACCCTGTGGGCCAGTCAAGTTGACATGTGAAATTAACCGTTACAGACCCCCAGATGAGGGTTTTGACCAGCGACAGTCGGCAGGCCCGTGAGCCCAGAGCGAACACAGACATTTGGTATCTCTTGTTGCTGCACAAAATAAGGATCCATGCAACTGTGACAGAGATATCAGTCGTGTCGGTTATTTTAGTCTCTTGACGCTGCTGTATCAAAGTACCGCAAGTGGGGGGCTCACCCCAACAGAAATGTGCTCTCTCACAGGCTGGAGGCCAGACGTCCGAAATCCAGGTGTCCCCAGGGCCAGCCTCCCTGTGAAGGCTCCAGGGGAGTGTCCTCCTGCCCTTTCCAGCTCCTCGCACCTGTCAGCAATCGCTGGCTTGTAGGTACGTCCTCTGGTCACACGGCCACCTTCTCGGTCTGTCATTATGTCATCTTCCCTCTGTGTTTATCTACCTAAAGTCCCCTCCCCTTTTTTCTTTAAAGCTTATTTATTTAATTTGAGACAGGGAGAGAGAGAGAGAGAGAGAGAGAGAGAGAGAGAGAGAGAGTCCCAAGCAGACTCTGCACTGACCGTGTGGGGCTTGAACTCCCGAATCACGAGATTGGAAGTAAAGAGTCAGACGCTCAATGGACACTTCCACCCAGGCGCCCCTGAATTCCCCCTTTTTATAAGGACACTGGTCACATTGGAGTAGGGTTCCCTCAATGACCTCACTTTAACTTGATCATCTGCAAAGACTATTTAAGAATAATGTCACCTGGGAGCTCCTGGGCGGCTCAGTCGGTTAAGCCTCCAACTCTTCATTTCAGCTCAGGTCAGGATGTCACGGTTTGTAAGTTCGAGCCCCCAGTCGGGGTCTGCGCTGATGGTGTGGAACCTGCTTGGGATTCTCTCTCTCCCTCTCCCTCTGCCCCTCCCCTGCTCTTGCTCATGCACTTGCTCTCTCTCTCAAAAATAAATAAATGTTTTTAAAGAAATTAGTAATGTTAAAAAAAAACAAAAACAAAAATGAGAATAACGTCGCCTCCGCAGGCACTGGGGTTTAGGAGAAGAACATATCTTTTGAGGGGACACAGCTTTGTCCCAAACGGTGGGTCTCACCAGGCCCCCTAGGCACCCAGCCCCTAAGTGCCTCCCTAGCCCCCCCGGGGGGGGTTCTGAAGGGCCTCGGGTCCTGGCCATCCCGGCCCCTGCAGAATTTCCTCCAGGTGGGCTGCCAGGACCCCTGAAACAGCTTCGAAGAACCCCAGGCAACTCACAGCTTTCAGACGGCCCTGAAAAATGTGAGGCGCTCCCCTCCAGGAGTTAGTGAAACATTCTGGTCATTTCTGCTGCCCTGTTTTGGCAGCTCTCTCCCCCTTGGGTCCTGGAAGCAGCCTGTGGTCCATGGCTCGTCTAGCTCCGCCCAGTCTCTGTGCTTAGTTCATGGCCTTGGGCCATTCCCCCCACCCCCCTCCCCCGGCCCCACGTGTGGGCCCCACCCTGGCTCATGGTCCTTGTGAACCTCACCCCCGAGGCCGTGAGCTCAGTGAGGGAGGCTCACCAGCTACTCCCGGCAGGCATGTCAACTGGGCAGATCTCCCCTGCGTGTCCAGCAAAAATAAGCCAGGGGCTGCGGGTCACCTCCGGTCCCACTCCGTTGGTGGGGTCTGCGGACCTGCTTTTTGACGTCAGCTCTGCTTTCTGGAAACTACACACAATAGACATCCGCTGCTGGAAAGGACCTTTGGGCTGTGTTTCTGGACCCTTCTGGGCCTCTCTCCAGCCGTAGTTGAGATGATGGGTCCAGTTCCGGCCGCCAAGATCACTACTATGGACAGAAGATCTGGTCCTGATCTTCATGCCCAGAGCAGACAGCTCTGTCCCCGGCTACCAGCTCCAGGCCCGTGCTCACCGCGGGAGACAATGCCTGGCGGGACAGGCCGTGAGCGTGTGGCCAAAGTCCCTTCTATTGCTCCTATTACATTCTGTTACTCCCTCGCCCACTGATGGACACTCGGGGTGTTACAACCTTTTGCTCTTTTGTGAATAATGTTGCTAGCAACACCTGTGTACAAATTTTTGTTTGAATTCCCGTCTTCAATTCTTTTGGGTTTACACTTAGGTGAAATTGCTGGGTTATGGGGTAATTCTATGCTTAACTTTTTTTTTTTAATTAAGAAAATGTGTACTTATTTATTTTTTAAAAATTTCAATGTTTTATTATTTATTTTTGAGAGGCAGACAGAGTGTGAGCAGGGGAGGGGCAGAGAGAGAGGGAGACACAGAGTCCGAAGCAGCTCCAGGCCCTGATCTAGCTGTTAGCACAGAGCCCGATGCGGGGCTTGAATCCACAAACCACGAGATCATGACCTGAGCCGAAGTCAGACATTTAACCGACTGAGTCACCCAGGAGCCCCTGTACTTATTTATTTTGAGAGAAACAGAGAGAGAGAGAGAGAGAGAGAGAGCATGAGCATGGGAGGGGCAGAGAGAGAGAATCCCAAGCAGGGAGCCATCAGCACAGAGCCCGACACGGGGCTCGATCTCACAAACCGTGAGATCCTGACCCGAGCTGAAATCAAGAGTCGGAGGCTTAATGGACTGAGCCCCCCAGGAGCCCCTGTGCTTAATGTTTTAATGCCTTGTCACTGTTTTCCCATAAATACTTTCCAAATTGCTTGATCATAACTACTTAAGAAACGGAAGTGCCAGGCAGGTCTTGGTCGGGGGGGGCGGGGAGGGGGGTGCAGTGTAGGAGGGCTACAGGAGAGCCTTGGGCTCAGGAGCACATCCTGCCGGGCCCAGGCCCCAGTGGGGGGGGGGGGGCTCTCACAGTGATCCCACAGGACTCACCCCTGAGTCACTGAGCCACCACGCATTTCACGATGCGTGTCACCAGAGAGCTGTAATAACTCCCCAGCCTCTCGAGTGGCTCCCAGGGGGTGGCATCGAGTTGGGCTGGATCGGTCCCATTTTAGATGGGTTATCTGGGAGGGCCTCAAGGAAGCAGTGACATTGAACAAAAGAGGTGAAGGCTGGGTGCCGGGGCTTCCCAGGAGAGGCGCTGCTCCTGCAGAGGCTCTGAGTAGGGCATGTGCTCACGTTGTGGAAGAACGAAAAGGCCAGTGTGGCCAGGACAGAGAAGGGCGGTGGTCAGGGACAAACCTGGATGGGGGGCAGGGCGGTCCAGAGAGGAGGAGCCAGTTACTCACCAGCAGGGCCTAATAAACACGATGATGCAGCCAGCTACATACCCCAGGAGCTTGTGACAGAGGAATTTGACTGAATCTGGGACTCGAGGAAAGACAGAGTCGGGGAGAGGCGGAGTGGGAGGGAACTTGGCATCAGCTGAACTTTCCTGATTGACAGGACAGCTTGTGCAAAGGCCCTGTGGAGCCTGAGTCAGAGGACTTGGGGTGGAGGGTGTGGCTAGAGGACCGAGAGCAGCAGAGACTGGGGGGTGTGGGGGAGGGGCAGGCCCTTTTCATCCTAAAACAATGACCTCGGGCTTGCATTTTCCAAACATCACTGCCCTCCCCTGAAGACCCCCTGGAGAGGGCGGTAAATGACAGGAAATGACCAGGGCAGGGCCAGGGGCTGGCACGGGAGGCAGCATCCCACCAGGAGATGCTGAGGAAGGAGGAGCTGGTGGCTTGGTGATCAGACCGTCGGTGGTATTCCTGCCGGAGAAGGAATGAACTGAGGCCAACGCACCATGTGTCTAAACTGTTGAAAATTATCAAGCCAGTAGACTAAGTGTTAGATGACGCGTGTCCTGTCCTGCTTTGACAAATACACGACTTAGGAGGCCAGACTTGAACTGGCAGATCTCAGACTCCTGACCCTCTTTCTGTCCACCCCCAGCTTCGTAGCAAATAGAGGGAAGCCTCCAGGACCCACAGTGGGGACAGCCCCATCCACACCCCCCGCAAACAGCCTCCTCTGGCTGCGCGGGGGGCACGAGGGTGCTCACACCAGCAGTGAGGTCACCCTCTGGAGGATGGACCCATGCAGAGTTTGGGGGGGTGGTCTTGGGGACCTTTGGGCTGGGGTCACAGGTATCTAGTTTGATCTAGGAGGCTGGGCCCCTCCTGGCCCCAGGTAGAAGGGCAGGCCCAAGGAGGGCCAGACCTCAGACAGCCCTTTGCAGCAGGGCGTGGGGAACGCGGGGGGAGTGGGGAGGGCAAGGGGGCGCCTCTTGTCCACGTGTCGAGTGGGGGAGCTGATGATGGGCTGGGTCTTGTGGGCTGGAGGGTGCATGAGGGTCTCCCCATGCTTCTTGATTCCTGGCCTTCAGAAGAGAAGGCAGTTGATTCGTAGAGATGGGGACACCCTGGAAAGAACCAGTTTGGGGGTGAAAATCGCAGGCTCATCTCAGACATGTGGAGGTACCTTAGAGATATGGGTGCCATGTTGAATTTTGGGGTCTCGTGTGCAGAGGAGAGGTCTGGCCTGGATGTACCAAGGTCGGCATCTGTCGGATAGATGGACGCTGAGGCGGTGGGCTGGAGGAGCTCACTGGGGATAAAGACGACAGTGTCTGGCGAGGGAGGGGGGTCCTGGGACCCAACACTTCAAGGCAGGGAGTGAGGAGAGTGCACTCATGTAGAGAGATTATAGGTGATTCAACACGCATGTGCTTAATGCTGTCTTTGTGCTGAGCCGTGAGCCTGAGGTACCAGGGCACGGATCGTACACTGGGGGAAGGCAGGGGTGGGGTCACTGGAGTCAGACCACAACTCTGGAAAAGGGAGGCTTGTGTATAAGAAAACATTTGCTAAATATTAACATTTATAAGATTTTTAAAATAAGTTTATTTATTTATGAAAGAGAGGCAGCATGAATGGGGGAGGGGCAGAGAGAGAGGGAGACACAGAATCTGAAGCAGCTCCAGGCTCTGAGCTGTCAGCACAGAGTCTGATGCGAGACTCAAACCCACAAACCGTGAGATCATGACCTGAGCCGAAGTTGGACGCTTAACCCACTGAGCCACCCAGGCGCCCCAGCATTTATAAGATATTAATGTGGGTATAAAATCACAAAACGTCCCAAATGGCCAAAATGATCTTGAGAGTGAAGAACAAAGCTGGGGGTGTCATAATCCTGGCTTTCACGATGTACGGAAAAGCTGTAGTCATCAAAACAGTATAGCACAAAAATAGGCACACAGATCAATAGAACAGAAGAGAGAGCCCAGCAATATATTGACCACAACTGTATGGTCAATTAATCTTCAGCAAGGGACGCAAGAATATGTAATAGGAAAGGACCGCCTCTTCAACAAAAGGTGTTGGGAAGCTGCACAGCGATGTGCAAAAGAACAAAACTGGCCCGTTTCCTTACGTCGTACACAAAGTAAACTCGAAATGGGTTAAAGATCTAAATGGGAGACCCGAAACCCTCAAAATCCTAGAGGAGAGCACAGGCAGTAATGTCTCAGACATTGGTCGTAGTCACATTGTTCTAGACACAGCTCCAGAGGCAAGGGAAACGAAAGCAATAATGAACTATCAGGACCTCATCAAGATAAAAAGCCTCTACACAGCAAAGGAAACAATCAGCAAAACGGAAAGGCAATCGACAGAAGATATTTGCAAGTGACATATCTGATAAAGGGTTATTATCCAAAATATATAAAGAACTGATACAACCCAACACCCAAAAAAACCAAATAATCCAATTATAAAATGGGCAGAAGACACGAACAGACAATTTCTCCACAGAAGACACCTGGATGGCCAACAGACACAGGAAAAGAGGCTCAACATCACTCAGCATCAGGGAAACACAGATCAAAACCACAGTGAGATACTGCCTCACACCTGTCAGAACGGCTAAAACAACACAAGAAATAACAGGCGTTGGTGAGGCTGCGGAGAAAGGGCCCCTCATGCACTGTTGCTGGAAATGCAAACTGGGGCAGCCACTCTGGGAAACAGTATGGAGGTCCCTCAAAAAATTAAAAAATGGAATTATCATATGATCCAGTAATTCCACGACTGAGTACCGAAAGAGTACGAAAATAGTGATTCAGAGGCATACTCGCACCCCTGTGTTTATAGCAGCATTATTCACAATATTTACAATAGCCAAACTATGGAAGCAGCTAGCTAAGTATCCATCAGTAGATGAATGGAAAAGCAGTGGTGTGTATATACAATGAAATAGCACTCTGCCATAAAAAGAATAAAATCTTGCCATTTGCAACCACACAGATGAACCTAGAGAGAATTAAGACAGAGAGGGACAAATCCCACAAGACTTACATGGGGGATCTAGGGGGGAGGGGGAGATGGGCATGGAGGAGGGCACTTGAGGGGATGAGCACTGGGTGTTATATGGAAACCAACTTGACAATAAACTATTTGTAAGAAAAAAATAAATTAAAAAAATAAAAAGAAAAAAAAAAGACTTACATGGGGATCTAAAAAAACAAAACACATGAACACAGAAGCAAACAGAAAGCAGAAGACCCCTAAGTACAGGGAATAGATGGGTGTGGCCCGAGGGAGGGGCGGGGGCAAAATGGTGAACAGGCAGGAAGCACAGGCGCCCAGTTAGGGACTGAGGGAGCAGGGCCCTGAAGGGCGCAGCCCGGGAATACAGCTGATGGCGCTGCAATCGCGCGCACGGTGACAGGTGGGGGCGTGAGCACCCGTGAGCCCAGCATGACGGGCCGAGAGGGTGAATCACCGTGTTGTACCCCTGAGGCCGCCGTGACATCGTGTGTCACTGTGCTTGAAGTATAAGAAGCGGAGAACCTCGCTGGATAAAAGCTAGACCCGGTAAGTGGGCCCCTCTCCCCCTCCACGGCCCTGGGAGGGGCGCCGAGGAAAGCCGGGCCGCGGCACCTAGCTCTGGGTGCCCCTCGGAACGAAGGGGACGGATCGCAGCGGTGAGCAAGCTCTGTTCTCCAGCAAATTAACAGTCAAGTCCCGCAGGCAATGCTCAGCCACGGTCCCAGCGAGTTGCCGCAGGGGCCGCCCTTGCGGGAGGGCAGAGCCACCTACCTGGGGCGGAGCCTGCGGGCCAGGAGGTGGCTGGACCTGGAGGGGCGAGGAGGGCGGGGCGAGGGGCGGAGCCTGCGGGCCAGGAGGTGGCTGGACCTGGAGGGGCGGGGCGAGGAGGGCGGGGCGAGGGGCGGAGCCTGCGGGCCAGGAGGGGGCTGGACCTGGAGGGGCGGGGCTGGGAGGGCGGGGCGAGGAGCGAGGGGCGGAGCCAGCGAGCGCGCGGGAGGCGCGGGGGGTCCGCGGCCTCGCCCCCGAGCCCCCTGGCGGCGCTGGTCTGTCCCGGCTCCACCGCCGCTGGAGGAGGACAGCCTCACGGAGCGGACACACAGTACGAGTGCCAGACCCCCGGCGCCGTTCCTCCGGCCCCTGGTCCACGCCACGCCATGCACCCTGCGTCCCCGGGGCCCCTCGGCCACCCTAAGGCAGGGCCCACTCGCCCACGGTCACCTGGGGACCCCGCCGCAGGAGAGCCCCGCACCTGCCTGCTCCTGGGCCACAGGGTCCGTGGGTTCCTGGCGGCGGGACGCGGGGGCGCGCGCGAAGAGGGGGACCCCCCCAGGGTCCCCGAGCTGCGCACCCAGGCACCCGGGGTAGGAGAGCGCGCACGTGGTACTTCCTGGGGGACCGGCCGCTGTCACTTCACCCGCGTCACCGAGCGTCTCCGCCTCCGGGCTCCCCTCTCCCGACGGCTCCCACCTCCAGCCCCCGGGGTACCCGGCGCTGCCCCGCGCGGGGAGGGGAGCCCGCTGTCTGCGCTAGGTCCCTCGCGCGCGCGGCGGCCACCCGGGCCGTGGTCGCACGAACCCTCACGACGGCCACTTCCCAAGTCTGAGACGCAAAACTTGCGCTAATAGCTTTCTTTGGGTCAGTCCACTTTTATTTGTACCTAAAATGTACTAAAAGTGAAACTTTATGTTTGATAAAAGGTTTTCATTGATATAAATCATTGACCCTGTAGCGGGTTCAATCATTTCGGAGAATGTGTTTAAGAAATTACGGGTGAGGCTTCTCTGTTTACTAAGAAAATCGCTACAGCCCATTAAGATGGAAAATTCAATTTAATATACATTTTGTCTTATTTTATATTCTGATTACTTACTCTAGGTTAAGGCCAACATAAGAAGCCTTAACTTTCAATGTGTATATGCTTAATCTCATCCATAAAATATTAATATTAATTTTTAAAGCTTACAGCTGATCAAACATCTACAGTTCAAAAATGATGGATCTTTATGTTTTGTGCCCTATTAGTGATTGAAATCATTTCAACAAACTGACTTGTGTCCCTTTTGAATCTTTTCACCTGTCACTTGTAGTTGTTATGAATTTATGTTAAATATTTGCATGACAAAATAAAACTGTAAGTATTTTATTCTCTTTAGGCCCTTCAGTGTCCTCATACCTCAGTGTAACACCAAGATTTCTGTGTCGAAAATGGTAAGAAACCTTCTATATCTCACTCTCTGGGGCTTCTTGGATGGCCACAGAGTAACCACAAAGGTTTACGGCCTCACATTATAAACACTGGTAAAATAATCACTAAATTATTGAAACTGTAAGTTACTTTTATATACTTAGAAATGGTGCGCCTGGGTCGCTGAGTCGGTTAAGCTGCCGACTTTGGCTCAGGTCATGATCTCCTAGTTCGTGAGTTCGAGCCCCACTCCGCTCTGTGCCGACAGCCCTCTGCCCCTCCCCTGCTCATGCTCCATCTCTCTCAAAAATAAAGAAACGTTAACTTGACAATAAACTATTTGTAAGCACGTAGGACCAGTGACCATTAACGCGAACATTCACTCTTCTAAAATCCCTCAGGGTCTGGAACCCGGGCTCGCCTCCCAAGTCCTGCGAGGGTTCCTGCGAGGGATGTTGTTTTCCTGTAACTGACCTTGAACGCACGAAGTGGCCTGCAGCAAGAACACAGCCAACCTCAAGGGGCGCCGGGGAGCAGCCTGCCCAACCTTGGCCGCGATCTTTGCCCCACTCTGCTCGCAGTTGGGGACTGGGTCTCCAAGCCTCTGTGGGCTCTGGTTGTGGGCCCAGGAACCCAGTGCTGAGCCTGCAGCAGACGCTCCACAAATATTTGCTGAGTGAAGCGCCAGATGATTAAATAAATGAAATCGGTGTATTTTATTACTGGACTGCTGTGGGCTGTTAGTCACTTAGGCGGCTGAATGAACCCCGCACCGTGAGACTCTGGAGCAGAGGAAGTCTGGAGAAAGATGCCTCTAGCGAAGTCCCGGAAACAGCACGCACGAGTGATTCATTTTCTAGTCGATTGATTGTTTCCCCCCCCCCACCTCCGCCAAAATAACCACTATGCTGGCTTTCAAGTTATCTTTCTGTCTTTAAAGCCACAACGCTTTAAAAAATGTTAGTGCAAATGTTAGTTACATTTGCTACCATCAATAATCATTCGCCACTCCGGTCTCAAGGCGATCAATTCGGAGTTGACGATGAGGGGGGTAAAGGACCCGGCTGCCTGGTTTTCTTTCCCAGGAGGCCCCCTGTGGCCCGAAGCGTCAGCACTCTCCAGGGAGCCTGTGGGGGAGGGGAGGGGCCGGTTCCAAAGCGCAGAGAAGGCTCCATCACTGGCTGTAAAATAAGATCGTGTGCCCAGTGGAAGGGGAAGCCTGTAGAAGGCGAGTCTGAGACTTCCCCGTGCCAGCCAGGATCAGCCTCTCGTTTTGGGGCGACACAAAAACACACTGTCATTAAGCTGCTCCCTCCTTGGTGCCGCCTTCCAGCCCTGCCTCCGTGTCATCTCACCTGGCCAAGAAGAAGCCTTCACTCACTGTACGGCGTGCAGGAGTGAGTGGCTCTTAGGCGTGCAAGTTTGCACTTAACATTTCTCGACCTCTGACTCAGATATCTTCCCAAGCTGCGACCTCATTCAAGGCTGGGAATGTTTTCCTCCCAAGGGTGGAAAGGCATCCTTCCTTTCCAGTTGTCTTCAAGGTGTAAAAATCATACTGTTCTCCAGGAAAGGATGGAGGAACTCCAGCTGTCTTTAAAAGCCCATTAAAAAAAAATTTTTTTTAAGGTTGATTTATTTTTGAGAGAGATGGAGCACGAGCGGGGGAGGGGCAGAGAGAGAGGGAGACCCCAAAGCTGAAGCAGGCTCCAGGCTCGGAGCTGGCCGCACAGGACCCTGCATTGGGGAGAACATGATCTGAACCGACGTGGTCACCTCAACCGACTGAGCCATCCAGGCGCCCCTAAAACTCCACTTTAGATCTGCCGTTGGGGTGATTAAAAAAAGAGTTACTTCCAAAATGGGAAACTTCGGACTCAAAAAGCGAGACGCTAGTTTCCAGGAAATTGCACTCAGTGAAAAAAAAAAAAAGCCAATTTCGAAAGACCCCTCACTAGATAATTCCTACGTGCAACCATAACATATTTTACAATAACACAGGAAACAGGAAAGATTAGTGATGGCCAGGGCTTGGGGTTTCAGTTACCAAAAGGGGCGCAGGAGGGCTCCTTTCTTGATGGAAAGTTCGAGATCTTGACAACAGTGGTAGATACACGACGTTACACAGGTGGTAACATTGCACAGAAAGTAAGGCACGCCCATGAGGCCACGTAAAATCGGGGCAAACCGAGTAAGACCGGCGGGGCCGTATGGCAGTCAATATCCTGGTTATTACATACTCCCCCCCACCCCCTTTTTTGGCCAAATTTTGCCAAGTGAGGGCACCGGGGCGAACGCAGCGGTTGTGCGTCTCCTACAACTGCGTAGGGCCCCGCTGTGATCCGCACACACGCGCACGCGCCGCCGGGGCGGAGGACGCAGTGACCCCTCGCGTCCCCAGGTGGGTCTGCAGGGACCTGGCGGCCGGGGGCGGGGCCGGCAGGCGGCGGAAGTGACGTCAGCGGGCGGGGCGCACACCTGGGCACCTGGGCGGCCGCGGCGGCGCGGGGCGGAGGCGGCGGCGGCGGCGGCGAGACGGCGCGATGGAGAGCGAGTGCGGGAGCCCGTGGGCCCTGGGGCTGCTGCGCACCTTCGACGCGGGCGAGTTCGCGGGCTGGGAGAAGGTCGGCTCGGGCGGCTTCGGGCAGGTGTACAAGGTGCGCCATGTCCACTGGAAGACGTGGCTCGCCATCAAGTGCTCGCCCAGCCTGCACGTCGACGACAGGTCAGCGGCCCGGGCGGAGGCGCTGGGGCGGGCGGCGCGGCCGGGCCTGGCAGCTGCGCCGCGGCGGGTCGGGGTCCGGGCGCTTGGACTCCGCGGGCGGGGGAGGGGCCTCCTCTCCACCTGGGTCGCCTCGGGAGCCCCCGGAGGGCCGACCGAGGCTGTGAGCCCCCCGGGGTGCCCGCGCCGCTTGCCCGGCCCGAGGTCCGCGGAGGCCGGGGCGGCGAGCTTCTCCGGGTTCCCGGCTGCGCCTCCAAGTTCGAGGGGGCGCGTTTGGTCGAAACGGGAGGTGCTCAGGGGTGCTAGCTCGGTGCTGCGGGCTTCGCGTGAAGCCTCGGATTTTCTGCGCTTTGGACCCGCGCCCCTCGGAGGCGCGTCCGGTCCGCCCGGGACCCGCCTGTGCGCTGCGGTCTGCGCCCGGCTTAGAAAAATTGCCGTGTGGGGATCTGGGCTTTGTGAGTTAGTTAGACTCCCTTCGACTTACTTAGTAATTTTCGCTGGAGCACAAATTGGTATATAAGACGGTAATTATTTCGGTCGGAAGCGCTGGGCAGGGCTTGGCCAGGCTTCCGCGGCTCCGGAACGCGGGGCTTGGCCTTGGGGTCCGGCCAGCGGCCCCGGGGGTCGCGTGGGTGGTGTTCCGCCCAGCGCTCCCTGACCACACACTCAAGCTGCAGCTGACTTTATTTCCAGGCCGAGCCTCTGGGGAGGGGCCTTTGCATTCACCCGCTTTGTGGTCGATCCACAGCGCCCTCCTGCACCCCAGCGCCCCAGTGCACGAACCTGCCTGTCCCAGCCTAACGGGGGTGCTCAATTAATGACAATTGGGAAGGACGCGAAGCCACCCCAGTGAGACTGGGCCGGGGAACTGTAGTCTGTGCCTTATTTGGGGGGTGGAGGTGGAGTGGGGAGGGAGGGGTCTGGAGAAGCAGGTCCTGTTTTGATTCAGCCTTTGACATTTGCATTGAGGTAGTTGAGATGTAAGCATTTAAGTTATCATTTGGTGAAAGTTTACCTTCTAGGAGGAAGTTGGGTGTGTATTCTGTACTGAGGTGCCCTTTAGGGAGTCCTTACCCAACGCACAAAGGAAGACACCCCACATAGTCTTTGCTGTCTCAAACAGCTGGTTTTTAATCCTTGGCTTATTGAATGACGGGGCCTCCAAACCCCGCCGGTGGGATGGTGGTGACGTCCCCTCTCGGGCCTCTTAGGCCCCAGGACGAAGGTAGAAGGATTGCAGTGTTTCCTGCTGCAGCAGCGATGTCAGGCCCTGTGCGCTCCGTGCCCGTGCGTTTTCATCCTGGCCTAGGAGATTAGATGGGAAAGCGATGGGTGGCTTCTTGCCATGAACCTCAAACCCAGCGTCACTTGGAAACTTCACTAGAGTGGTGACAAGTGTCATAAAAATATCACAAAGGTGAGGTGCTGGGCAAGCTGTTCCTCCCCTCTCTTTGCCGCGGATCCTGGGAACTGCTCAGGCCCAGAGCGGGGCTGGGGTTATTTTGATGAAACCCAACCCACTTTGAATGCCAGCCAGTGGTTAGATCCTGAAGGGCGAGAGATCCTCGCCAGAGCGACATTTTTACGCTCCTGGGGGCGTTTGTCCGATGGAGGCTTCTGATCCAAGTGAGTTTTGTTCTCCAGCAAAAGCTTTTAACAAGGGGTTCTTGGAGGAGCAAACAAAGTAAACAAGGATGTACTCGGCCGGGCTGACTCATCGGCCGGCATCCTCAGAATCTGTTATTTCCAGCGACCAGGCCCTTGTTTCCTGGGTGGCCCGGGAGGAGGTAGGGTTTCTCCACCTGACGCGGATCACTTAGGCTATTGCATCGCCTGGTTGAGAAGGGTTTTGTCCTTTAACTGGAATCCTTTCCTGCCCTGCCCGAGCCAGGCAGGTGGTGGCAGGTTACCGGGCGGCCCGCGGAGGTCAGCGTCGCCCAGCAGGAAGAGATTCACTGCTTGCGCTTTGCAGGGCAGGCTGGGGTTCTGTATTTGCACCAGGGCTGAGTCCTCTGATCGGGAAGGTGGTTAAACCCCCCTGCTCTTTGTGTGCGAAGCCAGAAGTTAATGACTGTATTCAGCTCCACGTTCTGGGGTGGGGTGGGGGGGGCGCGGTTCGTGTCGTGCAGAAGGAGCTGGGCACCTTGCAGAGTTGCATCTCGACTTTGAAATTGTGCTCCCCTCTTTCCCCACCCCCACCCCGCTGGCTGCAGGATGTTCCCTGAAGTGGGGAATAGGGTTTTCCTGGGGTTCTGGGTGAAGCCTCCGGCCCTGCTGATGCCCTGGCCCCCCAGCCCCACCCCCACCCCATGCCCTGGGGTCCTGGGAGCAGCAGGCAGGCTCAGGCCTCAGGGCACAGAGTTCTGTGCAGGGGAGGTCTGGGGCTGCCCTGAGGATTGGGGGGGTGGGGGGGGCACAGAGCCTCCAAGGGGATCTTCTGGGATTTCACAAGGGGCGCCCTGCTGATCCGCGATTCCCACCCCTCATGGGCATGGCTGGTGGCTCTGGAGAGACACAGGCATTCCTGGTAACTGTGACCAGGGGGTCGCAAGCATGAGGGCAGAGTCTAGGGGAAGGCAAGTTACGGTGGAGGCGAGCAAAGGTGACCCCAAAGGCCCCATCCCTCTAGCCTCCTGCCCCTCCCTCGGGCTAAGAGGAAGCCTGAATAACAGAGGGCCTGGCCTGGGCCCTGGAACGCGCCGTCGGCAGCGGCTAGCCCGGACGAGCCTGAGCAAACCCAGGGTCTGCAACTGCAGAGCCGATGATCTGACAAGCCCGCTTCTTGTCCGCGTTAAAAATAGCAGTGTGGGAACCCTCGGAGCTCCCTGGGGGCACCCTAGGGAGTGGGGAAGGCCTGGCCCCAGGCGGCTGCTAACACGTGATTAAACCCTCTTTCCTGCTGCCGTTAGTTCGCAGAGCTGCTTCCCCAGTTCCTCCCTCTCAGCAGCTCTCGGTGGCTGGTCCCCTTTGGCCACGCCGACCCCTCCTCTCTTCCCAGTCTGTGCGGCTCCTCTACCCTCCAGAGACCAGAGACCGCCACCATGTCGTCCCCTCCTTTCCCCATTTCCCCTGTAAGCGCTTCCAGAAAGGGACCCTCCTCCCTCACCATCGGCCCATCTTGGGAATTTCTTAGCGGAGAGGCGCCCGTGGCCGCTTAGAAAGTGTCTTCTAGAAACGATCAGTCTGATGACACTTCTGACATTCTTCCTACCCTGATGCCCTCCCTGGGGCGGGGGAAATAGGCTTTGGCCTGCCCTAAATAAGAAAAGAAAACTGAACTAATGTAAGTGCTATTGAGAAAGAGCACTGAAGGAATTGAACCCCAGCTTAGTGCCGTGAATGCCCGGAGGTTTTCCATCCAGGACCAGGAGGGGCCCCGCTGCTGCGGGTGGGCGTGCTGTGGACAAGCAGCGGAGACAGAATTAATGACCCTGGCCCACCTGGTGAAGAAAAGGAGCCCGTCTTGAAATGACCGCAGAAGAGCCATGTGCCGCCGGGCCTGCCGAATTGTGGCCGATTGCAGGCACTTTTGGGGCACGCGCAGTTGGTAGGTTGCTTTAATGAACACTGATGTCAGTGGATTTGGGCGGCCTCGAACTCTGCTCCTAACAGCGAAGAAGCGGGATTAGATGGTGTGGACCCTGATGGTTCCCATGCCTGAAATTCCACGGGCTCCGGCCCCAGCCGCGCAGGGAGCCCTCGGGTCCCCCAGGTCCCCCGGTGGTGATGGTGGGCACAGTCCCGGACCTGTACTCTCTTTCTCTTTTATGTTGTCACCCACATGAGCCAGAAACCCTGCTTGGGGGAAGAGTATATGTAAAATAAATAATTGCTGTTGACCAAAAAACAGTCGGTTTCTTTCCGCATGAGGAGCACTTACTTTTCCGTCCTGTCCCGCTGGGCTCCCTGAGAAGGCTTGTTTAAGGCTCATTGGATTGCAGATGCCTCCCGGTTATCCGCCTGGGCTGGGGGTGTAGTTTCTCTAAATTGGTGGCTCCTGCGGGGGCGTAGGGGTGTGTGTGTGAGGGGGGGTCCTCTGGGGCACTGCTGGGGTGGAGGTGTGTGGGGGTGTCCCTGAAGCAATTAAAGAAAAGCCGAGAGGTTGGGGACGTTTGGATTTGGGCTCGATCCCTATCAGGGAGAGAACAGGATGCAAAATGTTTGTGCCGAGCCTTCTGAACAAAACCAATGCTAGCACTTAGGGGGCCCTGGGCAACCCCACTCCCCAGGCCTGTGTGAGGGGCTCCTCTCCTTGTCCCCTCAGACCTCCCGAGGCTGTCCTGCCCCCCTCTTCCTTGCCCCAGGGAGGCGTGGTGACGGGTGGGGTCCTCTCTGCCATTGAACACTGGATGATTTTCCTTGATGAGATGTCCTTACGTATGTGGTTGGTTGCGCCAGGTCTGCTTGGCATTCTTCCAAAGGGGTACGGGGTTCTTGGAACATTCAAGCTGTGGTCAGCATTTGGGAGCAAACCCGTAGGGCAGGGGGGGTGTCCCTTTCTGGTTTTTTAAACGAAGCTGCGTGGGGTCTCCCTAGGGTAGAAAGGGCCTGGGGCACAGGGAGTGGTGAACTTGCTGAACTGGGGTGCTGGAGGAGGGAGAGTGAGTGATCTGCTGCTGGGGAGGCTGTTAAGGCGCTAATGAGCCCAACAATCCGAAGTCACCTGGTTTTATGTATTACACCCTTTGGGCAAATGGAAGAAAACACCTATTTGCAGAGTAGCTCAGAGCCTCCACTTAATGAGAATTTCAGCCTTGATGTAATTGACTTTGTTCCCAGAATGCATGCTTGTTCTCTGTCAGGCTTGCGTGGAGGCTCAGCTCAGGGTGTCTCAAGCCAGAAGATGACCCTCGTTTCTATCCAGCCTGTAAATACCTGAGCCATCGGCTCCTCAAAACCTGGCGCCAGGGAGGGAGCCTCACACGGTTTCACGTTGCAGGGGTCGGTGTCTCTGTTCATCCCCTGGGGGGCAGGACGCAGGCCATGCCATGTGGGCCCAGTGCCATCCAGAGACACACGTGGGTCAGAGGGGGCTGGTGAGCAGCCCCTTTAAAAGAAAAAAAAAAAGCAATGGGAACAGACAAATTATAACACTGATTCTTTTTTTTTTCCAATACGAGCACATTTATTTAAAACTATTTTTATATTTTTATTTATTTTTGAGACAGAGAGAGACCGAGTGCAAGCAGAGGAGGGTCAGGGAGAGAGGGAGACACAGAATCTGAAACAGGCTCCAGGCTCCAAGCTGTCAGCACAGAGCCCTATGCGGGGCTTGAACCCACAAACCGTGAGATCATGACCTGAGCTGAAGTGGGACGCGTAAACAGCGGAGCCCCCAAGGTGCCCTTATAACCTTGATTCTTAACCAACTAGGAAGGAGAAGCAGCCACTGGTACTAAGTCCGCTTGCGGCAGCTGGGGAGTGAGTGCTGTTAGCAAAGGTAGTTAGCGGTAGTGAGGGTCAGAGTGGCACTTCTGGTTTAGTGTGGCTCACCAGGTCTCGCGGGAGGAGGACAGAAGAGATGGGCCCCGGGTGCCACTTTCTCCCTCTTTAGATGACAGGCTTTTTTTTTTTTTTTTTTTAATATTTTTATTTATTTCTAGGAGAGAGAGAGACAGCGTGAGCAGGGGAGGGTCAGAGAGAGGGGGAGTCACAGACTGAAACAGGCTCCAGGCTCCGAGCTGGCAGTCAGCACAGAGCCCGACGCGGGGCCCGAACCCACGAACCGCGAGATCATGACCTAAGCGAAAGTCGGACGCTTAACCGACTAAGCCACCCAGGCGCCCCAAGATGACAGGCTTTTTAACGGTGCTTGATGCTGACATTGAGCCTTTCCTGTGTTTAGCTGCCTGTGGAGACCCGGCACAGGGCTGGGGTCTGCCTCTGTGTGGCCGAGGGGAGGAGCCGCTCTTCGGCCCTGCCCAGGGACCCTCCCCCCCCCCCCCCCCCCCCCCCCCCCCCCCCCCCCCCAGCACCGCACTCCTGTGGGCGTTTTGCTTCCCATCAATTGGCCCTTGAACCAGAATGGCAAGAAAGCAAGCCGTGCTAAACTCAGTTTTGTTTTACAGTCACACACTGCTTCATCCCCGATGTGTTTCTCTTGTTCGAAGGCCAGTGGCATTCTTTGCCTCTGTGAGTGTGTCCAAAACCGACCTCTCCCCTTCTCCCGGATGCTCCCCCTCGTGCAGAGCAGGGGCCGCCCGGAGGCTCCTGGTGGAGATCTGGGTCCCCTTGCCCCCTCTCTCTCCTCCACATGCATCACCGATCTCGTCTCACTGATGCTCCGTCAGAATGTGCCGTGTCTGCCCCACGCGCGCTCTGCCTGGAGCTGAGAGAGCGCAGGTGCTGGGCGCAGGCAGGCCGTGGGTGCTGAGGCTCTGATGAACAGTGCGGTCCGGGGCTCCCCTTGCCGGCCGGCCTTCCTCCCTGCCGAACGTTTTCATACAGGTGTGGGAATCCTGGCCGCGTGCAGTCTCCGAGAGGACGTCAAATGAGCAAGAAATGGATTCATGTGGTTGGTACAGTGGCGAACTCTCCATCAGGCCACCGAGTGGGAGCAGGTGCAGGGTGGGGGCGGGGGGGAGTCAGGAGCAGGTGCTTCCAGGAGAAGCCCCTGTGGTGGGCCCTGGGCTGCTGGTGCCCGAACCGGCATTTGGGGGGGAGTTCCTGAGGCCAGCCGGGCCTGTCGCCTGCATGGCGGTGTGCAGACGCTGGGTGTGCTCAGTTCCCAGCTGCAGTACGGCATGTCTGGCCTGTGATTCTAGACTTTTCCTTGAGGAGTTTATTAGACAGCATGTTCCCCAGGAACGCATTCTCCAGGAAAAACAGATGAACTTTTTTGTGTTTTTCAGATTAAATATTTGTTTATTAGATGCATTTCATAGGTAACATTGTGTAGATTTAAGGTGAATACTGGGTCACTTTGATACGTGTTGTAATATGGTGGCGACTGGAGCGATACTTGTCCTGTTACATACTTATTGTCTGTGTTGAATCAACTGTGTGTTTATGGCTGTTTGGCACTTGTTGCAAGTGTGTACCGTTAGGGGCGCCTGGGGGGCTCAGTCGGTTAAGCGTCCGACTTCAGCTCAGGTCATGATCTCACGGTTCGTGGGTTCAAGCCCTGCGTCGGGCTCTGTGCTGACAGCCAGCTCGGAGCCTGGAGCTTGTTTTAGATTCTGTCTCCCTCCCTCTCTGGCCCTCCCCTGCTCACGCTTTCTCTCTCACTTAGAAATAAATAAAACAATAAAAGAAATAAAAATTAAAAAACAAGTGTGTACCCTTAAACACCATCAGTCTTTTCTGCCCCTCTTTCTCTTGGGAACCACCAATTATTCTGTCGTTTTTAGATTCCACATAGGTGTGATGTCATACAGAACTTTCTCTGGCGTAGCTCGCTCAGCATAATGTGCTCAAGGTTCGTCTAGTTGTTGCAAATGGCAGGATATCTTCCTTCTTTTTCTTTTAATGTTAATTTAATTTATTTTGAGAGGGAGCGAGAGCGAGTGGGGGAGGGGCCGAGAGAGAGGAAGAGAATCCAAGCCCGATGGTGGGCTCAATCTCAAGAACCGCGAGATCATGACCTGAGCCGAAATCAAGAGTTGGACGCTCAACCGACTGAGCCCCCCAGGCGCCCTGGGGATACCTCTCCTTTCTCACGGCCGAATAATAGTCTATTATGTATATGCACCACACCTTTTTTTTTTATCCATTCATCCGTTGTCGGGCATTTGGGTTGTTTCCACAGCTTGGCTCTTGTGATAAACATGGGTGTGCAGAGATCCTGTAGAAATCTTGTTCTCATCGCCTTTGGGTACATTCCCAGCAGCAGAATTGCTGCCTTGTATCGTGGTTCTGTTTTAACTCTTTGGAGGACCCTTGGTTTTGTTTTCCATAGTGGCCGCATCGAGTTACATTCCTGCCAAGAGCGTGGAAGGGTTCGGTTCCCCTCTTCTCCGCGTCCCCGCCAGCCCGTTTCTCTCTCTTCTCGATGACAGCCATTCCGACAGGTGTGAGGTGATATCTCTCTGTGGTTTGTGTTTGCGTTTCCCTGATGGTTAGTGATGTTCAGAATCTGCTCAGGTGCCTGCTGGCCGTCGTGACGCCCTCTTCGGACAAATGTCTGCTGAGTTCTTTGCCCATTTTCTTTCTTTTTTTTTTTTTTAATGTTTTATTTATTTCTAGGAGAGAGAGACAGCGTGAGCAGGGGAGGGTCAGAGAGAGAGGGAGTCACAGACTGAAACAGGCTCCAGGCTCTGAGCTGTTGGCACAGAGCCCGATGCGGGGCTCGAACCCACAAACCGCGAGATCATGACCTAAGCGAAAGTCGGACGCTTAACCGACTAAGCCACCCAGGCGCCCTTCTTTGCCCGTTTTCAACTCAGATTTTTTCTTCTTTAACTAAGTTGTGTTTGTTTGTTATCTATTGTGGATACTAACCTCTTATCCAATACACGGTTTGCGAAATTCTTCTCCCGTTTTGTAGGCTGCCTTTTCATTCTGTTCCCGGTTCTCCTTGCTGTGCAGAAGCTTTTGAGTTTGACTTAGTTCCATTTGCTGATTTTTGCTTCTGTTGTTTGTGCTTTAGGCATCATGTCCAAAAGATCATTGGCAAGATGGGTATCAGTGAGCTTCTCCCAACGCTTTCTTCTCGTTTTATGGTCTCAGGTCTTCTTTTTAAGACTTCGGCCCATTTTGAGTTAATTTCTGTGAGCGCTGTGAACTAGGTCCCAGTTCCGTTGTTCTGCGTGGTTTCACCAGTTTTCCAGGCGCCATCTGCCCAGAAGACTGTCCTCTCCTCATCAGGTGTCCGTGGCTCCCTTGTTGCGTATCTGTTAACCACAGAAACAGATTAAAAGTAAAATAAACGCTGGGAGTACCTAGTGGGCAATTCCCGAGTGTGACGGTTTACTTTAAATTTGGCCGAGATGCACTTGGCTCGGTCTATATGGGGTTCCTCGGCTTGGCACGGCCCGCGCCTGGGGCTGGGCAGCTCTGTCTTGGGCGCAGTCCTCTGTGTCGTGGATCGTTAAGCAGCTTCCCTGGCCTCTACCCACTGGATGCCCGTCACGGCCCCGAGTCATGACGCCCACAATGTCCCAGACAGCGCTCAGTGTCCCTGCTGGGCAAAGCTGTCCCTACGTGAGAATCACTGGTCTACACTCAGGGATTCTCTCCGACACGCCCATGGCACAGCTTCCTGGCACATGCTCACACGAGGCTCCCAAATGCAGGTGCTGGATGGGGGGGTGAGAGGGGCTGGGGTCCTGTCGGGGAACGTGGGAATGGAGGCTGGGAATCTTCATCTCAGACTGTTTGGGGTTGCTTTCTGCCGCGTCCAGCTTTGACAGCCGTTGACCTGGCTGGCATGTGGTCGAGCCCCCTCCTTATGTGATTCAGCCCCTTTTCCTGAATACACTCTGGGACTTTTGCCCCATGATGTGAACACAGACCAGGATATGGAGGTTCTAATCTGAGTCCAGGGGCTGCACCACAAAGCGACCCTAGACCGGGGGCCGGCACACTTTCTGTGCAGGGCCAGGAGGAAACGTTTGAGATCTGCAGACCAGAGCCTCTATACCATACCTGCTGGTCTTGGCCTTGGGTCAGGAAGCAGCCACAGCCCGCGTGGCGTGAATGGCTGAGACCTTCTTCCGGTATGTTCTTTATAGGACTGGAGGCAGGCTGTGCGCGGTAGTTGGTGGTTTCTGAAGAGGTGAGACATAGGATCACCACGTGGCCCATGTCATCCTGTTCTGGGTGTGTAGCCTGGAATGTTGAAAGTGAGCAGATGTTTGTACGCCTATGCGTGCAGGCACACGGCATCACTCCCAGCAGCTCAGGGGCCCGTCCGCGGACGACTGGACATATACAGTGTGTTCACACAGCGGGTACTGAGCAGCCGTACAAAGCAATGAGGTTTTGACACGTGCAGCGATGTGGCTGAACCCAGATCACATCATGCTGAGATGCTGGGTGAAGGAGCTAGGGACGGGGTGCCGGGGGGGCTCAGTCGGTTAGGCCTCCAACCTCAGCTCAGGTCATGATCTCGTGGTCCATGAGTTCGAGCCCCGCGTCGGGCTCTGTGCTGACAGCTCAGAGCCTGGAGCTGCTTCAGATTCTGTGTCTCCCTCTCTCTCTGCCCCTCCCCCGCTCATGCTCTGGCTCTCAAAAATAAATAAACGTTAAAAAAATTAAAAAAAAAAAAAGCGAGCCAGGGACAGAAGGACAAATCCCGTGTGACTCCACTTATGTGAGGCGCGTACACAGGTTCATAGAGATGGAGTGGGTGAGGGGTGAGCAGGGCCAGGAGGAAGGGGCTCCTGTGGACGGGGGACACGGTGTCTGCTGGGTCGGGGAACAGGGTTTGGGTGTGGAGTGTGGCAGTGGCGGTACGGCCCTGCGAGTGCACGTGATGTTGAACCGTACGCTGAGGAATGGTGAACGTGATCACCTAACGTATATTTTACTACAACGAAAAAGGTGGGTCACCCACTGACGCCCCCCCTAGCACCCGTGTGGGGCTGGCGAGTTGAGCTCAACGGGGAAGGTGGGTTGGGTTCTTTGGATGGACACTTCGTTTTGGCTTCAGTCACACGGGAGCTGCTGTTCCCTCCCCCCGGGGGAGGGCTGGCGAGCCTCGATGCCCAAGCTCAGTGGCCCAGCCATTCCCCTGTGCACACTGGGACGCCTCTCCCCACCCGGCGTCGGGGCCTCAGCGAGCACCGCACACACCTCACGTCTCCCGACTCTTTCAGGGAGCGTGTAGAGCTTCTGGAAGAAGCCAAGAAGATGGAGATGGCGAAGTTCCGCTACGTGCTGCCCGTGTACGGCATCTGCCGGGAGCCCGTCGGCCTGGTGATGGAGTACATGGAGACCGGCTCGCTGGAGAAGCTGCTGGCGTCCGAGCCCTTGCCGTGGGACCTGCGCTTCCGCATCGTCCACGAGACGGCCGTGGGCATGAACTTCCTGCACTGCATGTCCCCGCCTCTCCTCCACCTGGACCTCAAGCCCGCCAACATCTTGCTGGACGCCCACTACCACGTCAAGGTAGGACTTACCCGGGGCCCAGGCAGCCGCAGGGGTGAAGGCTCCGAGTGAGGCGGGGGGAGGACAAAGTTCTCCAGCGACCCCCCGTGTGGCTGGGAGATGGACCCTTGTGCACACGGTTACCCCCCCAGATCCTGGAGCGCGGGCCTAAATTCTGGGCACCCTGGGAAGAAAGAGCTTATGGGTTTGTGGCCTCTGGTCTTACTGGACATTCGTGGAAGCCGGGTAGGGGTCCGATGTGGGTGAGACTGCGGGCTCTGCGGTTAGGGCTGCACCCCCACCTATGCTCTCAGGGATGGCGGTGGCGGGGCGTGGGGGGTGCCACAGAACGACACCTCAGAGGGGCCTCATTCTGTTCTTGTGCGAGGCCTCTGAGGTCTGCCATCATTATTATTATTTTTGGATAAGTTTATAAAACACGGCGGAATACGAGGACGGCAGAACTGAATCCCAGGTGCCCGCCACCCGGGGTACAGTGAGGAACGTTGTCAGGCTGGTATGCTTTTCGTTTTGATTTTAAATTTTTGATGTTTATTTTTGAGAGAGACAGAGACAGAGTGGTGTGAGTGGGGGAGGGGCAGAGAGAGAGGGAGACACAGAATCTGAAGCAGGTTCCAGGCTCTGAGCTGTCAGCACAGAACCCAATGCAGGGCACGAATTCATGAACCGTGAGACCGTGACCTGAGCCGAAGTCGGACGCTTAACCGGCTGAGGCCCCCGGGCGCCCCTTGGTTGGTGTGTCTTTGAACATGCCTTTCTAGAAGGCCTTAGTGTTCTGGGTTCTGTCGTTGCCACCAGGGGAGCCACATGTCACCGGCTGTCTCCACAGGGTGCAGAGGCCCAGGGTTGTGTGCTGGCCTGTGAGTGAGTGAGAAGGGCCCGCGTCCTTTCCTGTGCCCTGCGGGAACTTTCCTGGTTGGCCGCAGCGCAGGTCGCTTGCAGGGTCTCCTCCCCTGCTGGCCTGGGGGGTGGGAAGGAGCTGAGTGCAGTGTGGCCATGGCGTTGGGCTCTGTCTGCATGGAGAGGTGGGACTAGGGGGCGCGCACGGGCAGCTCACTGCGCCCCAACTTTGCAGCAGCCCGGCCAGCCCGAGGCAGATGGGGAGACTGATGTCCATGTTGGACAGTGACTGCAGACCGTCCTGTGAATGGGTGTCGCTCAGAAACACGACGTGCTCTCCTGGTCCGAACGGGGGCCATGGGGTTCCGTCTTCGCTGGGGCCGTGTTTCCTTCTGGCGGGCCTTCTGCCCCCGCTGACGTGCCAGGGGCATTGCAAGGGGTGTGCGCTCCTGTCGACACCAAGGGAAGGGGGACGCCTTTTTTTTTCCTTTTTCAAGGTTGTTTCTTTTGAGAGAGACAGAGACAGTGCAAGTGGGGGAGGGGCAGAGACAGAAGGAGAGCGAGGGAATCCCCAGCAGGCTCCCTGCACCTGCCAGCGTGGAGCCCAGCAGGTGGGGCTCGAACCCGTGAACCGTGAGATCATGACTTGAGCTGAGCCCAGGAAACGGAGGCTTAAGCTACAGCCGACCCCCCGACCCCCCGGGTGCCCCAAGAATGAAGCTTGTGATCTCAGGCTTGAATATACCCAAGAAAGAGGAGCAGCCGCTGGGCTGAGGCCAGGGTCGGGCCTGTGGGCGTCCAGCTGAGGCTTCAGTCAGGCTGCTGCGTGTGAGATGTCCACAAACAGCGTGTGGCCCGTGGATGTCACACAGGGGCCAGCATAGGTGGGCTGGGGGAGGGCCTCCTTCTGGAACCCCAGCTGGGGATGGGGATGTAACTGGGCGGGGCCGGGTCTTCAGAGCAATCAGCCTTTGCTACTCTCAGGAGTGGGGGAGGGGGGCACAGGCAGAAGAGTCATGGAAAAGTCTAGGTTTTGTCGAGGGAGGGGAAGGAGGGGGCTGAGGCAGATCAGGGTGGGGGGTTCTGAAGGCTGCCGTGAAGGAGGCTGCCGGGAAGGGGCCTGTCCTAGAGAGGCCACCTTTGTGTGCGCACCACCAGGCACACAGGCTGGGTCCCTGAGGTGCCTGCAGGGGCAGGGGCGGGGCTGGCCCGGCTGGGCTTTTATCTCCACTGTTTGCTTTCCACTCTCCCCTCCGCTCTTGGGCAGGTCACGTGGGACGCTTGGGGCTGTGGGTGTCCTTCAGGGGAGGAAGTGGCACTTCTAAGTGCCCTGCTTGTGGGCAGGGGAGGAAGTGGCACTTCTAAGTGCCCTGCTTGCGGGCACGGCCCCAGCTCTGTCACCTGGTGGGTGGGGGTCGTACTGCTGTGTTGTGAGCGGTCAGGGAAGAGAGGGTGCTGGTGGCTCAGGGCCTGGCCCCGGGGCCGTGCTGGGCCACATAGTCGTCCTTTGCATGCAGCGATGTGGCCTCCACCTGGGGAGCGTCTCGGGTGTGGGGCCCACAGGAAACTCAGCGGGGCAAGGAGTGCTGTTCTCCGAGTGGGGCGCGGGGGGCGCCTTCCCGCTCCGTCATTTCTGCTCCCGCTCTGAGCTTCCTCCACTTACACGCGGTTTCCTCCCTCCCCTTGGGAACTCCTGACTTGGGGGGGGGGTGGAGCCTTGCCGCTCTGGGACGAACCTCAACCCTCAACCTTGTAAGGAGCCTGAGGTGACCAAGGGCGGAGCTGGCAGCAAGGGCAGGGACCCCGTCACTTCCCCAGCTCCCTGAGAGCCCCCGGCCGTGCTGCTTTTCTGTGACCACACTCAGCCCCAGACAAACAACACTTCGCAGAGCACGTTTCCTCCTTCCCAGAGGGCAGTGTGGAGGGCGGTGTCGGCCCGGAGCTCGGAGGTGACTGGCCGCAGGCTTGCTGCTCGCTCTTCCGTCTGCGGTGATTGGAAGCCATAAAACCTTAGTCTGGAATCTTGAGATGAGATCCTAAGTCGTGAACTTACCCTCTCCCCTTGGGCCCTCCCAGTCTACCTTTCCCGACACGGAAAACATGCTAAGAGCTGAACGTTTCACAGCGACTACCTACTTTGCAAAGTGTATTCTAGAGACTTAAGTTAATACTGAGATTAATAGTAACTAAATTAAACATCAGTGGAGGAAACCCGTTTCAAGTTGAAAATGAAACAGCTTAGTTTATTGTTGTTGTTGTTGTTTTTTAAATAGGCCTCACACCCCATGTGGGGCTTGAGCTCACAACCCTGAGATCAAGAATTGCATGTTCCACCAACCGAGCCAGCCGGGCACCTCCTGAAATAGCTGAGTTTAAAATCTCAAGCTGCTTCTGTCCAGTGTGCCCAGACTGTACCCTGAGGGTCCCTGAGGGCCCTGTTCTCCTGTGGTGTGAAAGGCCTTTCTCTCTGGCCAGCACAGTCCTGGCCGCGCCCTTCCTTGGCCTCGTCCAGCTGGGCAGGGAAGGTGAAGGGCGCCTGTCCCGGGGGACACCTGGCCCAGTCCCGCAGGCTCCCTCAGCTGCCTGCAGGCGTGGCCAGAGATCCCCCGTGTTCGGTGATGACACCAGGCTGTGGGCTCACGCTGAGGGCTCGGTGCGCCCAGAAGTGAAGCCCAATGGGCCCCCTTGCTGTCCCTCCATGGGTGTGTTTGAGGAGAAGCTCTGGGGGTCCTTAGAAGGCTTCAGAATAACTCCTGAGCCTCAGAGAGGAAGACAGAGGGGCAGTTTTCCTTGTGGGTCCCAAGTCCCTTTATGGCAGTGAGTGTGACCCAACCCCACACACAGCGCGTCCGCCAGCTTCCCGGGGCTCTGACTTATGGGGGAGCTGGGAGCTGGGGGCCGCCGGCGCCCCCCAGGGAGTCCGTGATGGTTTTGTCTCCCTCACTGTGGGGTCCCCTGAGCTTTCCAGACACCTTAGCCCGAAGGAGAAGAGGGGGCGGAGGTGTGGGGCCTGCACAGTGGGGATCCGGGTGTGCCTTCAGTGGGTGGTCTCCCTTTTTTTCCGGGGGGCCTTGCATTTGGTGAAGGAGCCAGTGAGTTCCTGTCTGTCAGAAAGCATTCCCGGTCCAGGCGAGGGCAGAGTGCCCCTTGAGGTTGTGCGTGTGGTATGCGTTCTGTTTGCTTTAAAGGGCGTCTGGGGGCTCAGTCGGTTAAGCGTCAATTCAGCTCAGGTCACGATCTCACGGTTCATACAAGTTCGAGCCCCGCGTCGGGCTCTGTGCTGACAGCTCGGAGCCTGGAGCTGCTTCGGATTCTGTGTCTCCTCTCTCTCTGCCACTCCCCTGCTCACACTGTGTCTCTCTCTCTCTTTCTCAAAAGTAAATAAACATTAACAAAAAAATGGAAATTTGAAAGGGCGTCTGGAGGCACGTTTCCCTTTAAAGAACAGACTGCAGCCAGTCCGCCTCCCCAGTGCGGCCCCAGCACAGCCGCTGGCCTGCTTCTCCCGTTACCTGACAGCCTGACAGCTCTGAGCGGCGCTTTCCCCTCTGGGCCGCCGCGGGCTGTCCCCCAGCACGCGTGGTGCCCGCAGGAGGCGGTGAATCTGCCCCCGGTCAGCCTCCCCGCCAACAATCTGGTCCCTGTCCGTCAGGGCACGTCTTGTGTCTTCCGAGCCGGCCGGGCCTTCCTGTCCTCCCGGAGGGCCACGGCTCTCAGGGGCGGGCCCCTGACGCTGCCCGCAAGCCGGCATCAGGACCGCGCCACGCATCCCCCCCGGCGGGGACGTGTGGGTACAGCCATTGCCTTGCCCAGCGAGGCCCCGCTGAGCCTGGGCCGCCTGCTGTGTTACAGATTTCCGACTTTGGGCTGGCCAAGTGCAACGGTCTGTCCCACTCCCACGGCCTCAGCATGGACGGCCTGTTCGGCACCATCGCCTACCTCCCTCCGGAGCGCATCCGGGAGAAGAGCCGGCTCTTCGACACCAAGCACGATGTGTACAGGTGTGTGGTGGGGGTGCGACAGGTGTGTGACGGGTGTGCGATGGGTGTGTGACAGATGTGAGACAGGTGTGCAACAGGTGTTGATGGGTGTGGGATGGGTGTGCGACAGGTGTGTGACAGGTGGGGCACAGGTGGGACAGGTGTGGGACAGGCATGGGACAGGTGTGGGACAGGTGTGGGACAGGTGTGGGACAGGCAGGGGACAGGTGTGGGACAGGTGTGGGACAGGTGGGACAGGTGTGGGACAGGCGTGAGACAGGCGTGGGACAGGCGGGACAGGAGTGAGACAGGTGTGGGACAGGTGGGACAGATGTGGGACAGGCGTGGGACAGGTAGGGGACAGGTGTGGGACAGGCGGGACAGGAGTGAGACAGGTGTGGGACAGGTGTGTGACAGGTGGGACAGGCAGGAGACAGGTGTGGGACAGGTGTGGGATAGGTGGGACAGGCGTGGGACAGGCAGGGGACAGGCGTGGGACAGGTGTGGGACAGGTGGGACAGGCGTGGGACAGGTGTGTGACATGTGGGACAGGTGTGTGACACGTGGGACAGGTGTGCGTGTGTGCCCAAGCGGCGGCTCTGCCCCCCGATTCCCAGGGGCCATCACACGAGGTCGATCCACACGAAAGGGCTCGGGGCGCATAGCTCGTTGGCCCCCTGTGCCGCAGGCGTACCTAAGACACGTGTCCCCTGCGAGTGCCGAGCCCGGGGTAGAGAATGTTAATGGCTGGTGCCAGTTAGAGACGGTTCTGGGGCAGCTCCCACACTGTAAAAGCAACGGTGTTTTACACACGAGATGTGGGGTTTGTAGCCCGTCCGCGGGGGGAGCCTGCCGCTTGAAGTGCCCTGTGTGTCTGTACGTGTGCAGATTTGCACTCCTGGAACCCGGTTCCCCCTGGCCCAGCGGCTGGTGCTTCTCCTGTCGCTTGTGTCTGACGGAGGGGAGCAGACACGTCCGGGGCAGCTCACAGGCCAGCGGCGGCAGCGCTTCCGTGCTTGAGAAGCACCCCCAAGTCAGCGGTGCCTGCCTTTTCCAAATTGCGAAGGCCTGACTCACGCAGACCAATTGGAGGAGAAAGGAGGGAGGGAGCGTGCGCCGGAGCCCTCGCTGTGGCCTTTGTCCTGCACAGGGTGACTGTGACCCTCAGCCCCAGAGCACTGAGCTGTGCCTTTTCGACACCCCGGGCACCCGGAGTCCTGGCAGACTGGTTTGACGGGGACCCTTGCGCGCCTGCTGAGCCGGGCTCCGAGCCGTCCGCCCGCCGTCGAACGGCCCTCCGTGGGCTTGTCACGGCTCGTAGAGTTTGGGGAGAATAAGGTTCTAGGTTTCCTTCCGAGTCACTCTTGAACTTGCAGACGCCCACTCATCGTCAAGGGACAGTGCCTGCGTTTCTGTCAGTAGCCACGTGAGCTCCGTGCAGGGCGGTTCCTCGCTGTTTGGACTCCTGATTTTTTTTTTTTAATTTGTTAGATTGTGCTTTTTTGGGATATATTCAGAGCAACTTTATATACGACATACAAAGATAAGGAAAATATTCTCTCCAGCAACCGAAACAGGGGCCCTGGGAAGGTCAGCCGGCCCCCACCCCATGTTCTCCAGGCTCGCTCTCCAGAAACCTCGGTGAAGCCCCAGCGAGCAGAGCGCTCGCAGCACCGGGTTGGAGTCGGTGTCACCCGCCGTGAGGGTGACGCAGGCAGACACGGCCCTTCTCCCTGAGAGCGTGAGCGGGTGGGGTTTCCTTTCACCCCTCCCCCCGTCCCCCCCTCCCATACGCCACAGCTGCTGAGCGGGGAGCCCAGCTGGTGGGCTGTGTGCGGTGTGGCCGTGATGCGCTCCGTGATGCGCTCTGCTGTATGGTGTCTGTTAGAGTCCGGGACACACATCGTGCTGTCCTCTCCCTCCCTCCCTCCCTCCCTCCCTCTCCCTTTCTCTCTCCCTCTGTTTTCTCTCTCCTTTTCCCTCCCCCCTTCCTCTCCTCTCCCTGTTTTCTCTCTCCCCCATCTCTTTCTTTCTCCCCCTCCCCCTTCCTCTCCCTCTGTTTTCTCTCCCCCTCCCCCTCTCTATTTTCTCTCTCTTCCTCTCCAGCCCCCACCCAGTTTCCTTTGAAGACTGCGGTGGTCTTTAAGCACGCTGCCACGTGGGAGAGCTTTTGCCTTTATTTGAGGCTCTGGCTCACACACACTAACCCGGGCCGTCTTCCCTGCAGCTTCGCCATCGTGATCTGGGGCGTGTTGACACAGAAGAAACCGTTCGCAGGTGAGGGGACTTCTCTTCGGGGAAAGCGCGTCCGTCTGTCCTGGGGCAGAGGAGGGCACTCTGGGTGGTCCGGTCTCTCTCTGAGCTGCGCCTGCGGTCCATGTTCCCACGGCGGGCAGCGGGGGGGGGGGTGCTGCGGGCCGTGAAGCCGTGGGGCCACCCTGGGGGGCAGGGGGCCGCGGGGGGCTGCGCTGTCCTGCCCGGCGTGTCATGGAGCCCCAGGGCCTCTGTGCAGCAGACGGTCCCGCAGCGTAAGTCACAGCTAAGAAAAGGCTGAAATCCGAATGGCTGTGGGGTGCCGCCTCTGCCTCGCACCAGAAAGTTCTCACCCCAAAAGGGAACCCCGTGCCCATCCCCCCCAGCCCCTGACGACCACCGTCTGCTTGCTTCCTCTTTGGTTTGCCAGAAGCAGTTATTTCCAGCTAATTCTCTCTTTTTTAATTTAAATACGGTAAAATATACACACAACTTACCGTCTCAGCCACTTTTAGGTGTACGCCTCGGGGCTGGGACGCACATTCTGGCTGCTGGGCACCTGTGCACGGTCGCATGGATTTGGGCACAATGTGTGCCCCCAGGTCACCTTCCTTCCACACGAGCGTTGTGACGTCTCCTCCCCTTCAGGCAGGCACCGTCCTGGGCTCTGTCCTCCAAGTGCTAATGCCTTGACTTGTCATAAAAGTCGCGTGCTTTTTCAGCCCCGACGTTTGCCTCTCTGGGCGCGTGTGGGTTACTCACACTGTTCTGAGGTTTGGCCAAATCTGCCTGAAAACACAGAGTCGAGTCGTGGGGGCCCCAGATCCGGGGTCCTTTCCTCATGGAGGCTCCGGGCGGGAGCCAGCATGGGTGGGGGCCTGTGGCATCTGTCCATCTGTCCCCCAGACCCCTCCCCCCCGGGGAATGTTATTTGGAGGGCCTGCAGGGGTCTGGAAGCCAGTGTTCTGGAAACAGCTTGCAGATGCCCGAGACGGCTGTTGCACAAGATTTAACGGGAAGGCGGGGCGCACCGTCGTCCGGGAATCCCAGCAGGCGCCGGCGACTTGGGGCCAACTTTCCACGCCTGTGGACATGCCGTGGGCGTGTTGCGGACAGCAGGGTCTGGCGCGGGGGCAGGGCTGCTGGGAACCAGGGGCTTGGAGCCCAGCGTGATGGACGTTGTGGTTTTAGGCTGAGCACAGAGAGAGGTCGGTCCGCTGACACTCACCTTGGGCCCCTTGGCCTTTGACCAAGATTAGACGGATAGTGAGGAGCCTGTTGTGTTATAAAGGTCGGATCGGAGGACAGGCGCGGCCCCACACTATGAGCTGCAAGAGAAGAGGGCCCCCCGTTTACACTCCCCGGGTGGGAGAGCGCTCGGAGGGGTCAGGCCTCCTGGGCGCCGCCGCCGTGGCTGCCTCACTGCATGGGCACCTGCGGCCTGTGCTTCGGGGTAAAACTCAGATCCTCGGAAGGGTTTTGCGTCATCGCGGGCAGATCTGGGTTCACCTGGAGGCTGGACCACGTGACTTCATGATTTGTACGGTTGCCTCCCCTCTGCAGGCATGGGCAGCCTCCGAACATGCCCCGTCAGATACTTTCTTCCTTTGAACCCCATTTCCCTTCGGGCTTGAAGCCCAGAGAGACCCGTCCCATGGTCCACGCACGGTTTCCGTTCAGTGCATCCCGGCTCCTGCGGCCTGGGAAAGGGAGGGCGGATGCACTCCGGGGGGGGCAGCGGCACGTGGCTGGTGCGGGAGGCGTGCTCCTCTCCTGCGGGTGAGGCCGTGGCCCCGCACGGCTGCCCTGACTGGGGGCCTTCCCTTCGCAGATGAGAAGAACATCCTGCACATCATGGTGAAGGTGGTGAAGGGCCACCGGCCCGCGCTGCCGCCCGTGTGCAGGGCTCGGCCGCGGGCCTGCGGGAGCCTGGTGCGCCTCATGCAGCGCTGCTGGCACGGGGAGCCGCGGGAACGGCCCAGCTTCCGGGGTGAGTCCGGGGAGCCCCCCGGGTTGCGCTACAGGCAGGAGGAGGGCGGAGAGCAGGCCTGGGGTGGGGGGCCGTGAGGGCAGGTGCACTGGGGCGGGCCCTGCCCGGGCGGGTGGGTCACCGCTTGGGGGCTGGGTCCCGTCCAGCCACAGCCCCGAGGAGCGTGCCTGGGGTACAGGATCTGACGGGGCGGCCGGACATCGCCAGGGGACGGGTGAGACGCTCACCGGAGGCTTTCTCTGAGTCTGCTTTGGGGTCGTTCCCCCTTCGAGTGGGTGTAGCCACACGTTAGCAAAGTGATTTCCATAAAATCAGCATCGACTGTGATGCTTGAAAGCACGTGGAGGGAACGAGAGAGGCCTCACCTGCGGGTGCCGGCCGGGGCGGCCACGCGCTCTGGTGGCCCTCGCAGACGGGGCGCCTCCAGGGAAGGCTTCTTTGGGAAACAGGGACGCTGTGGCCCCTGCTTGGCTCCCAGGGAGACCCTGCCGGCGGCTGCCCATGGCAGGCCCCGGCGTGGCCCACGCGGTGGCTCTGGGCACGGCCTGGGAACCCGCAGTTATGACCCGCCCCCTGGGGTGCCCCCATTCTGTCCTTGCCCGAGGTGGCGCGTTCAAGCAGCGAACGCAGAAGTCATCATCCAAGTGACGTGGCCTTTTCTGTTTTCTGCCCTGAAGAAATCACGTCTGAAACCGAGGAGCTGTGTGAGAGACCCGATGCTGATGTGCAGGATGGTGCCCAGGACCTGGACACGAAGCAGCCGCCGGAGCCCAAGAGCCCGGTAATGGGGATCTGCCTGAGGGGTCACTTTTTCCAGGGGGGGTTCTCATTTTGTCACCCCCAAGTCTTCTGCTTCCTGCACATTCCCCCGCTGCCTGGACCAGCCGCTCGGCTCGCCTGCTCCGTGGCGCCCTGGCCCACATGGCCAGCCACAGGGCCCCGTGGTCAGGGGCGGAAAGGCAGGCCGTGTGGCCAGCCCTCGTGGCCCCAGGTTCCCTTCCTGCCCAGCCGCGTCCTGTCCTCACTCCCGTCTGCAGTTAGGAACGAACAGTGTGGGCTCGCGCTTGACCTCGAAGAGCTGCTGGTCGGATGCTCTTTAGCCAGGGAAGCAGAAGGGCCGTGTGTCGCGGGCGGGGGGCTCTGGGGCATCTGGGCGACTGGCTGGCTCCGCACCCCCAACTCGGAAAGCTGACCGCGCCGAAATGGTTGCTGCTAGGAGCACCCGCGTGGGTCATGTGATGTGGGATCAGAGCCTCCAGCGGCCACGGCTCGCTCAGTGCCCGTAGGGGCTCAAGGCCGTGGCAGACGCGTAAAGGGAAGTCTCACAAACTGCCTGACGTGTTAGGTGAGGTCAGGCCGTTTCCCCCGGGCCATCCGCGTGAGGCTGGGGGATAAGGCCACGCTTAAGGTGTGCCCAGTCTGAACAGAGAGGGGCGTGTGTGAGTCCGGGAAGCAGAGGTGCCAGGGGTGGGGGGCGGCCTGGCCACTGGTAAGGGGGAGCAAGGTGCCAGGCTCCCGGGGGTGACTCGGAGCATCCAGCCACCAAGTCAGAGCAGCTCGTGGTTCCTGAGGGGACGGAGGACCGGGGACAGCAGGCGGGAGTCAGGAAGGGTCGTGAGCACCCTCGGGTCTAATGACCTTCCGGAAACGTGCCTTTCTGGAAGTCGTCGGGGAGACCCTTGGAAGCCCCCCCCCCCCCCCCCCGTGCACGCTGGAGATTGGAGCGCACTATTGATGCTGTAGCTGGGCCCATCTCTGCACTCGCCCCCTACGCGGCCCCCCAGCCAGACACACGGCTCAGGAAGGGGTGCAGGCGTGCAGGGGAGGGACCCTGCCCCGGTCCCATCTCCTTCCTTCGCTGCCCAGGGGGGCATGGCCAGTGTCCAGGGTGCACGCCCACACAGCGCGGTCGTGGTCCACTTGTCATCCAGGTCACCTGCACGTGGGCCCCGCGGTGACGGGCTGGGGCCACGCTGCTGGGCTTCCTGTTTGTTGTGAGGGGTCAGTCTCTCCCCACAGCATGTCTCTTCCCATCTGCGGGCTCCCCGTGCGTGTGGCGGGTGGCCCGGAGCGCCCCGTGTGTGGCTGGCTGGCTGGCTGGCTGGGGACCCAGCGTCCCCTCGCCCTCCGCCTCCCGTGCCTGTGCCCCGGGCGGGTCTCACCCTCCTCCCTCTGCTTGGTTCGCAGAAGCCCGCGTGCTCACCGCTCAAGCGGGCCTCCGCCCCGACCTTCGACAGCAACTACAGCCTCTCGGAGCTCCTATCCCAGCTGGACGCGGGCGCCTCGCAGGACCTGGGCGGCCCCGAGGAGCTCAGCCGCAGCTGCTCCGAGTCCACGCTGCCGTCGGCCGGCAGCGGCAAGAGGCTCTCGGGGGTGTCTTCTGTCGACTCCGCCTTCTCCTCCAGAGGGTCGCTGTCCTTGTCTTTCGAGCGGGAGCCTTCAACGGGCGGTAAGTGAGGACCCCGTATCCTGGGAAATAACGGGCCGGATAAGGGGGCTGTGGGGGTCCGTGGGCAACTAAGAGAATGTGGCGTCCAGCTTCCGGAGCCAGCTCTGTATGTTCTGCCTCCTGTTTCTAGCCAGCCAGGGAGGCAGCGGCGTAGCTAGCTCACTGAGCGCGAATATAGAGACGGGCGCTGGCCGCGTGGCCCACGTGGTGGCTCTGGGGGCGTCACGTAGGGGCGCGGGGAGCGAGCCAGGCCGCCTGGCTGCACACGAGGCTCCCACGTGTGCCAACACCAGGTGTAGGGGCTGACGTCAGGTTTGCAGCTTGAGGACCCTGGGTTCTAGCAAGTGAGTCCGATGATTCTAAGTTCGCGCCCTGCAGATCTTTCTCTCGTAGAGACCAGCCCTGTACCCCCTTTCTCCGACACCCCTTGACTTTCTCGTCTGTGAGCTCCCCCTTTGCTTTACATGCTGTAGGGCGCTCGAGTTGTCCCTGGACATCAGGACACCGTGGTCCCGTCTCCCTGTTGGGGTGGGGTTCTTCTCAGTGGGTGATCTTATACGTTTATGTTGATTTCGACGGGTTTTCCTCTTATAAGGGGCCTTTTCTCTGCCCTTACCCCTGCCCCAAATGCTGGCCCCCGGGTTCTGGGGCTGGCCCTGTACCATAGCTCCTGTGCTGCCCCCCAGGAAGCATAAGATGTGGTCCCGCAGCCCTTTAAGGAAAATACAGGTGTTCGTGCTCAGGGTAATGATGGTATGGGGGTGGTGGGTGAGAGCCAGAGGTCATGGGAAGAGCATAGACCCCAGCAGGAGGGGAAGTTTGTTTTTCCTGGCAGATCAGGGAATTCCTTCTGGAAGGAAATGGTTTTCCTGGATGCTCTGAGCCTCCTGGGATTTTTAGAGTGGAATCTTGGGGGCAAAAGAGTGGATTTGGGGTTGAGAAAACACCTTACAAAGACAGGGGCAGGCAGGGCCCAGCAGGGCAGCTTGACTGGCGGTAAGCGCTGGGCGATGAGGTTGAACAGGAAAGAAATGGCCATCTCGGGGGGAGAAGTGTGTTGTGGAACTGCCTCGGGTCTGATACTCTCACGTGGCATCTTCGTGCTTGCCCACGATCGGTTCCCGGCTCACCGCAGTCCGGGTGGATCGTGTCTTCTTGAATTCCACCCTGTCCCCCCACCCACCTGTGCAGGTTCCCTTGAGAAATGTTTCACGTGACGGAGGGAGGTCTTGTTTCCTGCGAATCAGAGCCCAGACAGCGTAGCGGGGGTTTTATGTTAGAGCCGGGGGCTGCCTTTGGAGGCGGGGGCGGGGGGCCGGCTGGTGGCCCTGGAAGCGTGTCCCCATTGTGGGAGCTGTCAGCTCTCAGGTGGACTGGGACACCCCCCTGGTCTGTGTCCTTCATTCTGTTTCTTTGTACTTAATGTTTATTGTATTTTTGAGAGAGAGACAGAGTGTGAGTGGGGAGGGGCAGAAAGAGAGAGAGGGAGACGCAGAATCCGAAACAGGCTCCAGGCTCCGAGCTGTCAGCACAGGGCCCCATGCGGGGTTCGAACCCACAAACCGTGAGATCATGACCTGAGCCAAAGTCGGACGCCCAACTGACTGAGCCACCCAGGCGCCCTCATTTCCGTTTATTTCCTTAACGAAGGAAAGTTCGCGGTCACTGCCCTTTCTGAGCGCAGACGGCCGTGCATCCTGCGTCCTTATCCACGACGACCCCCTGCAGTGCAGCTAGAAGGACTTTTACTCTGCCAGCTGACAGAGCGCCGCTGTGGTCCGCCCGCCGTCTCCCCGCGGCGTCTGAACCTGACCACGCGGCGGGGAGGACTCTGGAGTGATTTCAGGCTCAGGGAGGCGTGGTCCGCGTCAGGGCGCCAGAGGGGCCCGCGGCCTGAGCCCCATGTCTCACCCCCCCACCCCCACCCCCACCCCCGCCCACAGATCTCGGCACGACGGACGTCCAGAAGAGGAAGCTGGTGGACGCCATCGTGAACGGGGACACCAGCCGGCTGATGAAGATCCTGCAGCCCCAGGACGTCGACCTGGTGGTGGACGGCGGCCGCAGCCTGCTGCACGTGGCCGTGGAGGCCGGCCGGGAGGAGTGCGTCAAGTGGCTGCTCCTCAACAACGCCAACCCCAACCTGCCCGACGCGAAGGGCTCCACCCCGCTGCACGCGGCCGTGGAGAAGCGGGCCCGGGCCGTCGTGGAGCTCCTGCTGGCCCGGAAGATCAGCGTCAACGCCGTCGACGAGGACCGCTGGACGGCCCTGCACTTCGCGGCCCAGAACGGCGACGAGCTCAGCGCGCGGCTGCTGCTGGAGAAGAACGCCTCGGTCGACGAGGCGGACTGCGAGGGCCGCACGCCTCTGCACGTGGCCTGCCAGCACGGCCGGGAGGGCGTCGTGCGCGTCCTGCTTCGCCGGGGCGTGGCCGGCAGCCTGCCGGGGAAGGACGCCTGGGCGCCGCTGCACTACGCCGCCTGGCAGGGCCACCTGCCCCTCGTCAGGCTGCTGGCCCGGCAGCCGGGCGTCAGCGTGGACGCCCAGACGCTGGACGGCCGCACGCCGCTGCACCTGGCCGCCCAGCGGGGCCACTACCGCGTGGCCCGCGTCCTCATCGACCTGCGCTCCGACGTCAACGTCCGCGACCGGCTCTCGCAGACGCCCCTGCACGTGGCCGCGGAGACGGGGCACACGAGCACTGCCAGGCTGCTCCTGCACCGGGGCGCCGGCCGGGAGGCGGTGACGGCCGAGGGCTGCACCGCCCTGCACCTGGCCTCGCGCAGCGGGCACCTGGCCACCGTCAAGCTGCTGCTGGAGGAGAAGGCGGACGTGCTGGCCCGGGGGCCGCAGAGTCAGACGGCCCTGCACCTGGCGGCGGCCGGTGGGCACTCGGCCGTGGTGGAGGCGCTGGTGGGCGCCGACGTGCTCGACCTGCCCGACGCACGGGGGCTCAGCCCGCTGCACCTGGCGGCCCAGGGCAGGCACGCCGAGACGGTGGAGATGCTACTCAGGCACGGGGCGCATGTCAACCTGCAGAGTCTCAAGTTCCAGGGCAGCCACAGCCCCGACGCCACGCTCCTCCGGCGAAGCAACACCTAGCCTGCGGCCCCCGGGGACGTGGACCGAGTGGCCCGTGAGAGGCAGGCGGCTTCCGACGCTTGATTCGTCCGGGGCGTCTGTGCGGCCATGGTTCCCTCCGAAGGCTGTCGGGTAGAGCGCACTTGGCTGTGGACCCATCCACCGATCGGCACCGCTGCTGTCGGGGAAGACGGGTCGGAGTCGCCTCCTTGTGTTACTTGCTCCCACTGTGGGTCCGTCGGTGGCAGGGCCGTGGGTGGGGTGCAGTGCACCTTGGCCCCCGCCCAGCCGCCTGACCGCTCGGAGCGCAGCCCCCAGGGAGGCAGCGGGCAGGAAAGCCTGTAGTGGGAATCTTGATTTACAGAACGTCTGATAGACGGACACGGCATCGCCTGTTGCCTTAAACCTGTTAAAAAAAAGTTCGTGTCAGCGGGTTGCCTGGTTTGCGGACGATGAGTATAAAGAGACGCGGTTGGGTTCGAACAGCAAACAAACGGGAAATCCGACCGGCCCTTTTATATCCAAGTTGTCTGTCCTCCGGTCAGCTATCGTGGGAGGGGCCGCACCATCCCCCGCCAGCGCTCCTCGCTCTTGCTCGTTTCTTGTTGCCCAGAATGATTTTGGAACCCCAGCGCCAACTGTGTTGAGACAAAATGCGTTGGACAAGATTTGTACTTGTTTCATTCTGGGACAGCAGTGTTACTTGTTACTGAGCTAGACAAGCCACCTCACCTGTTAGTTTCTTTCCAGTACTGGGTTTCGGTGAGGCCGTTTTCTGTGCGGGACGCTGCCGCTCTGGGGTCCTAGGGGCTTTCTGACCTGCTGGGAGACGACCACATTGTGCGGGAGCCTTGGCTTCTGTGATGTAGCCCCAGGGGACGTGGGCACAGTCCTGGATGTAAAATTCTAGCCCTGTGCCCTCTGTGTCTCGTGTGTCCCCCGCGGTGCCCCCCGAAAACTGTCAAGTAGGTTTGCCGCGGGGCGCGAGCCCGTGTGCAGACGTGCGCTGTGGCCTGGCGCACAAATACGGAGATTGATGTTAACGTACCGTGTATGTTGATATGAATCTGTGGACAAGATACTTCTTTTCTGTGACAGGAAATATCCATACTGCTTAGAACCGGCTATGTTTTAATATGCCTCCCGCATCACTACCTTATGCTACTGTTGTGTGGAATGTGTGGAAGACAGTTCTGTTTGACGTCAATAAAACTGAGTCCTTTTGCTCTTTTGGAGTCCGCGAGGTAACTTTTTCTTAGAAATGAGTGCAAATAATCTGGTTTTTGAACACCAGAGATTTCGGTTCAGGCAGCGGTGCGGTTGGAGATGGCCTTCTAGAGGGTGGTCTGGGTGTGCTGAATTAACCTGTGGCGTGAGGGGACAGAGGAAGTGGAGGGTGGCCCCGGCTTCCTGCCTCCGTAGCTAGACCCTTCTACGCGTGTGAACCAGCAGAGAGATGATCTCACCGTGGTAGAAGTTCCTCACACCAATGTTTTTATGTGTTTTTTAAGTGTTTATAATTCTTATCTTTATTTGCTAAGCTTACATGTTGACGTAGCTTCAAGTTATAAGGAAGTTATGATACATAGAACTCGGGTGTACCTGTCACTTAAGGTCCCCATTCATTGAACTCTGGTGTACCCATTAGCTCGAGTCCCATTCACTTACATTTAAATCATTAGCCAGATCATTCTCTTTTCTTTTTCATTGACCTGCTCACTGACCCATATACCTGTTTATCCATCCATTTGCCCACCTACCCATCCATGCACCTGCCCATTTACCCACCTGCCCTCCGCCCGCCCATCCCTCCCTCCCTCCCTCCCTCCCTCCATCCGAGTAGATTGCAGAAAGTGTGCCCCATGACCCCTAAATACTTCAATATGTATTCCCCCCAAATAAGGATTTTCTAGTAACCACATTATACCCATGAAAATCAGAAAATTAATATCGATACAGTACTACCATCTAATCCCCAAATCCCCAAATTTTGTTGATTGTCTCAAAAATGTTCTTTACAGAAAAAACTACCAATGGGAGCAACGAGCAAATCTTTACCAGTTTCTGGCCCGGGACCCACCCCCTCCCCCCGATTTTATTATCCTGACTCTTGAGTCTTGAGTCTTCTGTTCCTCAGTCTTCTCTTTTATAATTTTGCCTTTTTTGGGAAGTACAGTTATTTTGTAGAATGTCCTCAATACAGGTTTGTCTTAATTCTCTGGATTTTCTTTAGTTACATATTTTTGGCATAAATATTACAGATGTGATACCACAGATGAGATACTGGGTATAAAGTAGGTCTTTCCCTTCTCCCCTTTTAAGTTTTTATTCTGGTATGCAGTCATGGATTCCCATTCAGTCTACTTCATTATTGCCATTTATTTTCGTGTTCGAACGATCCCCAGTTTGGCCAGTTCAGGGGGCTCCATGCCGCCTCTTGTGTCCTTTGATGCATCCCTGCCGTTGTTTGCACACTTCTTGTTGTCTGATGCGAGAGTTCAGGCTCCTCTTGTCCTTCCTCCACCCCAGCCTCAGAGGCAGTCGTCTCTCCTAGGAGACTGGTTCCTTCTAGTGAAGAGTGGGGTTTAGGTACCAAGATCTAGGGGTTAGATGTGTTCATTGTTCCAGAGCTGCTAGGATCAGGGAAAGAGTGTGTGTAGCTGACATGGATATACACATGCAGATCTGTGTGTCTTTTATTTTTTCTTTTAAGTTAGTTTATTTTTTTGGGGTGGGGGAGAGAGAATGAAAGGGGAAGGGGCAGAGAGAGGGGGGACACAGGATCTAAAGCGGGCTCTGGGTTGACAGCAGCGAGCCCAATGCGGGATTTGAACCCATGAACCGTGAGATCATGACCTGAGCCGAAGTTGGACCCTTAACCGACTGAGCCACCCAGGTGCCCCCAGATCCTTGTATCTAATCGAGATGCATAATTTCACATCGATGCCTTCAATTACAACCTAACACCCCAGGGCTTCTTCCAGCTTATCCATATTCGTGTCTACTTCCTCTGATGGCAAGGAGGTTAGTCCTCACAGTCCCGAACCACATGCACGTTTGCTCAGCCCCTGCGTGTGTGACGAACCTCCCCGCCACGCCAGCTGCTGCCCCAGGCTGTGTCCCCTCACACGGGCTGAACTGGCCAGGGCTGTCTGAGCCCCACAGAATGGGGACTTCTTATAAAGAGTTTTATACCAGGAATCAAGACTCTGCTACTTGGCTTAACATGCCTTTTTTCCCATTAGGTAACCGCATCGTTTCTCTTCCTGTCTTACACTTTTCCTCCTTCCCGTGTCAGAAAACTTGGCTATTTCTCCCCCTCTCCCCCCGATCCCTATCCCATGCTTTCTCATTTAGGAGTATCTTCTGGTTTAAGAACTGCATGCACTTTTCTCTTAGATCCCCTGTTCTAAGAAAAAGCTGCCCCTTCGTTCCCGGCAGGAAACAAAGGTGACTCTTCTATTTCACGTGCTCAGCTGTTGCTCTGGGGCTGAGGGTCCCCTAGGACACCTCCAGCTAGTCCCTCCTGGGCCCCAGCCCGGAGCGGCATTGGAGGGGCATACCAGCCTTCCGCCAGCAGCTCGGGGAGGTGGAGATGGGAGGTTCCAGAAGAGAAGTGGTTCTCCCCGGCTGGAGCGGGCGCAGAGCAGCACCCTCATGCGCTGGTGTTAAAGGTCACAGACTGCCCCACTCACAGCAGCCTGGGATGACGTCAAAACCAGGGGGTGGGGCGGTGGGGGGGATATGGCACCAAACATCTTCTTGTTACTGACCAAGATATCCAGGCTGGCGACCACCTGGCAAGTAGTGGATGCAAAGGTATCAGTCCCAGCCTCCGGTTAAGATCTGCCACAGTTCACACTGCACAGAGCTGGGCACCGAGGACCCAAGTCTGGGGGCTGCTTTCTTCATCTGCCCGTGCTACACCTGTCCCTTTCCTAAGGCACGTCTCCCCTCCCACCGGGTGAGAGACCCGGGCCCCCGCTCAGGTGTGCTGTGACTTTATTGCCGGCGCATCTCCTTTCTAGACGCACAGCTAGAGGCACAGACAGGTTGGACACCTGGCTTCCGGAGCAAACAGCTGGCTTGCCACCTGACCGCCCCACCCCTTCGATGATTAGCCGAGTCACCCTCTTTATCCAGGTCACTGAACCTGAATCCAGTTCTCCAGGGACTCTGCTTGCCGGAGGCGGTTCACTGCGCTGAGCACTGTGGCTGCTGCTTTCAAAGGCGTGGGTGGGGCGGGCGGTGCTATCAGGGCCTCTTGTTGACAAGCAGCAGAAAGAGAGCCGGTGTAGACGTGACATTCAGAGGCCAGAATCCTTGCCCCTGAGCTTACACTTCGGTGGCCGTGTTCTTGGGAACATAGACGCTTAACCCTGGACAAGTTTTCCTCCCCTCCTCCTCCCTCCCTCCCTCCCTTTATTATCAATTATCTTGTGAAGTCAGGAGCTCAGAACGCCCCCACACGGGCCCGGCACCGGACACTCTCCGGTGTGGGAGCTCCAGGCCGTCTCCTGTCTGTGCTCTAACATCTGAGATCAGGCGGACAGCGGCCCTCGCTGCCTATTACATGAAGAGAGGCACCGGGTGGCCAGTCTGTTGCAAGAAATGGTGCTAGTCACAGATGTGGGCCACACTGGCAGAGAAAGGGTACTACCTCATGAAAGTCCGGTGTCAGGAATGGCTGGCTCCAGATGCTCACAGTGTTACCTTTCCTTGATGTTGGCTTTAGTACTGGGCAGGCAATGGCCTGAAATCTCCAAGCGGTAAACAATCTTGGCTCGAGGATTTCAACAGAAGAGCTTTTTCTCCCAATAGCTTTCCTTTCCCAAACCCCAAAGTAAACATCACTCATAGATTCTTAGACACCCTTCCCCCACCACCCCTACGTGTTAACAGCTGTGAGAGTTGATGGCATCGTACAATTGAACTTGGCAGCATATTTTCTCCTTTAGAGGTGCTTAAGATAATGGTGCATCTTACGATTCAAGGTATCTCAAGATTTCTGCAATATGGCGGCCCGTCTGCCTGGCCGTGTCCATCCTTAAAACCAATCATGGCAGCCAGGGGAAGAGAACGTTCTGGCCCAGCCTGGTTGATCTCACCCCTGAACGTGGGGTTGGTGGTTTCCCAAAGGAAAATCAGGATACTCCCACTGAAAAAGGTGGGCTGGAGGCTGGGTGGTGATGCCCACAGGCGTCCTCACGTGGGGGCCCTCTGTGGAGGAGTCCTCGGAACACCTGCAATGCCTGTGAGTGGTTTGGCATTGTGTGGGGTGCGTGCCTTTGCATTTTCTCAGGGAAACATGGTAGGTTCCCCCCAATACAGAGCGCCCCTCTCAGAACCCTGGGAAAAGGGTAAGGGCACCGGAAAGTACCAGGGTACTGGAAAGGTGTTGCTGGAAGTCCAACAGAGCAGTCACTGCACGATGGCTTTGAAGCCGCAGCAGGTGCGTCAGAGCGACGATCCGGGGGCCCCCTGCTAGATGCCTCCGAGGTGGGGGAAGGGCCCCAGGCGCCAGTGCTCGGTGGAGCCCCAGACGACTTCTGGAATGAAGAGGGGGTTCTCTTCAGCTGCGGAGCACTCCCTGGTAGGGGAGACAAAGAGCCAGCCTCCCAGCCCCAGCCAGGCTCCCTCCCGAGGGGACGGGTTGGGGACAGTGTCCCTGCAAGACCGCCCTCCTAGTTGAAGGGAAGAAGCCACCGGATAGGAGGGAAAGGCTTGTAGGAACAAGCCCCTTGCTTAGGGTAGCCACTCTGCTGAGCACAGGAAAGAAAGAACATTCCAGAGCCTCCTAGGGAGGTCGCTGCTGTGGACCATGACGATGAAGAGGCTAACAAGGACTAAGTTGTCTCCCTGGCTAATGGAAGGTGCTGGGATCCATATTTAAAAGGTTTGCCTTGGGGCACCTGGGTGGCTCAGTCAGCTGAGCGTCCAACTTTGGCTCCGGTCGTGAGCTCATCGTTCATGAGTTCGAGCCCCGCGTCGGGCTCTGTGATGGGTTAGACAAAAGTGAGCCAGCTGCTGGACAGGGCATACTCTTGCTTGTCGGTTTCCACGCAGGGGAATAAAGAATAAATACGTAGCCGAGCGCAGTTCCTCCCAAAGTGGGAGTGGTGCTGCCCAGGGAGAAGGGCAGACCCCACCATGTGGAACGGAGCCTGGCGGCTTCGTCAAGCCCCGGTCCCTTTGTGACAACCAAACGGAGTGAGTGTCTTCCGTCCTCCTCACTGCCTGGCTCAGATGTGCCACCGGGAAGACCAGGATCGGTGGCACCTGCGTGGGACCGTGATCGGGGGCGGGTGGGCAGAAAGCAGACCACAGGGGTGGCCAGTGGCCAGGGACCTGTGCTTCCGGCGGCCGGGGGAAGGGGGCCGCACTCAGTGAGAGCCCTGCTGTTGAGGAAGGCCGGCCAGCTCCCCAGGAGAGCATCCTCCCTGCCTCTGCCTCTCCTGGGCCTCCCTGGAAGGAAGCCAGGTGAGGAGGAGGGGCTTGCCCGTGAGGGCTGCCCTGCTCTGTCCTTGGGAGAGTGCAGGGCCGTGTGAGACCCCGTCCCTGCCATCTGGGTGGTGACGCTTTAGAGGGGAGCGGGGAGGAGAGGCAGGTGAGGTGGGATGATGCCAGAGCACCTGGAGGACAGTGTGGCTCCCACATCCGGGCTCGGTGAGCTCAGAGAGGGGGGCCAGGGCCCAGGGGTGCCGGTCTTCCCAGGGTGGACGGGAGGGGCGGAGAGAGGAGCACAGCTGGGGGAGGGAAGACGCATCTCAAGATAGGAGCTTGGAAGCCCCCTTTCGCAGACGGGGTGAGAGATGCGCTGCATTTCCTTTCGTCAGACGCGGGCGGGTCTGTGCGGAGGAGCCCACGGGGCCCAGCCGGGAAGCGTACCCCAGCCTGTGTCCGAGCGTTGTCACCCGTGGACGGCCACGGGCCTGGGGGACGCCACGCGGGAGCTGGCAGGGATGCGCCCGCCCCCTGCGGGGTCTGCGAGCTCTTCCTTCTCGGCCCGCGAGCTACGCCCAAAGCCTGAGAACAAGCATGTAACATCGAGCCGCCCGACAGAGGGACTTTACGACCGCTGGGCCTGCAGGGATCCTTCCGGGGTGAAGGCAGCGGCCTCTGAAGGGCGAGGAGAAGCACAGGCCGAGGTCAGGGCCACGGGCCCCTCTCTGGGAGCAGTTAGACCGGGTCTCTCCCCACCCTGCCCTGCACCGCCGCCGGCCCTCTCCCTGCCCCACTCCGGAGACTCGACCGGCTTGAATTGGGGTGTGCCTGGGCCCCCTGACTCTGGCACACGTGGAGTGGGGCTGCGGAAGGGGCTCAGTGGAGGAAGCCAGGGGGGTTCCGTGAAGGGGAGGACGGGGCCAGCGGGCTCTCCAGCCCTCGCCCCTGGGTCCACACCCGGCTCCCGCAGGTGGGAGACGCCTTCCAGCCCAGATGGGCAGAGGCCCGGCCCCCATCATCCCACAGAACCCCCGCCCCCATCATTCCGCCGAGACCCGTCCAGATGGATCAGCCCACCTGTGCACACAGGTCCCCAGACAACGGTTACTAACTGTTGTCTGAAAAAATAAGCAGAGAGTCCACTAGACGCAAAGAATGCCCCTCACAGGAGGACAGACCACCCCAGCCCACCAACCGAGGGGTGGGGGGGAGGGGAGAAAATGGAGACAAAGCATGGATCAGGAGAAAAGTTTGTAAAATCTACAATTATTTCAGAGAGAAAACAGGACATTTTACAATTTTTAATGCTTATTTATTTTGGAGAGAGAGACAGAGCATGAGCAGGGGAGGGGCAGAGAGAGGGGGAGACACGGAATCCGAAGCAGCTGCAGGCTCCGAGCTGTCGGCACAGAGCCCGACGCGGGGCTCGAACTCGTAAACCGTGAGATCATGACCTGAGCCAAAGTCGGACGCTTTACCAACTGAGCCCCCCCGGTGCCCCGAGAACAGGACATTTTAAATAATTGGAAGGCAGGACGGGAACGTGTGCGTGCACAAACATTTAGAGAATAGAAATTGAAAAATGTGTAAATGTGAGGAGAGAAAACTCTTCGGGAAGGAGGGTCAGAATCACCCCAGGGTCCCCGTGGCAGCAGAGCGGGGGACGGGGACAAGGAAACACCCCAGCTGCAGGACAGGGCGGCCACGGGGCGGCGGCGCAGGTGTGCAGAGCATCCCTGGCAGGAGAGCACGCACCGCGGCCCGGCGGAGGCCGCCCTGCAGTCCCCGGGGGACGTAAACCCAGCGCGTCAGGCTTCTAGACCGCAAAGCAGAAGCCAGACGCCAAACAGCACCATTCTGAGGCCACTGCTGGAACTTTCTCCTTTAAGCGTCTGCGTCCACCCGCGTTCCGGGCTCCCTCCCCCCTGCGCTGTTCTCCGCACTGCCCACGGCCCCACGGGAGTGGAACCTTCTAGCTGCGGAGTGGAGCTGACTTCCCAATAAGGAGACTGAGTCCAATCTGTGGTTAGCCAATCCGTGGGCATTGTGCTTTCCCTCCTGTTTCATCTTCTAAGAATTCCACTTCATTCCTTCTGAATCTGCCTTGCCTTTTTCAGCGGGTGTCCTGTGTTCCGTTCCTTGCTTTACATCCATCATCGTTTTAAAGGTGGTAAAGCCATTATCTGATCATCTTATTGTCTGAGGGTCTCAGGAATCTCGTTTCCCTGTTTATCAGGCCTGCTGCAGATTGTCTCGTGTGCATCATAATCTGGGATTGTGAGCTCATGTTGGGTAGGGCCGTGTCCCTGGGAATCCTTTGTGCCTGGGCTGAGGACGCATCCTCGCTGAGCGATTCATGTTTGTAAGGCTCGAGGTCATCCTGTGATCGCTCTCACGTGGATTTCGGGGCTGTGAAAGGGACAGGCCCAGCAAGACAAAATTCTCCAGGAGAATTTTTGTTCCATACGGAGCGCAGGCTGAGACAGATATGCTTTTGGGTAGATGGGTAGGTGGGTGCGTTTCTTCAGGGCCCTTCAAGGGTATCATGTGTGGCTGTGGGTGGGGCCTCACCCCCAGCCCCTGAGACGTTCAGCCCAAGCCCCCTGGTAAGAGCTGGTGCTGGTCTTCATGTCTCTATGAGCCTCTGGAGATTTTGCTCCCTTTCTGCCTGGTATGTGTAGCTAATCGCAGGTCATACAACCTTCCTAGCTGTGTGTCAGGAAAGTTCCCATTTCAGTCCACACAAGCCAGAGGCGGGTCGCATCATAATTGACCGTCGTTGCGATGTGTACACGGCGAGGTTTGATTTCATGATCGGCGATGGGACACACGGAGCAGCCTCGTGGGCGTGGGCGTGGCTGTTGCCGACACCGTCTTCGCTGTCGGGAAGCTAATGCCTAAAATATCAGACAGGAAGAGCAAGCCAATGGCGGAGCAAGCACGTGACGGGCCAGCGCCGGGAGAAAGAGTGGCGAGTCGGGACGGCCGCCTGCGGGGGAGAGCGGGCTGCGGTGGGCCAGCCGTGGGCCCCGGAGCCGTGGCCTTCAGTCTGCAGGGTCCCGAGGCACCAAGGGGATCTGCTTTCACTTCTCGGGGCAGCTGCCTAGACGGCGAGGCCCACCCGCCTGACTTAGAACTGGCTGCCTGACTTTGTGATTAATGCGCAGCGGCTTTCGCTCTCCATGCGGCTAAACCTCCAGGCTCACGGTGGCTTCTCGACCAGGCGGCGTGACCAGGGAGCGTTCCTTCTCACCCCTTTAGCCCCGAGTGGGCATAATCAGTGTTTACTCGATGCTGAGTAACTGGGCGGAACTTCCCTAGTGAGCTCGTTTCTCCTGCTCTCCTTCCTCCACCCAAACTCCGGATTAGCCTCCCCAGGAAGCAAGGGCCTTTGCCTGCGACGTGGGATCAGGCCCTACCCTGGCCTCCTCTGGCTGCCTGGGCGTGTGGGCAATCCCGGCCCCCTCACGTGGCCTGGGGGGCGGCAGAAGGCGATGAGGCCCCGGCTCTGAGAGCCCGGGCTGCCGCCTGGCGGGTGGGTGCTGTCCGACCTACTAAGGCCCGTAAACACAACTTCCGTTTCCCTGCAGGGGGACCTTTATCGTCCCTGCGGCTGCCATGGTCAAGGCTGTGGCCTGGCCCTGCCATTCCGGGCCTGGTGCCCTTGGTCAGGTCGTGATGCCTGAGCACCGAGCGGGTCTAAAGTTTTATGACCTGTGAAACACGATTGGTGGCACATAGCGCAGAAGTGTTGCAGGGGCGCCGGAGTGGCTTAGTCGGTTGAGCGTCTGACTTCAGCTGAGGTCATGATCTTGCGGTTCACGAGTTCAAGCCCCACGTCGGGCTCTGTGCCGATAGTGCGGAGCCTACTTGGGATTCTCTCCCTCTGCCTCTCTCCCCGTCCCTCCCCCTGCTCTCCAAACAAGTGAATAAAAACCTAACAGAAGCGAGTCCCACAACAGCCAGAACCTGAAGTAGCGCAAGCAAATGGCCGGTGGCCAGCTTACCCTTCCCCTCCCGCTAACAAGGTGGGTGGTGATGCGGCTTACCAGGAGCCGAGCCGGGCGCTCCCGTTTTCCACACCAGCTTCTTTCTTGTTTTATGATTTTCCCAGTTGCTTTTACAGGTGCGTGAAAGTCATGGAAGCCAGCTAAGCCGGCTGTGCAGTATGAAGAAGCCAGATGAAAGCGTTCCCTCTTTCACCATTTCCTCTGTCCCTCTTGGGTGGAGGCTCATCGCACAGGAACACATTCCCGCCAGGCACCGCGGGCCATTTCCCGTCCTCTCGTTCAGAGAGGGCAGTGTCACCAAGTTCACTGACTTCCCTGTGCCCCTGGTCACCTTCTGAAGGACGGTGGTGATGGAGAGAGACCGCCTCGGGGAGAGGGAAGGGAGGAGGCTCAGGCGTCCCCAGCCGGGGAGTCAGCCTTCGTGTGGCCGCCCCGTGATGGTCCTGGGAGGCCAGCTTGCCGGGGCGGAGACACAGGCAGCAGCCTGGGGTCACCCCCACAGTGAGCTCTGGACCCTTTTGGGGGCAGCCGCAGCGGCTCAGAACACCATCACTTCTTGCGGCCCCAGCATGCAAATGAGGTGCTAACAAGGAGTGAGGCTCCTGGACTTATCCAGGCTCTTCCAGCAGGCCGACAAGCCCTTGGCACCCGGCTTCTCGGGAGGGAGGGATGGACCCCATCCGTGGAGTCCGGCGTGGTCGTTCTGGCTTCCCCATCCCCGCCCTGCGCTCCTGCCTTTTCCACTCTCCCTTCGAGGCTTCCTCCCAGGCGAACCCCGCGATGTGATCTCCGTCTTCGTGGGGAAGGGGGGTCTCGGGCAGTGAGCCCCCGAACCACACCTTTTGAGGGAGCGCTTCTAAAACAGCATAAAACTGCTCCCCAAAAGGCCGAGGAGATTGGCACAAAGCCCTGGGGGCCCTGCTTCCTGGTGATTTTCAGCAGAGGCGGTCATGATCGCCACACTGGCCGTGGCGATGTTGAGTTCGCACAGGTGGGGCTGGCATGTTCGGGGAGGTCTTCCAGGTTATTTCGCTCAAAGCTGAGCCTTCCAGAAGACTTCTGTCTGCTCTGGACCAGCCTGGGGACTGTGTGTCTGATGCTTGTCACCAACACCTGCCAAGGGCTTGGCCGCCTTCCTGGTCGTGGGGGAGGGAGCAGGTCAGCCGGCCCGAGACGATCCCCCCCACCCCGTTTGCCGGGGCTCCCCAGAGAAACATAACGATGGGATACAGGTATATAAATATTAAGAGCTTGTTTTAAGGAATCAACTCACACCGTTATGGAGGCTGCCGTGTCCCAGAGCTGCAGGGAGAGCCAGCAGACTGGAGACCCAAGGAAGGGCCGACGTAGCTGCTGGCAGCATGTCCTCTCCTTCAGGGAAAGTCGGCCTTTTTTTCTGTTTACTCCTTCAACTGATTGGACAAGGCCCACCCCCATTACGGAGGGCAATAGGCTTGACTTTTAATTAATAAAGATGTTAATCTCATCCTAAAGCACCGTCAAAGCACCATCCAGAATAATGTTTGGCCAAATGTCTGGGCACTTTGGCCCAGCCAAGCAGACATAAAATTAACAGTCATTCTTCCCCTTCCCCCGATAAGCACCCCTGGGTGCCCCGGACAGCACAGGATCGCTAAATTACTCAACCTGGGCTCCTACTGGGCACCCCCTCTGCTGGATGAATGTCATTGTCCTCACCTGGCATCCAGGGAAACCCAGGGGACGTAAGGGGCCAGTTTCCCCAGGTCTCCACCCCGCCCCCCCCACCACCCGTAGTGCTGGGCCACACTTCCTGTCTGCAGAGAAGCATCTGGAAGGAGGCGTTAGCACCAATAACCACACAGCTGCTGGGCCTGCCAGGCACTAGAACCGCTTCTACTTAACTGGGCACATTTTTCCCTCGTTTATCAAAGCCGTGTGGCCTGTTGGGACCTGTCACAGGAAACTATCACCTGGACCTACCCAGGCAAGGCCTTCCTGGGGCGGGCCGGCCCCGACCTTCCCGTGGCCTCCCCATGGCCCACGGCCAGCCTCTCTGCGCCGTCAGCCCAGGGAAAGGGCTCCCCGGGTCCCCCTCCCCTCAGAAGGAAACTTCCGGGGGCCGGCCAGAGTCAGGGCATCGAAGCCAGGGCCCAACTTGCCCTGACCTTGTTCATTAAAACGGAAGCCAATGCGGCTGTTCTCAGGGGATGAGGAGGGGGCTCTGTGTGTCCCCGCTGAGGACGCGGAGTGTGCTTCAGGGACCTTGGCTTCTCACACACGGAGAGGGGTGTGGCCAAGGCATGAGGCCTTGGTGTTGGGGAGCCCCGAGGCTGACACCTGTGTGCCCACAGCGCCCGGCATGGGAGACGTGGAGGGGATTGTGGGGTCCCAGCCGGGGAGGGGCCCGGCACCCCTACTTTAGAGGGATAAGGCTGAGGCCAGGGAGACGCGGGGCTGAGGCCCAAGGTCAAGAGCTGTTTTGTGGCCGAGTCGGGGGCCAGAGCTCAGCCACCTGCCACCTGTCAGCCTTCCCTGTCAGATGGCGTCGTCCTGTGTGTGACCTGCGGCCAGACACACCCGGTCCTTACCAAGGGCAGGTCTGTCCCCCAGCACCGCGGGCTCGTGAAAGCCGCGTTGCAGGCTTAGCAAATAAACACACAGGACAAGAAGGGATACGAGGTTCTCAGTTACATTTGAATTTCAGATAAATGATGAATCATTTTTTAGTGTCAATCTGTTCCAAATATTGCATAAGATGGTATTAAAAAGTTATCCGTGATACAGTTTCTTAGTTTGTATTAAAACTTAAAATCCTCAGGGCGCCTGGTGACTCAGTCAGTTAAGCATCCAATTCTTGATTTCGGCTCAGGTCCTGATCTCATGGTGTTGGGGATCGAGCCCCACGTCAGGCTCCATGCTGATAGCGTGGAGCCTGCTTGGGACTCTCTTTCCCTCTCTCCGCCCCTCCCCTGCTCCCTTTCTCTCTTTCCACATAAATAAACATTTAAAAAAACCCTTAAAATTCTTATTTTTACTAACATTTTATTTGAAATTTGTATTATCAAAATTACTCATGATTTTAAGCATTGCATGGGACTTATAAAAGTTTATAAAATTTAGAAGTTTATATAAGTTTATAAGACTTATAAAAGTTCATAAGTAGTTTATGAATATTTATAACTTGTACTTTATGATTTATGAACGCATATGCTAAGAATCGTCTTTTATCTGAAATTCACACCTAACTGGGTGCCTCGAATTTTATCCGGCAACCTGACTTACACAATGTCTTCCCAGGAAAGCGTGGCTGTTTGGAAAGTAGAAAACCTTGTTTCCAGGTGCTCCAGAGTTTGGCTTCCTCCCAAGTAGGTTTATTCCACAGGCTTTGCCGCGATCCACACACGCCGTTGCTCTGTTAGCGGAGAGGTCACGTTACCTGTATTACGAAGAAGACATTCATTGTTTGCAAAAGCGGACAGAGAACGAGATCAGGGTTCTCTTCGAAATGTTCCATTCCTGAGTCGCTTGCTTCTGCCTTTGGCCTCCAGAAGAGAGGCCTTTGGGGGTGCTATCAGAGTGGTGGGGTCCAAGGGGACACGGCCCCAGGGCGCTGAGGCTCCGGCCTCCGCGGTGAGCGCTGGGACAGGACACCGGGGCCACACCCGGCCACGTGGCCGATGGGCTGAGAGGCCGGGATGGGGTCGGGAGGAGGCTGACCTCATGAGCGGGTCGCTGGGATTCCACGGATTCTGGGTGCGGAGAGCGAAGGACAGCAGGGCCCCGGGGAGCGCTCAGCTCCTGCCGGCCATGGTCAAGGGCGTCTGCTTCCTGCGCTGCGGAACCTGAGGTCTCCTCCTCCCTGTTGGCTCGTGAGGTTAACTCGGCCCCTCTAGGAGGCGCGAGGGCGCCCGTGTTCCTCTGTCTGGCCCCCTCGGGGCCTGTATTCAGCAGCCAGCAGAACGCTAAGGGAACCCGCCTGTCTCCCCAGGCCCGACACGGCCGCAGGCCCCCCTCGTCAGCCGCTGGGGCCCCCCCGCCCCCCGTCTAGCCTGCCTCCAGCCCCACCGCTGGTCTCAGGCCTCCGGCCCAGCCCCTGGGGGTCCGCCAGCCCGGCTCCTACACCCCTCCCTCCGCCGCTGCATCCGGCCCGCAGCCCGGACCCCGCTGGCAGGGCCGCTGTCTCCAGGAAGCCGCCCCACCCCACGCCCAGGTGTGTCGCGTCCCCGCCTCGGACCTGGACCTCGTAGGACGCACCTCGTCACCCGCTTGCACTTTCCCACAGGTCCGCATTGAAGGAAGCGGCGAGGGCGTCTCCCCAGGACTTGTCTCCCCCAAAACACCAACGAACCCCCAAAGTGCGGGCACCTCCCATCAAGAGGCAAGTCCTTCTCTCTCTGCACACGGATTATTCCATGGCAGGGGCCCGGGGGTGGCAGGGGGGACGCGGGCGCCTGGTGGCGCAGGGCACGCGCTAGAGCAAGGGACTTCCTCGTACTTTGCTGTGCGTAGGCGCTCGGATAATGAACTTTCACAGTCATCGAGGAGTGGGGAGGAAGGGTGGCGTGTGCGTGTGCGCGTGTGCGTGTGTGACGCTTCCTAACTTCCAGCCCTCCAGAACTCTGAGCACCAACCAGACGTGCCTGGAGCTGACTTTCGTCCCGGCGTGGTGTCCCGTCTGCCCCGGACACGCAGTGCCAGCAGGGCTATCTTCCGTATGTGCCCGGGGCTGGAGCGCACCCGACCCGTTGCGCATTCTCAGGACTGGACTTGGGGGGAGGATGAGTGGAAGGCGTGCCGGGCGGGACTCGGAGACGGCCGCGCAGTGGCCGCGGGTGCTCACACCCCGTCTCCAGCTCTTCCAGTACCATGCTAACCTAGGTGCTGCGGGGGGGGCGGGTGCAGCTGCAATTAAGGTCCCAAATCAGCGGACCCTAAAATGAGGAGTTGAGGGGCGCCTGGGGGCCTCAGTCGGTTAAGTGTCCGACTTTGGCTCAGGTCATGATCTCACGGTTGTGGGTTCGAGCCCCGTGTCGGGCTCTGTGCTGACAGCTCGGAGCCTGGAGCCTGTTTCGGATTCTGTGTCTCCCTCTCTCTCTGACCCTCCCCTGCTCACGCTGTCTCTCTCTCTCTCTCTCTCAGAAATAAATAAAAAATATTAAAAAAAAAATAAAATGAGGAGTTGAGTCGGGCACACCTGACATGATCACATGAGCCGTCTGGGCCAGGGTCTCGAGGTCAGAAGAAGAGAAGGCAGAGATTTAAGTGAGAAGGGGAGTGCCTGGGTGGCTCAGTCAGTTGGGCCTCCTGATCTGGGTTTTGGCTCAAGTACGTGATCTCCCAGTTCGTGAGTTCGAGCCCAGACTCAGGCTCCGAGCTGGTGTTGCAGAGCCTGCCAGGGCTTCTCTGTGCCTCTCTCTGTGCCCCTCCCCTGCTCATACTCTGTCTCTCTCTCAAAATAAGCAGATAAAAACTTAAAAAAAATAATTTGGGTCCCCAAGTGGCTCAGTCGGCTAAGTGTCTGACTCTTGATTTCTGCTCAGGTCATGATCTCACGGTCTGTGGGTTCAAGCCCCACATCGGGCTCTGTGCTGACAGCTCAGGGCCTGGAGCTGCTTCAGATTCTGTCTCCCTCGTTCTCTGCCCCTCCCCCACTCATGTACTCGCGCTCTCTCTCTCTCAAAAATAAACCTTAAAACTTTTTTTATATAAAAAATGGTGGAAATGAAGCATGCGAAGGATCACCACGAGGGTGCATCCCCACTGCCGGCCCTGAGGGTTGGGACACCAGGGGACACAGGGTGTGGGTGGCCCCCAGGGGCTGAGAGCGGCCCTCAGCACGGCCAGCAGAGTCATGAGCACCTCAGGCCTGCAAGCCCAGGGTGCGGGTGAGCTTGGGAGCAGATTTGCCTCCAGAGCTTGCGGACGACAGTCCAGCCGGGCTCCCACCGCACCGTGCCCGCGTGGCTGGGGCAGAGCCGCGCGCTGGACGGCAGCACCGAGCACGACCCACAGGGTGCTGTCCTGGGTGCTGGTCTGCGCTGCTCTGTTCCGAAGGTCTCCGACCTCAGTGTCCTTTGGGAGCAAACCGAGCAGATGCTGAAAATTCCGACACAGACGCGTTCTTCTGCAGCTCTCCTAGACCTCGTTTGCTTTGTGATAATAAGGAACAATACCTATTAATTTAATTTAATTTTATTTATTTATTCATTTTTAAGTAAGCTCTAGGTCCTACAGGGACTTGAAGTCTCAACCCCAAGACAAAGAGCCACATGCTCTCCCAACAGCCCTCCAGGCCCCCCAAGAAGAATACTGATGCATGAAGCACCTAGTTAGCACCAGATTCTAGACTCGCGTTACCTCTAACCTGTCAGCATCTCGGAACTTTGGTGTCGTTGTTCTGGTTTATTTGCCAGGAAGCTCAGAGAGGGATGTGTCTGACTCCGGGCCACCCAGCCAGCTCAGAGGACGTGTTAAACCCAGGGAGCCAGGCTCCAGAGCCGCAGCTGTTTCTCCCACACCCCGCCGTCCCCAGGGCAGCCCGATTATTTTCAAAACCATTGCTGCTTTCTCCAAAGACGTCATAAAGACGGCCAAGAAGCCCGGGAGCAGATGCCGAATGGCATCGGTCGTAGCAGAAACACAGGTCGAAACCACAGGGAGATGGCACCCCTCGCCCATCAGAAGGGCTACGACGCCTGCAGGGATGGGCAACGCGGGGCGTACGGAAGACGGGGTCACAGCTTTGGGAGAACACAGGGCGGCCCTGCAAATGAGTTAATACCGCAAGGGACCCAGCGCTGGGTGCACGCCCGAGGGAAGTGGGCAGCGAGGCCCTCACGGCACCTGCGGGCACGCCCGCGGCAGCCGTGCTCATCCCAGGCAAGAAGGGAAGCAGCCTGAGCGTCCACCGACGGACGGCGCGGTGGGGTCTGTCCACCCGTGGAGTGTCACTGGTCATGAAGAGGAATTTGAGCATCGACACGCGAACGCTAATGTGCGCTGGAAGAGGCAAGCCTGGAACACCTTGACCTGGGACCCGGAGCCCGCGGGGCCGGGAGAGGATAGCCTGTGCTGCTGCCCTCGCCGGGGCATGCTCTCGGTCACGTCCAGGCTGAGCGAAGGGAAAGCTGGTGCTGCAAACCCTCGATGCCGATGGACGTCACGTTAGCTCACCGCTCTCGCATTAATCGGGAAAGCGAACCAAGTCTGCGAAGCTGACACAGCCTAACGTTTCACGGACCGTTTGCGTGAAGGGTGTTCCTTATCCTGACGGATTACGCTCGGCTGAAACGCAGTCGCCAGGACGGGAATGTGGTGGTTTTGCAGGCCTGGCGGAGGTTTCCAGGTACCAGTGACTCAGTTTCCCTCCCAACCCCCACTCTCGTTCACGCACAAGCCTTCCCTGTGGCCTTGGGGGGACTTTTGACGCGTGGAGCCCCCTTGTGCTTTTCGCTGCAGCCCACAGCTAGCCATTCGTCCGGCGAACATGGAGGGATTGGGCACTGTCCCGCGAGCCTCTTGCAGACACCAGGTGGCTTTCAGGGTCCTGAAGCCTTCGTGCTTGAGGCACCACCAATGGGGAAGAGCCTTGCCAGATGTGGGTGGAGCCTGGTTTGCTGCCCTGGGCCTTGAAGGCCGACCTCAGAGACCTTATCTGTGCACATGCGGGGGGAATGGAGGCCTTCAGGCTACACCCCGTTTCCTTTCTGGGCTTCTGAGTCCCCGTGATACAGCCAGCCAGAGGCTCGTAGACCACTTCCAGGTCCACACTGGAGCGTCCGCGCTCAGAGCCAGGACCGTGAGCACAGAGTGTGGGAAGTCCAAGCCATGAGGAGGAAAGGCACACACCGGCGGGGCGGAGGGAGGGCCAGAGGCCGAGAGCTGGCGGCAGGAACAGGTGCCCTCAGACTTAACACGCATCTATCAGTGACGGCTCTGGGGTGGGTCTGACCTGGGTCCCGCTGGACTCAGATCAAGGGATCGGTGGGGCGGGATCCTCCCCGAGGCTCCGGGGTAGCACCTTTTCTCTGCCTTTTCCAGCTTCTATGTCAGCCCCTTTCCTGAGCCCCTGGCCCCTCCCGCAGGCTTGCCGGACCCGGTTCTGTCTCCGTCTTGTTCTCTGGCCCCCTCCTCCCTGTGGTGAGGGCCCCGTGACCACGTCGGCGCCACGTGGGCGATCCAGGGCCCTCTCCCGGGCTCAGGGTCCTTCGCAGGCCCCAGGGGCTGGGAAGTCTCCATCCCCGGGTGGGAGTGTCATTCTGCACAGCACCGGAGAGCGGAGAAGGTGCCCCTGGGAGGAGGCTCGACGCATGTGCCGGACGAATGAGAGCAGAAGTGATCCGAGGAGGCCAGGTCTGGGCTCCGCTGTCCGCCCGGGACAGGAGGCGGGAACGCTTGTGCCCCGGAGCCGCGGGGCGCTGGGCGGGGCAGCCGGGACCTCGGCGGCAGGAGGGGGCGGTGTGCTCAGCGGGTGCCTTCGTGGCATCTCCGCCCGCCCGCCCGCCTGCGGGAGGTTGGCCGACAGGTGAAAGGCGCCTGTGCCCCCAGCCCTGCTGCCTCGGTCCCTCGCACAGGGTGGGGGTGAGACCGGGAGCGGGCGCCCCGGAGCCCCACCTTGCACGTCCCAGGGTGCTGAGCCAGCACCCTGCCCAGCCCCCAGGGGCCCAGGCTCCCCTGCTGTGCCCTCAGGAGCTGAGAAAAACGACGTGTGAGGACCAGGAAGGTGGCCTTTAGGGAAAAGTTAGTTCTCAACGTCAATGATTAACAACTGGGTCGCTGAAGAGAAGTCCGGGCTTCTGCCTCCCCGCCCCCTGCCCCCAGGACTGAACCTTGCACCCCACTGGAAGATGGGCCTCCACCGCAGGTGTCCCGGTCCCCATGGCAACCGGGAACCATCACACTGCAGGTGTCCAGGTCTCCATGGCAACCGGGAAGCTTGGCACCAACAGCAGGCTATGGCAGGTAGGGAGCGGGGAGGTGAGGAAGGCTCCAGGAGCAAAGTTTTCATTTCTCCCACCTCAGTGTGAAGGTGCCAGGCCAGGGCTCAGAGCCAGATTTCTGCCCAGAAGGACTAAATGCAGAGAGCAGGCTCCTAGCTTTGCTGGTCAGCAGGCTGGCTCCGGTCAGGGACATGGCAAGGCCGCTCTTGGCTGGAAATAGAATTCCTCTCAGAGGCCAAAGCAATCATTTTAATTGCCTCAGACAGTGTGGAAGGAGGGCAGCAAGTTGGTGAGATTTTCTTGACTTTCCTCACGGTGGCAAGATGGCTGCAGGCGCTCCGGGCATCACATCCTCCCAGGTCAGCATTGAATGCAGGAAGGAGAAGCTGGGGGCAAAGGGGCTTGTCCAGAAGCCCTTGGCAACTTCGCCTCACTGCCCGCTGGCCAGCTAGTCACGTAGCCTCTGCTGAACATTCAAGCACTTTAAAGACACGGAAGCAGAGTTGGGGGCTTCCTGAAACTTCTAGTCTCTGCTGCAAACATCCCGTATCCCCCCTCCCCCCACAGGCACAGACTCACATGCCTGGGCACATACATGCTCACACTCTCACGTGCACACACCCACATATTCTCTCCCCACCCTCTCCCTCCCTCACTTCCTCCTGCTCCCCCCCTACTCCTCCCCCTCCTCACCCCTGTCACGTGGAACCCCTAACCCTCCCGCTACTCCCCGCATCTCTCAGGCACCAGCTGAAGCCTGGCATCTGCCCCCAGCCCAGGAACGGGCTCAGCATAGGAGACAGAATGATCCGTCTGCTCCGAGGGGACAGTCACCGTGGGGCAGCAAGGGGAGGGGCAGGGAAAAACAGACGCTGGCTGAAAAAAAAAGTTAGAAGATACAGAAAAGTATAAACAAGGGGAGCGCCTGGGTGGCTTAGTCGGTTGAGCGTCCGACTTTCGCTTAGGTCATGATCTCGCGGTTCGTGGGTTCGAGCCCCGCGTCGGGCTCTGTGCTGACTGCCAGCTCGGAGCCTGGAGCCTGTTTCAGTCTGTGACTCCCTCTCACTCTGACCCTCCCCTGCTCACGCTGTCTCTCTCTCTCTCTCTCTCCTAGAAATGAATAAAACATTAAAAAAAAAAAAAGTATAAACAAGGAACTAAAGCCACCTCCAAGCCCAGGACCCGGAGACGAGGACTGTTAGCAGTTTAGTGTATTTGTGTCCAGTGTTTTCCTCTGGAGTCTGGTTCCATTTGTGTCCTGCTGGGAGGTTGGAGGGGTCAGCAAGTCCCCACGGGAGGCTCACTCCCCAGCCCCGGGGGGAGGCGCGCAGGGAAGCTGGGACTGGCGCCCTCCCCGGCAAGGGTCCTGGACGGGACGCCGGAGTGGCCAGAGGGCTTCTGGCTGTGGAAACGGTCAGGTGCCAGGTCTGTGTCTGTCCACGGTGACCCTGACCGTCCTGTGCCTGCGAGCAGCCGCTGGGGCCAGGAGGGCCCGGCGCCCTGTGAGGTGACCTTGGAAAGGTGTGCGCGGACAGAGCCAGGGTGGGGGGCTGGGGGGCTATGGCTCCTCCCCCACCACAGACGGTTCCCAGAGCCACGCACTGCTCGAACCCAGGAGCCCAGAGGTCAGGGCAGGACCCGGGAGCAGCCGCCAGCATAGCCCGATCTCTGTGGGCCAGGTCCTCCTCAGGCCCCGAGGCCCCGCATGAGGGTTAATAATTCACGTGGCCCTGGGACCCACAATGGTCAAAGTCCACTTGTCCCTGTCCTGCGCCCAAGTCCATAGAAGCTGCCCTTTGAGACTCTGGTGCCAAGGAGGAGGGAGCACTCGTGAAATATTTTCTATGAAATAGATGTTGGTGGGAAAGAGTTAGAAACTACCGGAAAGGATACATGAGAAAATGAAAATGAACTTGCAAGCCCGCCAGCCGGGGACAAGCACTATGAACATTTTGTGTGCTTCCATCCGGGGTTCCCACGAAGAAACCCAAAGTGTCTAAATGGTTAAAACGTGTTTGATGCAGGGAACTGGCTGCCTGGTGGCAAAGAGTAAAATGTTACCAGATGACATTTAGAGCATCCAGTTACATGTGAGTCCTGGGTAGGCAGCAAATACCGCTTTCGTGTGTGTATGTCCTGTTCGATGTTTGTTAACTGGAACTCAAGTTCCAGGGCATCCTCTCTGCCCTCCCGCCCTATGAATGTGGCAACCCTAGGCCGGGGGTGGGGGGAAGGTAGCCCAGAGATCAGCAGGCCCGGGTACTGTCCCCTACCCCCACCCCCACACCTCTGGCTCAAGACCCCGAGGAAGGATACTGCCAGTGACCAGGAGCCAAGGCCCCTCTCCACTTTCCCTCCACCCCACCCCAGAATCTATTTTATTTTATTTATTTATTTAAAAAAAATTTTTTTTAATGTTTTATTTATTTCTAGGAGAGAGAGAGAGAGACAGCGTGAGCAGGGGAGGGTCAGAGAGAGGAGACACAGAATCTGAAGCAGCTCCAGGCTCTGAGCTGTTATTACAGAGCCTGACGCATGAGATCATGACCTGAGCCAAAGTCGGACGCTTGACTGACTGAGCCCCCCAGGGGACCCCCCACCCCAGAATCTAGAACGGGAGCCCTGTTTGTGGCGACTGGATCCCGGAGGAGGCTGCAAGGGGGGCTCCCTTCCTCTGCCCTCAGCTCCCGCCAGCACCTCCCTGCGTCTGAGTCCGGCAAGGCCGGCAGCCGGAGAGACAGACACTGTGTGTGCTGGGCTGGGCCCCAGGGACGCGAAGGGAGTGTGGTTCCAAGGACAGACGCGGTGTGCCCCTGCTCGGCGGACACCCCGGCGCCCGGTAAACGCCCCTCCTGCATTCTCTGAGCATGTAACTCTCAGCACTTGAACTCCATCCGGAGTCCAATGGTCTGGAAGGTACTTGACCATTCCTGAATCGTGTGCTTGGAAACCGGAGCTTCCTGCCAAAACTCTGTTGGGCAGAGGGCTCCAGAGAAGCTTCAGGGCCGTCTCTTGGGAGGCTTTTGTGGCCGCGTTCCACGCTAATTAGATACCGTTCCCAGGTCACCGAGCTCTGGGGCCAGGTGGGCGCTGTCCACGCACAGGCATCTAGAGGCATTAGATGCACTGGGGATGTCAGGACAGTGTCGAAGGCACGTTTGGGTCAAACCTGTGAGCGTCCTTATTTAAAGAGCAGGCTTGAGCTCGGGGTCAGGTCACACCCGTCCGTGCTTTCGCAGCGTTTCGGTACCGCCCAGCCGGGTCTCCTCTGAGGCCCGGGCCTGGGCCACGGCGCTGTTTGTGGGCCTTTGCGGCCTCGTGGAGGGTGCCTTGGGCTTTGCGGAGTCACCCAGGAGACCGCTGAGCAGCGGGGCTGCAGGGGCTCCTGGAGGAGGGGGCGGAGGTGACAGGTGATGAGCTGCTGTCCTGGGTAGTGACAGGCAGGGTGGGGAGGGCGGCCAAGGCGCAGCGGGAAGGAGGCCCCGCTGCAAATGCAGACGGCGGAGAGGGAAGACCCAGGACAGACCTCAGCCCCCCGTGGGAGCTGCAGGGTGGGGTGGGGGGAGGTTTAGTCACACTGGGTGCAGCGTCTGAACACCCACACTGTGCAGGCTGCCAGGATCAGGGCTCAGAACAGTCAGGGTGCAAAGGGGCCCCCACTATGGAGCCCACCTGCGTTCAGTGCTGCCTGGGAATGTGGGGATACACTGTGTCGACTTGGACACAGGGAGGGACGCACCAGGCTGCTCGCTGTCCACCCTCCCCTGATGCTCCTAAGGCCCCTCGCCCCGCAGATGCCGGGGGATCCCGCCCTCGGCTCCCATCCCCTGTGTCCTTGAACTGGTTTTGCTCCTCCTGTTCCCCAGCCCCTCTCCCTCTGTGGCATCCCCGGGGTCCCTCAACGCCTGCACGTGGGCCCAGGCTCTGGACAAGCAGGCGTGGACGCAGCCTTGTGATGCCACGAGGAGGGAGCTGAAAACGGAAGAAAGACCAGAGACAGATCAGCCAGCGGCAAGAGTCTCCACCCGTGGCGGCCCCCCAGAGCCCAGCTCCGAGCTGACGCTCAGATGTCACCATGTCTGACGTGGCCCAGGGCGCAGCAGGCTGGGACCTTCGCCAGTTCACGGCTGCTCAGGAACAGAAGGTGTTCAAAGCAAAGACACGAGATCTGGGTTCCCCGAGCGCAGGAAGGACGGCGCCCCCCCCCCCCCCCCCCCCCCCCCCCCCCCCCCCGGCCTCATTTGCACACATTTTCTCCAGGTACCAATTCCTGGGGTCCTGGCTTTGGGACCTAGGACAGGGCGACGGCTCAGAACCCGGGGACCTGGCAGGCGGCTCCGTGGGCTGAAGCAGCAGCCATTTCCACACCACGTGCTCTGAGGTTAGAGTCAGGAACTCCTGCCTTTAACCTTGACCCCCGAGAAGGTTGCTGGCCCAGGAGTGCGGCGTGCCCGGGAAGCCCATAGCGGAGTTGGCATTCCGGGTCAGCGACCTGCCCGTCGTACATACAACATGACACGGAGAGATGGCTGGACCGAGTTTAGACTTGAATCGCTTTCTAGAGAAATCACACAAAGGTGTGAGCTCTCCTTCATTTAACATTCTTAACAGCTTCAGCTCCGGCAGGTGTGACTTTGTGCTCTGTTCACGGTCACAGGTCGTGTTCTGTCTGCTTGGCGTTTTTTATTGGCACAAAACCACAAAGATGAACCAGGGAGCTCCCTCCCCACCACCAGCTCCCCCTTTCTCCCTCCTTCCTTCCCTCTTCTCCTCCATTAGCAAATGGGCCATTCAGTGGCTTGAAGTATGCACCCCAAAGGATATGTTGGGGTCCTGACTCCCCCCACGTCAGAATGTGACTCTGTTTGGAGACCCGGCCTTTACAGAGGTGAGTGAATTAAAGTGGGGTTGTTATGATGGCCCTGGCATACTAATAGATGGGGAACCCAGACAGAGACACACATGCACAGAGGGACACGGCGTGAGGATAGCAGGTGGAGATGCCCCTGCTCCCGAGTCACATGTCTACCAGCCCCAAGTGCCAAGGATCGTTGGGGTCACCAGGAGCTGGCAAAGCCAAGGCAGGGGCCCCCCTAAAGCCTTCAGAGAGAACGTGAGTCCAGATCTTCGAGAGAATAAATTCTGCTGTTGCCAGCCCACCAGCACAGGGAGTTAATCCACCGAGTGTGGGGGAAGTGAGGCTCTCCCACACACGGCCTTGAACGAGGGTCACATTACACCCGATTATCTGTTCTGGTTCATCAAATAGTTCTGTGTCGATCAACATTTTAAGAAACTGAATCTATTTTCAGAACTCAAAAGGTTTCCTTGTGGGCCACCTGGGTGGCTCAGTCATTTAAGCACCCAACTTCGGCTCAGGTCATGATCTCGAGGTCCGTGGGTTCAAGCCCTGCCTCGGTCTCTGGGCTGACAGCTCAGAGCCTGGAGCCTGCTTCGGATTCTGTGTCTCTCACTCTTTCTGCCCCTCCCCACTCATGCTTTGTCTTTCTCTGTCTGTCTCTCTCTCAAAAATAAATAAAAACTAAAAAACAAAAACAAAAACAAAAAAAAACATTTGGACCCTAAGATATCCTCCCTTACCCCACAGAACCAGACAACTGCCCGACCACCACTAAAGAGAACTCAGGATATTTACACTACAGGGAAATTCAACCAGGCCCCAGACCTAGTGACTCAAGAAAGAGCAGAAGAGAAAGGTATCAAAGGAGCAATATAAGAACATTTTCCAGAACTGTAGGACATGAGTTTCCTGGTTGAAAGAGATACCTACATTTCTAAAGAATAAATGAGAAAAAAAAACCCCACATCATTTTGAAAGTTCAAAATGTTGGGGATTTAGAAAGGAGAAGAGCTGTGCACAAGCCAAGAGATCAGCCAGTCCAGATACATCTGGGAGGGCAGAGCTCTCCAGAAGGGATATCTCCATGGGAAAAACAAAAACAACAAGACAAAACAAAAATGAATGATTACCTGATGTGTGTGACTTTGCTGAGAGGAGCTTCTCAGCTTTATAAAATAATTTTGGGAAATAATTGGTAAGTAGTGTATAAAAACTGAAATACATGAGAAGAAATGAAGCAATAATGAAGTCCAGGAAAACCAAAAAGTTGCACAAGAAAGAAAAGATCATCTTAGTGTCTTGAGTGGCTGCATTGCAACAACATTTATGGAGTCATAGTAATGTCAACGCTAATTGTTGATCTGGCCAAAGATTGTGATATAAGTAAATTAGGAAGACCACGGATAGGGTGAAAGAGGCTGAGAGTGTGTGTGGAGTGGTGGGTGGTAAAACTGAATTAAATCTGAAAAACCAAGAAATCATAGGCTAATCATGTTAGTTAAAAATGCAGACGTAAAGATTAAAAAAAAAAAAAACCTGTTAAAGGACTTGAAAGGAGAAACTAAAAGTGGAGGGAAGTGAAGGTGGGGAGGTGCGCCGTGACAACCATTGTTTGTTATCACAAGCTTTGCAACATGATTTGACTTTTAAGACAATTAAACTTTATTTTAGTTTTAATATATCTTTAATATTTATTTATTTTTGAGAAAGAGAGAGACAGAGCACAAGCAGGGGAGGTGCAGAGAGGAAGACACAGAATCCAAAGCAGGCTCCAGGCTCTGAGCTGTCAGCACGGAGCCCGACGCGGGGCTCGAACTCACAAGCCATGAGATCATGACCTGAGCCAAAATTGGACGCTTAACTGACTGAGCCACCCAAGCACCCCTAGACGATTACATGTTAAAAGGATGGAATAATAATCTGGTAAAAGTTTCGTACTCTCACCTCTGGAGGAAATCAGCATGAGCACACCTGGGCACTCCCTTGAGGCGGCCACCCTAGGTTGCCTTAGATTCTCTGCTTTGTTGTGTTCCGTGGCTCCAGTGGCCGTGGCCACTGAGCACAGGCAGACATGACTAAGTTGGAATCATCTCTCCCTTTGGCAGATTAACAGGTTGGTACAGGGGGGTTTACTGTTATGCCGCCAGGCACCCATTAACCAGTGAGGGGTCCCAACACGTCCGACCCGCAACACGGTCAGTGGGGAAAATGGTAACTGTCCATCCAACACTATTCTTCCTTTCCTCACTGTCTTCTTCAGATTCTTCTTGGTTTTTTTTCTCCTAGTAGAACCAGAGCTCTGATGTTTAAAGCAGCAAAGGATCTTGGGAGCAGCTCCCCATTTCCTGTCCTGTTCAGACACTCCAATGTGCCTCCTCTGCCCACCCGCGCAGGGATTCTCCTGCAGCAGGGCCCCCGCGGGGTTCCCTGGGCTCCGGCTGCCCCAGGGGAGTGGGTAGAGGGGAAGGTGGCCTGACCCTTGGCAGGCTCACCCCCCCGCCCAGACTACAAGATCATGTCTGACTTTGTGTCCAACTCCAAGAAGTCTGAGCTGAGCTGTTTCGCCTCTGTATTAGTTTCCTGGGTCTGTACTAACCGATTCTAGAAATCAGGGGGCCCGACAAACAGAAATGTGTTACGTCACAGTTCTGGAGGCTGGAAGTCTGAAAACAAGGTGCTGGCAGGGACTCACTCCTTCTGAGGGCTCTGGGGAGGATCCTTCCGTTTCTCGACGAGTTTCCGGTGGTTGCTGGGGACCCTTGGCTCGTAGCCGGCTTACTGTACTCCCTGCCTCCGCCTTCGCATGGCCTCTGCCCGTTTGTGTCTCTTTAATCATCCTCCTCTGTGAGTACCTGTGTCCAAATGCCCCTTGTTTTTAGGGACACCAGTCACATTAGGTTTACGGCCCACCGCATCTAGAAGGATCTTAACCTGGCGGCACCTGCAGAGATGCTACTTCCAAACAAGGTCACATTCATGAGTGCTGGCGGGGGGTTAGGAGACAGACGTATCTTTTGAGGGGAGACAATCCAACCCCGCCTTGCTGGGCTGGCTCCGCCCTCGCGGCCACTTTGAACGTTCCCACCTGAACTGCAAACTTTGACTGCTGGCCCGGAAGCTACACGTCTGTCGCTGCTCCTGTGCTCTCGTGACCAAACTTCTTTATAAAGTCTTTGGGGTCCCTGCCTCCTTTCCCATCAGCACCGTCTCCAGCCCACTTCCTCCTGCTCCCAGGCACACCTGACGTGCTTAGCGGGGGCCCAGCCTCTGTGACCTGTGCACACTCACCGGGGCACAGCAGGCCACAGAGAGCCCGCCCTAGCCCACGGGAGGCAGACAAGAACTTCCGGGGCCCTTATTTGGGGGTGGGGGCTCCCACTGGGTCAGATGTCACCGCCATTCTCAGAAGAATACCCAGAGGCTCTCTACGGGGGGATTTCTTTGCAGATCCAGCTTAAGAACCACACAGATGGCCACTGTGCTCATCGCTAAAGAGTTTCACCGTTTTGTGTGTAAGATGTGCTTTTCAACATATAACAGTATCACCTGCCTGCACCGCCTGCGTCGTCCTGGCTCTGAGCGCTTTTGTCTACTTCCAACATCCACCGCACCCTCAAAGGGCAGGGGTCAAACCAATGTGCTAGAGCCCGAAAAGGGGCCACAGGGAGACTTCCCGGCTGCCTGGCCGCTGCTGGGCAGGTCAGTTGTCCTTTGAACCATAGACACCCTCATCTGGAGGGTGGGGGTGACAGTGCCTTCCCCATTGGGTGACTGTGGGGATTAAATGGTCACAAGCAAAGTGCTCAGGTGCGGTGCACAGAACTTCACGATGATTCTATATTAAATTTAGCTTCCTGGTGGCGGCGGCTCCCAGAGGTGCCCCTGTGAGCTCCGCGATGAGCGTTCGGGGTCAGTTCGTGAGTCGCCGGCTGCCTGTGACGCCTCACCTCCCGCAGGGACTGTCCTGGGGTCAGGCAGCTCCTCCCCCGGCCTGTGACAATGCTGATACCTGGTGTCGTGACACAGGTTGACAGCATAGGCCAGGCTCAGCCGGGTCTTTCTGGGAAGTGCCTGCTGCCCCGGGGCCTTCGAGAAGCCGGGCAGTGGGCACACTGTGGGCCCCACACCCTGCAAGCTCTGGTACGCGGGCTTCTGCCATGGCGTCCAGCGGAAGAGCTTAGAGTCAGAACCAAAGCTGGGGCAGCCAGGCCACCTGGGGGCCTGACCTCCCCTCCTCCCACGCCTGGAGGCTGGGGCGTCACCGGCAGGGTGCCCTGGGGACAGCCTCGAGGCCGTCATCCCGGCCTGCTCCCTCCCTCTCTGCTCCAGGAGACAGCCTGTGACACGGGGCTGGCCGTTCACTCAGGAGGAGTCAGGGTCTGGTGGATCATCGCTCCTAGAATTCTGCGTTTTTTTATTGTGGAGAAACACACACGACATCATTGTACCATCTTCATCACGTCTAGGGGTCCAGATCAGCGGTGCCGAGTGGCCCCGCGCCGGGGTGCGCCGTCCCCTCCGCCCACCCCCGAGCGAGTCTTCTTTCCAAACAGACTCTGCCGCCCTCAAAACCTCGTCCCCATCCCCTCCCTGCGGCCCTGGCGCCCCCGTTCTGCCCTCTGTCTCTGTGGATCCGACTCCCCTCACCCATCATGTAAGTGGAATCGTACAGTGTCCCTCCTTTTTTGTCTGGCTTGTGTCACTGAGCACGATGCCCTCAGGGTTCGTCCGCACGGGAGCAGGTGTCGGAATGCCCTCCCTTCCCACGGCCCTATAATAATCCAGTGGTCTGTCTGCTCTCCGTTTGGCTTACCCACACGTCCATCGAGGGGTGCAGACTCTTCTTCGAGATCCTGTTTCCAATTCTGTGGGGGCCGTGCCCCGACGGGAACGCGGATCATACGACAAGTCTATGTTTAATTTTTTTTAAGTTTATTCTGAGAGATTGAGCATGAGCAGGGGAGGGGCAGAGAGACAGAGAGGGAGAAAGAGAATCCCAAGCAGGCTCCGCACTGTCAGCGTAGAGCCCGCTTTGGGGCTTGAACTCACCAAGAGTGAGATCCTGACCTGAGCCGAAATCAAGAGTCGGACGCTTAACCGACTGAGCCGCCCGGGCGTGCCTCCCCCCAACCCTGGGTTTCATTTCTTAAGGAACTGTGAATGTTGTCTTTTAAATCGGGCATTTAGGAGTGAGCAGAAGAAAGACACGTAGGGCAGGATGGAAAAACTGCCCACATCTCGTCAACCCTACGGCAGGGTGGGATTCAGGCTGTTTGATCAGGGCCAAACGCGTTCACGTCTCTGAGCCCCCGTCTCCTCGTCTGCAGAGCACGAGCAATCCCGCCCCCTCGTCCCGTGGGGTTCTGAGAATGCTTAGCTCAGTTAGGAGAGTGCCAAAGGCTAGTGGCTCAGGACACAGGTCAAAACGCCATAGCCCGGCACCTGGTTTTGAACCAGAGTCAAGAATGGTGTTTACAGCTCTGAGGCCTGTATAAAAATAAAGAGACAACAGAGGCCATGTGTGGTCTACAAAGCCTGAACAATTTACTCCCTGGCCCTTTAAAGGAAAAAGCTTGCACTGCCCCTTTAAGAGAATGTGCTTTCTCGAGTCAGGAATGAGCCTCAAGACCTTGAGCGAGTTACTCCATCCATCTGTGCCTCAGTCTCCTCATCTGTAAAGTGGGGATGACGACGCCCGGGGCTTTTTGTGCCCATCCGCCACATCTCAGCTCAACACAGCCTCACTCTGCTCCTTCTAGCACATTCCATATGCGGGTCTCCCGTTTTCTGTGCGGTCTGTCTTCCTAACTGGGACGTGATGTTCACAGGGGCAGGGATGTTCCAGCGCTCTGCTTGCTGATGTGTCCCCACTGCACGGAAGAGCCGTCTGCAGAGAGCAGGGACTCAGTATATATTTGCCCAGTGAATTCCGACTCCGGTTTTGAGAGATCGAAGGAAGGTAATACACAGAACACGGGGAGACAGCGTGGATGGGTGAATGCCCCATGCAGAGCCTGTGCCGTGACCCCCGGGCGGGTCAGGGGTGCCTTCCCTGGCCACTCCCAGCCCCTGCCCCGCACGAGGCAATAGAGGAAACAGCAGGAAGCAGGAAGCCGGGTGGAAGGGAGGCTGACACATGGGGTGTGGCACCAGCAGGCTGCGGACCAGCCCAGGGAGTCGAGGCAAACACGGCCAGCCTCCCGGGAACCCTGCCCAACTGGTCCCCACGCCTTCTGGGGCATCACCTAGGAGATGGTGGCGGGTGGTGAGACAGCTGTCCCGTGGCTGCAGGGGCTCGTGCATTGGAGCCACCCTCCGCCCCGGCCGTCTCTGCTGCGTTGACAAAGCACAGCCCCACCACCTCACACGACCCAGGTGATGACCGACCCGTCTAACAGATGCGGGCATGACGTGCGCACTCGCACTCACTGCCAGCACATGACCGCGGGGAATGGATCCCAGGATGGTCAGCTGTGAGGCAGGGGAGGAGGTGCACGGGGCAGGGGCATCAGAATCTCCAGCTTTCTGGAGAAAGAGGGAAGACAGGGCTTCTCTCCTGATTCGGCCTTCTCTTCTGAGCTGAGGTGGTGGGGGGAGGGGGGTTGGGGGTGGGGTGGGGGAGGAAATTGGGGGCGTTGACTTGGCTCTATTACTTGCAGCTGAAAACCCAGAGAAAGATGTGCTCTGGCTTGTGGGAGGCTCCCCGACTCTGTCCCTGGAGACGGTTCCCGGGAACGAGGGCTTTAGATGTCACTGACTCACCCTCACGAATCTGCTGACCTGTTGTTTGTCCCAAGGCCCCGGTTCAAGGTGGTTTCTTCACAGGGCAGGCCGCGCTCCCAGCGCCGAGGTGGCCAGGCCGGGCGGCGGCCGGAGCAGGGAGGGCTGCGGGTGGAGGAGCAGATGTACACGGCTTTCTGGATGGATCAGTAACCGGATGTCATGGCACACGCGTCTCCCTCAACAGGAAACACAAGATGAGCGACATGCCTGAAGTTCAAGGGTGATTACCAGCCAGCGATCCGCTAGGGCGGGCTAACAGAATAGCCCCCGGGCTCCAGGGCAGCAAAGAAGGCGGGTCAGAGAGGCCCACTGTCCAGGGCAGAGAAACCTTCTGGCACCTTCTCCACTGGCGCAGGGCCAAGCTGAGGTTGCTGGGAAGGGGAACCAGGAAAGGAACGGCTCGCGAGTGCCAAGAGTGTCTTCACGTTGAGATGGTGTGAACATCCGCGGCCTCAGACTTTCCCTTCGGCCTCCTGGCGCAGCAGGTAAAACGGGATTTGGATCTTTTGTGCAGAAGAGGCATGCCAAACACCAGGATGGGCCTCGAGTAGAGACGGGGGCCGGCTGGTGGGGCTCCTTGTCCACCCAGGCCGCCCGGCCTCACCTGCGGACGCATTTCTACCAAGCTGTCCGTGGCGGCGGCAGCAAACTTGGAAAGAAGGAGAAAGAAACTGCTTTAAGGAGTGTTTCTCCCGGCACCTGGGTGGCTCTGTTGGGTGAGCGTCCGACTTCGGCTCAGGTCATGATCTCACGGCTCGTGGGTTCGAGCCCCCTGTCGGGCTCTGTGCTGGCAGCTCAGAGCCTGGAGCCTGTTTCGGATTCTCTGTCTCCCTCTCTCTCTCTCTGACCCTCCCCTGCTCGTGCTGTCTCTCTATGTCTCAGAAATAAATAAAACATTTTTTAAAAAAGTACTCTTTAAAAAAGAAAAGCCTCAGGGCACCTGGGTGGCTCAGTCTGTTAAACATCCGACTTCGGCTCAGGTCATGATCTCACAGGTTTGTGAGTTTGAGCCCTGCGTCGGGCTCTGTGCTGACATAGAGTCCCCCCAGATCCTTTGTCCCACTCTCTCTCTCTGCCCCTCCCCTTTCATGCTCTCTCTCTCTCTCAAAAATAAACACTAAAAAAAAAAGAAGTGGGTGTTTTTCTCTGGTTAAAGCGAGAGCCCCAGCGCCGACTCGGTTCTGTGGGTGCATTGCTTCAGTGGGCCTTCCCCAAATCCCCTGAGCTGCGAGCTTCCCCAATTCAATGTGGAGAAGAAGCTTGTTCGTGTGGGTGGTGGGAGGCAGAGAGGGGACCCCGAATTCACTCTGTCTGAAGCCAAAGTCGCCACACGTGCCATTGGGGGAGGGTGGAATATGGGAGATTCCTAATTTGATTTTGGATTGTGAGCCCTGGCTGCTGCCTTGCGTGTGGAAGGTGGTGTGGCCACGCTCACGGTGGGGGCACGTCCTGAACTCCACCCTCAGCCTTTGCAAGTCTCAGAGTAACGTCCTCATTATCTGTTCGAAGGTTCAGGGGGTCATGAGGGCAGGCATGTCACACCTATGAGTGGCTGACCCCAGCTCAGGGAGCTGGCCAACAACAGGAACCCAAGCCCCCTTCAGAAGACGGGGGAAGCTTGAGGAAGCTGAGCGAACATGGAAGTGACCGGAAGACTTGGGTACGACCAGATGTGCTACACGGACACTCCCTCCTCAGGAGCCCAAAGCCAGAGCCAGGCTTTGCACAGGCCACGGGTGACCGGGAGGCAAGGGAAGACAAAGTGTGGGGGATTTTGGTGAAGGAGAAAGAAGGGCGTGCCTCCCTGCCACCAGTGTCTGCTGAGTTTGAACCATCTGTGGAGGTGGGGATTGCTCGGTTCTCAGCCCCGTGTGACCAGACATGCCAGGACAGAGAGGATGGAGGAAGGGAACACTTTGTGACACGTGCAGTGTTCTTTGAGGGACTTGCATGCCCAGGTAGGACTCTTGAGCTTCCCTCCTCCTCGTGGTGCCCTGACCGGCGGCTGGTTGTCAGGCCCCAGATTCACTAATCTGCCTTGCTCTCTCCTTCATGTGCTGCTGTCTGTATTGACCCCACTGTTTCTCACTGAGACCATCGCTTTGGATAAACTCATCTCCTTGCAGCCAATCCCTCCTTCCCCTGGGCTCCATCCCTGGCTCTGACCTTGGGCAAGTTACTTAAACTCCAGCTTGTGCCTCAGTATCATCCCTGGGTGGTCATGAGGCTTGAGGGAGTTAGTGCATGCAGGGGCCCTGAGCAGAGCCCAGCATGCAGGAAGTAAGTGAGTATCTGTGAGCCATTTTCATGATTGCCTTTGTCTTTCCTGCCACATTGGAACCAGCAAGGTCCTCATAACCATATCTAGTCATGTCACCTTCTGCTTTTCAATCCATAATTATTCTCTGAATGGTGTTGTGAAAAGATCCTTTTAGATCCTTTCTCGTAACTTAGACAAAATCATCTGCCTGTGGACGTAAGAGGTAGGTGGAAGCATCACAGTGATTTCCCCCAAAGTGGAGAGAAAATATTTAATCGATCTCAGTTCTGGGAAGGGATTGTTGGCATAAAACTAATGGAAAGAGTCATCAACAAAGATCAGGGTATGTTGCCTACATAAAATAAAAATCTCCTGGAATACCAATGATGCAAAGCCAAAATAAGTGGAAAATGTTGCCAAAATATCAGGAAAGCTTACCTCCTTAGTATACAGCAGAACTCTTATATATTAATATGAAAAACACACCCCATTAGAAAAACAAAATGGTTAAAAAGTACATAGTTTGAACATAAGACATTAAGGTCTGAGAACTCTGGCAGCGCAGGAAACATGGGTAATGTTTCTGGAAGACTCAGGCCCCCAGACACCGAGCTGAGTGCTTTGCATATCTTTCTTGACTTTGTCCTCAAAATGGCCCATGAGGTGGGCCCCACAGCCCAGCTCTTGTTTGTTAATGGACCCAGAGGCCATTACAGAGAGACACAAACTTTTACCCAAGCCCCCAGGTTCTAATCAGCAGAACTAACATTTGAGCCCATCTTGGACTCAATGTTGTCTCAACGTTAAAGGCTTGGACTGAAGCCTTTAACCACTACGCTATATAAATAACATTTCAAAAGGCAATTTGGGGCACTTGGGTGGCTCAGTCGGTTAAGCATCTGACTTTGATTCAGGTCGTGATCCCACAGTTTGTGGGTTCAAGCCCCATGTTGGGCTCTGTGCTGGCAGCTCTGAGCCTGAATCCTGCTTCGGATCCTGCATCTCTGTCTTTCTCTGCCCCTCCCTCACTCATGCTCTCTCTCTCTCTCTCTCTCAGAAGTAAATAAACATTAAAAAATATTTTTTTTTATTTTTTAAAAAATTAAAATAAGCCAATTTTTTTTAAATGTAATTTCACAGAGTCAAAGAAAAGCATATCAAAACACGGAAGTCGTGTCCTCAGCTTGCAGACCAGCATTGGTGTTTGAAGCAATGATGTCCCACTTTGGGTGGGACAGGCAAGCCTATACGCCAGTGCCTGAGCACAAATTGTACAGTCTGTTTGGAAACATTCTGAAACATGTAGGAAGAGCCTTAAAAAATGTTCTTCTCTCTTGACGTAAAGATTTTACTTGTAGAAATCTATCGTAAGGAAGCAGAGATACGATCAAAGATGGTGAACGAGAAGGCTTATTCCAACATGACTCCTAACACAAATGTGGGAAATAACCCGAATGCCCCCAAAGCCAGGACCGATGGAATGAATCATGATGTGTCCACAGGGCGATACGACGCATCCATTAAAAAGCACGTTTTCAAAGAACACAGGAAGAGTGTGCAGAATCGTAGCAGCAGGCAGACGCTGTGAAATTCTGAAAGGAAGGCATTCAAACTGGGTCTTGGGGAATGAGGGGGAATTTCACAAGCAAAAGTGGAGGTAAGAATGCTCCAGACAGAGTTCAAGGTGAGCCAGGAGCAGAGAAGGCCTGGCGTCCTGGGGCTGCATGGGGGTTCCCAAGGCGGCCAGTGGCCCAGAGCAGCGGTGGGTGGTGGGCGTGGGACAGGTTAGGCCAAGTGCCGAAGGGGCTCGGGCACCACCCAGACTTTTAGGCAAAAGGAAACACCGAAGAGCTTTTGAAAACCTCCTGCCCAATAAATTCTGCAGGTGGACAATTTGGAAATGATAGAAGGTACTGAATGGGAGGAAATGGCGCTCTGGTCTCACTGGAAGTGTTGATCACCCGAGGACGAACGTGCCCGCGACATTCCGTTCTAGGACAGGGATGGGTGGGCAGATATGTGACAAGAGAAGTAACTCGAACTTTTAATGTAACGTCAATAAGTCTTCACGATCCCGTCTCCCCCTATAGCATGGACGCCTCAAAATTAGGGGCTGCGCCATACTGAACTTCGGATTCCAAGCATTAGGCGTGATTCCTGTGGGTGGATGGGTGATGGGCGGGTAAGACTCTCTTCTGTGAAGTCCTGTTCACCAATCCCAGCCACCCCCCACCCCTGGGGACACCCACTGGGGGGCAGCTTGTGAAAGCCTCAGAGGCCTCCGTTTCCCTGTCCTGGCACCTGCTGGCGGTCTCTCCCGGGCACCTGCCGTCCGAGGCAGGCCTGTGTCAGGGCCGTCCTGACATTGTCGCAGGCTGGACTCGTCCCTCCAACAAGCATTGTCGTGGGCCGCGGGAGGAGCCGCTTCAGGGTTGGGAAGAGATACGCAGGTCCTGGCGGCCACGGATGCCACTGTGGCTCCCTGGTCACTGGGTGTTTTCCCGATAACGAGGGTGCCCTTGCTCCGATCTCACATTCTCACAGCAGAAGTAGGAGAGGCAGGAGCAAGCAGAAGAAGAGGAAGTAAGGGGACACCCCTTCCTGCGTGGGTTGGCGCATATCTCAGGCCAAGTGGTAAGTGCCACTTGTGCCGGATAGCCTGCTTCCAGAACAATCCGATGGCTCTCCTGAGTTTAAAAGACCTGGGGTGTGGCGATAGTTGCCACCTGTCAGTCAGGAGGCTGCCGTACTATTACTATACCAGAGAAAGTGCACTAGGAGTAGTGAAAAGGAATAGGAAGGAAGCGAGCGTTAGAGCACCGACCACAGCTGCTCCGAAGAGGTTGTTCAAACCCAGGCATCCAATGCCGAGTGGCGGTGAAAGGAAGTGCGGTGGGACTCACCCTCATGCCATATGATGGAAGGCTTGCGGAGTTCTTTTTTAAGACGCCAGCTACGTGTTTCATAGTCAGGCAGTCAGGTGGGGGATTCCAGGAATAGCGTCCCCTGTCCGTAGCCTTGTCGTAGAAATCTGTCACGTGTCCCAGAAGAGGGACAGTTGGCTTCCCAGGATGGCAGCTCTGACACCGGCCATCTTCTCCCCCGGGCTCTTCTGGCCTCTGGGCGTGGCCGCCCAGTGCTGGTGCTTAGTCAGCCCTTGAAGGAGGCAGCGTGAGTGAGGCTGCACCAGGTAAAGGGCGGGGACTTTCCAGGGAGGCCAGGCAGGCATCAGTAGGCGTCCATCCTACACACACGGGCGCCATGTTTGCTTTGCCCAAGTGGAGTTCTTGGGGGTCCAGACGGTGCACTGGCCATCTTCTCTTGGCTTGACCTTGAAAAAAAATTACGTTACATCTGGACGCTCTTGCCCGCATATCTTCACCTCACTGGAGCCAAATACCACCTACCTTTTCCATTTGGCTTTCCAGGGCACCCCACTCGTTGGCCCTATCACTGGGACCATGAATGCATTTCATTCTTCAGGACAAGACGAAAACCCTTTTCTTTAAATCCGAAGTCCACGATGAACAGAAAAGCTGTTCTTGTGCCTCATTTGATGGTCAAATCTGACCTGACATGTGACTCATTTGGTAGGAGTTTCTGACCTGAAATGACTATAAAAGTATTATTTATACCATTCATCGAGCCCTCTCAGGGTGAAGGGCCTATGCTCCATTGCAGAAATACTTTGAGAGCACCCACACCAGACCTGCCGGAGGTGGGGGATTATCTAGTACATGTGCCACTTTACTTTCTTGAAGTTCAAGGATTCTGAACACCTTTGCCCCTAAGTGTGTGGAGAGGAGAGGCTCAAGGGCATCAAATCTAACTAAGAAGCTCTCCCACCTGGTTTACACGGGAAGCCTCACTGACCCCTCAGGACAGCCCTTAGACGAGTGCCTTCGATTATCCCCATTTTACAGATGAGGACACTGAGATATACAGAGGTGAGTTGCCCAAGGATCCATGGCCCAGCCAGAATTTGAACTCAGGCATTTTGCTTCCAAGATCGATGCTTTTTTTTTTTAATGTTTTTTTAAATTTTTGAGAGAGAGACACAACTCCAGGCTCCGAGTTGTCAGCACAGAGCCCGATGTACGGTTTGAACTCATGAACCATGAGATCATGACCTAAGGTGAAGTCGGACACTTAACCAACTGAGCCCCCCAGGCGCCCCCGAGATTGATGCTCTTAACCAACAAGCCACGCATGATACTTTCGATGCCTGATATCAAGGAACTAAATAGACACTTTCTGAGGTCATGCTGGGGCCGCTGCTCCCTAAAGGCGCAGGCCGAGTAAGGTTTCCCAGGGATCCCAGCCAGGCCGGGAAGACGTGCTCAGCCCGAACCATCCAGCCATCCGCTTCCGGAAGGAGCAGGGGCTCTCGCTAACTCACCTGTGAGATGAATCCCCAAGACACTCAAAGGTCTCGCAAAAATTGGGAGGGGCTCCTCCAACTCAAGCGAGTTGGCAGAGACGATCTGATGAAGCGATTCATCGCCTCCCCCCCGCCCCCCAGCCCCCAGAACAGAGCGACGGAGGCTCCCGTCGCTGCATTCAGCCAGGGGAAGGCGTGAGCCCAGGTTAGCAATGCACGCCGCGTGTCCCCGGCAGCTTCCGCAGGCTCGCGAGCTGCTGTGCCCTCCACAGCGATGGTCATCACGGGACCCTCACGCTTCTGAGGACGGAACACGTCAGTGCGGGGGCTGAGAGCCGCTGGCGGAGACACACGAGTGGCCGGCCGACACTACCGTTACCAGGACTGTTACCGCAGCTCCCGGTTCACGGTTCTCCTCCGGGAAGCTTAGCGGAGGCAGAGTCTGAAGGCCTGAGTTCCGTCTCCTTGGCCAACGTGCCTCTAAAGCATTAAGAACAGGTCTTTCCGTCGCCTTCATCTACAGGTTCCCCTGGCTCGGCCCAGACACCGCGGTGCCTGCCCTCCCCGCGTGGGCCACAGGGCTGTCAGCGCTCGGCGCCCGCCCCCCACCCTCCTTTGCATTCGTGCTTCTGAAAATAGCATCCGTTCCTGGCTTTGCCGAGTCCGGGGTCCCGATGCTGGTTCTGGTCGGCTCAACTCAGGAGAAAGTGACTCCCACCGCAGATCTAAAAAGTTCAGGCTTCGAGGCAGTGACGTAGTCACTGGGGACGGTATGGGACCGGCAGGGTGCAAAGCCATGTTGGCAGGACCCTGGTGCCCAGGGTGCGCAGAGGGAGGGGCCAGGACACGCGGGGGCTCCACGGCAAGCCGGTGATGAGCAGGCGCTCCGATGCATCCCTGACACAGCCTGACCCCCACACACTCCGAGAGATGGTGGAGCCTGAGGACCGAGGACTGGAAAGGTGATGAAGAGCTGGGTCTCTAACACGGAAATGACCGGACCCTCCCTGGAGGCAGCCCGTGCACACACTCCTGCAAACAGCTCCCGCTCAGGGGCCTCGTTGGCTCCCTTCGCACATACCTGACCTGGAAAATGGGTTCATCCACACATTTCTGCCTCGTCCATGGCTCCCTTCATCTTTCCCTCCCTTCCTCAGCCTTCTCCTGACGGTGAGTTTGGGGGAGACACACAAGCCTTGAACACAGGTGACCTGGAGGGAGGGGTGCCAGGAGGCTGGCGGTCGAGGTGGGAAGGGGGCTTCTCAACTATCGAATCGTAAACGATTGGCTTATTGGAGTAAAATGTACATAACATGAAGTTTACTGTTTTGACCATTTCTAAGTGTAGGTCAGAGGTGGGAAGGACATCCACATTGTTGTGCCACGGCCCCCCACCCCCCCAAGTGTGTTCCAGGACTCTTTCTTGCAAAACTGAAACTCCGTCCCCATTAGACACCGACTCCCTAGCCCCTCCCCCAGCCCCTGGCGCCCACCCTCCTACTTCCTGTCTCTGTGGGTCTGACTTCCAGGGACCCCGTTCGAGGGGAATCAGATGACATTAGCCCTTCTGTGCCTGGCTGGCTTCATGTCACCTAATATCTTCAAGCTTCATCCATGTTATAGCAGGTGTCAGAATGTCCTTTCTTTTTTTTTAAAGTTTATTTATTTATTTTGAGCAAGAGGTGGAGGAGGGGCAGAGAGAGAGCAAGAATGAGAATCCCAAGCAGACTCCACGCTGTCAGCACATGGGACCCATCTCACAAACCTCAAGATCATGACCTGAGCAGAAATCGAGAGTCAGATGCTTAACCAACTGAGCCACCCTGGACGCCCCCAGAATGTCCTTACTTTTTAAGGCTAATATTCCACCGTATGGAGAGACCACGTTTTATTTATTTGCTGATCTGCTGCTGGACATGGGGGCTATTTCTGTGTCTTGGCTCTTGTGAATAATCTCTGAGACCCTACTCCCACTTTTGAGTAAATACCCAGAAGTGGAGTTGCTGGATCATATGGTAATTATTTAAGTTTCTTTGAGGAACTGCCCTGTGATTTTCCACAGCGGCCGCACCATTTTACATTCCCACCAGCACCCTCGCCCACACGTCATTTTCTGTTTTCTTAATAATCTCTGTCTTGAGTGTGAGCTCTATTTTGAACCCACTCCCTGATTTCTGGATTTCATGTTCAAAACAGCTCCCAAAGCCCTCTTTGTAAAATGACTTCGAAGCCAACTTATCATCATGCTAAAGACGGCCGGTGCTATTTATGGCATCTGCAGTTACATCACCTGTCTGCCGATTCATCAATTAGCACAAATTGACTCAGTCTGTTGAGCATCTGACTTTGGCTTAAGTCATGATCTCGAAGTTCGTGAGTTCGAGCGTTGCATTGGGCTCTGTGCTGACAGCTCAGAGCCTGGAGCTGCTTCAGATTCTGTGTCTCCCTCTCTCTCTGCCCCTCCTCTGCTTGTGCTCTATCTCTCTCTTTCTCAAAACTAAACATTAAAAAAAAAAATTGCACTAGGGCACCTGAGTGGCTCAGTTGGTTAAGAATCTGACTTTGGCAGGTCGTGACTGCATGGTTCATGGTTTCGAGCCCCACATCGGGCTCTGTGCTGACAGCTCAGGGCCTGGAGCCTGTTTCAGATTCTGTGTCTCCCTCTCTCTCTGCCCTTCTCTGCTCATGCCCTGTTTCTCTCAAAAATAAATAAACATGAAAACAATTTTTAAAATTTGCACAAATTTTGGCTATTTCCAAAAGTAAAATCCGTATTTTTAAGAAGCCCCTGAAGTGAGATGTAGAAGCGTCTGTCTTGGGCCCTGCCTTGTGGGCTCAAACCCCACGGCAGCACACCGAGGCAAGTATGCCTGTAGGGAATACGCGAGGCTCACTTCCGACGGGCTCCACAGCGGGCCCAGGATTTGCCCACGAGCCTTCAAAACTGAACTTTGGCGATGACGCGTCACATTGAGCCTTCGGCTGACTGCCGCAGCCCCAGGGCACTCTCCTGCTTGCCCTCGAAGCCAGAGGTGGAGAGTGACGGCTCTCTGGGTGTCTGAGTATACGTGTGCACACTCAGGGACCACAAGCGACCTTCAGTCTCACTGCCTTTAGCCTGAAATAGTCTCCACCGTGTGAAAACCTGACGCGGGAGTGATAAAACCTGGTGTGCCTGTTTTACGGGCTCAGCACCTGTGCATACGTGTGTGCACGTGTGTACATGTGTGTGGTGTGTGTGTGCTGCGTGTGCTGTGTGTACATGCGTGTGTAGATGTGTGTCCCCGGCACAGCCAGCCCTAGCACCCTGTGGCACGGACGCAGTGAGCAGGGCCAGCACTGATGGGTGCAGCCTGCCGCATGCTGACTCAGGTGAGCAGCCGGGTGAGGACGGCTTCCGGCTTGTTGCTGGGCCCGGTGGACTCAGTTTGTCACTCTGTCTTCCAGCAGGTATTAGCTGCCTTGTGAGGACAGCATGGGGGACAAGCGCGTGATAAGAGATGTGCTCCCCCCGCAGCCCCAGCGCCCAGAGGAAGAGCGGAGGCCACCATCACCCTCGGAAGGTACAAATACAAAACCCGCAGCTGTTGGGGCAGGGCTCAAGGTCGCGCCCACCGGAGGGCTCCTGCCTCCGCAGTAGCTTGAATGTGCCAGACCTCAGGGGCTAGCGCACCAGACGAAGGTCATTCCAGCCTGGGGGACGGGCCTCCAAATGAGAAGGCAGGAAGATGGAATGTTCCAGAACAGATGCCCGAAGCACTGGCTGGATAGGGGGCCACTATGAGGCAATGGCGGCCCTCTGCCGCGGAGATGCATGGGCCCACCCCCTGCCTTCCCTCCCTGCGAGCGGGCCCACCTGCTCCCCGCTGACACCTCGCCTGTCTGTAGGTGAAGATCGTGCCAGACACCATCTGAACAGCCCGACATTTGCTTCTCTCGTCCCAAGAGGCCAATTGCTGGTGTCCCCTCAGTCCCTCCTGGGTGTGTCTGCACCGGGATCTTCTGAATCTTCTGAGTCAGAGATTAGACCCATTTTGCAGATAAGGAATCAGAGGCTCCGAGAAGGGAACCAGCGTGCCTCAGCTCGCTCGCGAAGCCGGAGCTCGGGCCGGGCCGTCGGGGCTGAGTCCCGCTCTGGAGTGCCGTGGGCCAGCTGCCCAGATCAGATGAGGCCTGCGTGTCCCAGCTGGCCCGAGGGGCGAGTGTCGGGCTCTCGGTGGAGCCTTCTGCCCTCGGGAGCTCAGAGGCCGTGAGGGATCCAGACGTGTGACCGGGTCATTCTCCAGACTGGGGCCCGAGCGCAGCTACAGGGCGACAGCCGAGGGATGAGGGTGCCCATCAGCGTTCCCAGAAGGAGCCCCACTGGGGAGCCGGTGCTGGAGTTTGCGGGGTGGACAGGGGCAAAGGACCACACTGAGGCACCACCTCCCGCCGGTCAGAGTGGCTGAAATGAGCAAATCAGAGAACTCTAGATGCTGGCGAGGGTGTGGAGAAACGGGCACCCTCCTACACCGTTGGTGGGAATGTAAACGGGTGCAGCCCCTCTGGAAAGCAGGGTGAAGGTTCCTCAGGAAACTAACAGTAGAACTCCCCTAGGACCCAGCAATAGCACTGCTAGGAATTAACCCAAGGGATACAGAAATGCTGAAGCAAAGGAGCACATGAACCCCAATGTTCAAAGCAGCACTCTCAACAATAGCCAAAACAGGGAAAGAGCCTAAGTGTCCATCAACGGACGAATGGATCAAGAAGATGTGGTTTATTTATACGATGGAATACTCCATGGCAATGAGAAAGAATGACATCTGGCCATGTGTAGCAACGTGGATGGACCTTGAGGGTGTTATGCTGAGCGAAATAAGTCAGGCAGAGAAGGACAGATGCCATATGTTTGCACGTATAGGAGGATTAGGAGGAACTTAACGGAGGACCGTGGGGGAGAAGAAGGGCAGAAATGGTGGGGAAGAGGGAGGGAGGCAAACCATGCGAGACTCTTGAATGCTGAGAACACACTGAGGGCTGATGGGGGGAGGGGGAGGGGGGGAGATGGGCATGGGGGAGGGCACATGTGGGGATGAGCACTGGGTGTTCTATGGAGACCAACTTGACAACAAACTATATTAAAAGAAGAAGGAGGGCCTTCCTGGTGAGGGGCAGCTTGGACGTATGCCAGTCTCTGTCGGGAGGTGGGGGCGGGGCGGTGTAGGATGAGGAGGAGGGCGGGGGCTGGCTCATGAGGACGCTCTGAGCCTTCTGGTGAGCATTCAACAATGGTCGGGGTGGCCACAGGATCTGATCCTTTTCCAGAATGTTCTCCCGCTGCTTGGGGCGGGGGGGGGGGGGGGGGGTGAGAAGGGTGTGATAGACGTGCAGGAAAGTCCTCGTCCCGGCTCCTGCTGCCACGCCTGGAGGGACGCAGCGAGTGCACAGGACGGAAGGGTCTGCATTCCGTGGACGATCACAGGAGAAGGAGGTGCCACTGTCCCTCAGGGAGCACTGACTGCAGAGCCTTAGCCTGGGCCCTGAGCCTGCGAGCAGAGGCTGCTGGGAGGGCCCTGCCTCCCTCAAGAGCCCTGCGTCGCTGGTGGGGGGCGGGGGGACCTCCCAGGTGTGGGGTCTTCGGCTGTTCTGCAAGGAGCCCCACGGCACCGCACTCACAACGGGGCTGGGCCGGCCCCAAAACCTCCTTCTTCCTGCCTTTCCTCGGGAGCATCTGTTGTGGGCCCGAAGGAACTGGCCCTTCCGGTTCTGCGAGTGCAGGTGTCTGAACCAGAAGAGTCTACATTTGGCCTTGAGATCTCACCCACCTCGAGGTCCCTCCCACCCCCACCCCCCCGGTCCAGGATCTGCCCCTCCAGCTCCGTGGGTGGGGGATGCAAGGAAAGGAAGGAAGCGCCGGCCAGTGGGAGCCACGCCCTGTCTCTCTTCCCCAGGTACGCACTCCTGTTCTCAATAACACTCACATGACGTCTGCCGCGTGGGGTGGGGTTAGCACTCTCTCCATTTCACAGCTGAGGAAACTGAGGCAGGGAGGGGCTGAGCAGCTTGTCCTTGTTCATGCACGCGGGCGGCGGAGGAGGCACGCTGCAAAGCCAGGCCGTCTGCGCCAAGAGAAGCGCCATGTCCCCGAAGCCGGCGGTGCTCACGCTGGGGCCCTGGTGGCGGCAGCATCAGCACCTGGACACTTGTGGGGGACGCACGTTCTCGGGCCCTGCTCCCCCCTGGATTCGAATGACCCCTCCTGGGCATTTGGGTGCCACTCAGGGGTTCCTTCAATTCATTGCCGCCTTTGCTGACCACCTACTTCCTGCATAAGCCTTGTACGAGATGGTGGTGAAGACGCCTGCGACCACGATAGACCCCACAGACGCCACCTGCCTTCTCAGAGCCTGCGCCGAGAAGCCCTGGCCTTGCAGCTAAACTGTGTGTGGTTGGGGCAGCTTCGGAGCGCTCTCTGCGGGCTGGAGAGAGGGCAGGGGGCTCACAGACTGCTGACTGTGGGGTCTGGAGACAGGCAGGGAGCCACCGGTTAAAGAGGAGGCAGATAGGGAGCCACCAGCTAAAAGGAAGACAGGCAGGGAGCCACCGGTTAAAGGGGGCTGCACCCAGGGCACAGACATGGGCATTGCACGTTGGAATGGCCTGCTGGCTGAGTGCACCTGTTAAATATGTATTATCTGGGGACTTGCTTTTAAAATTTAAAGACAATAGGAGATTCGTGATGGCTACCACGTGCACCTTGTGTCTTTGTTTCAGCATTCTGGCTGCTGGATGATTTTTTTTAACTTTAAAAAAAATTTTAATGTTTATTTTTGAGACACAGAGAGACAGAGTATGAGCGGGGGAGGGGCAGAGAGAGGGGGACACACAGAATCCAAAGCAGCTCCACGCTCCGAGCTGTCAGCACAGAGCCTGACGCAGGGCTTGAACTCACAGCCCATGAGATGATGACCTGAGCTGAAGTCGGATGTTTAACCGACTGAGCCCCCCAGGTGCATCCCAGCCACCGGGTGACTGTAAGAAGGAAACAGGACTCTCCCGGTGGCTCAAAGCCCCGACGCACAAGTTACGGGCCGGGTTTGCCACATGGCCTAGTGCCCAGTGCTTGTCCTGAGCATCTGTCACCTCTAGGCCACTTCCACCCTCGCAGACTTGGACCCGGAGAAAAGCGCAAACTCCCAGCTGCGAAACGGATCGTCTTTTGTGCAAAGAGTAAGAGTAAGCTGGGCACAAGCAAGGACACAAGACTAAAGACCCCCAGGAGCCCCGCAGCCCACCCCCGGGCGCCCTCCCACACCCCTGTCCCTGGGCGGGGACGGGGGGTCCTCAAGTTCTGGCTGGTCCGGCAAATGGGCTGTACCTGGAGACACCACCGATTCCACGGGGCTACCCAAGGACACCTGTGGGGCGGGGTGCACCCCGAGCCAGGACCCCGTGTCCCACGGGGCATTCTGACACGCCCTACCCCCCGTGTCCTCCAAGAGCCTCCTTCCCTTCCTTGCGGCACTCCTCTGTGGGAGGAGAAGGAGGGCCTTGGCCTGGGACAGTCCTCTGGGCCGGGCCCTCTGGCCTCTCCCTTCCCGGCGGGCTGTCCGTGGCTGGGCCCCTGGGCTCTGACCGCGCAGCGTGACCTGCTGGCATTCTACTGGCCAGCGGGGGCCTCGGTCGCAGGGAGGCCGTGGGCTCAGAGGTGGGCGTAACTGCAGCTACTTTTGCAAACAATCTACTTCTCGAGGATTGTTGCATTTAATTCTCAAAGCAGCCTCGCGGGGGTCAGAGGGAGAAACTGAGGCACGGGGAGCTTCCTTGTTCCCGCCAGGAGCTGGCAAAGCCCGAGCCGGGGCTCTCATTCCCTAAAGTCGGGGCCTGGGCTGCGTGCTGCGGACCCGAGGCACGTGTCCCGTTCTGTCCCCAGCCGTCCCCTCCCCGGTACTGCAGCCATCCTGGGGCGGCCGGAGATGGTGGGAGGGGGCCGCGGACGTGCGCCTGGCCCCTCCCGCTGCCCCAGCGAAGCGGCCTACAACCCCCCTCCCCCGTCTCCCGCTGCCGAGGGGGCCCGTGGCCTTCCCTCCAGGCCTCCCCAGGCCGGCGCTCAGGTGCGGGGCTGCAGACAGCCTGTTCCCTTGACGCCCCCAGAACCCCGTCAGTGTGTGCATTAGGCTCGTAAATAAGTCAGGCTGGCAATTACCCAGGGAGGAAGCAACAGCAGCACTTAGAGCCGGGCAGGCTGCGACAGGAGCCGAGGTGAGTAATGGCCACATGGGAGGCAGGAACTCACGACAACATGCCTCTTCTAAGCCTGCGACGTGCTTGTCCCACAGAAGCTGCGGGGCCGGGCCCCGAGGGAGCCCCCGGGTGGCATGGCCACCCCAGGCTTGGTCCTGGCGCTCCCCGCTCCCCCCCAGCCACCTCCACCCGGAGGACGGCAGGCTGAGCACTTCGCACGCGGGCCTCTGTTTCCGCCACAGGTAACTCGCTCATCTGCGGCCGCCGCCTGTGACTTGGAGCGGGAAGAAGTGGGGAGATGCCGGGAGGTGGGGCTGCGAGCTTCCGGCAGGGACACCCCCAGGCTCCCCGCGTCGGGGGAAGGGCAGTCCCTGCTGCGGGCAGCACTGTTGACCCATTTTTCTGTCTCTGGTGGCCAGTGCCACCTACCCGACAGTGGTGGCGATTGGCGGGGATCTGACCCGTCTTCTGCTCCCTCTGACAGAGCTGATCCAGGGCTCCGTCCCCTTCTGCCACCCTGACCCCCACTTGCCAGGCTTCCCATCTAGGTCCTTCCTTCGGCTACTCCACTTAGTCATCTAGAGCGCCTCCCTCCCTCTGACCTCCAGCGGCTTTAAGAAAAATGAGAAAAGACAGGGAGCCTGGGCGGCTCAGTCAGTTAAGTGTCCGACTTCAGCTCAGGTCATGATCTCGTGGTTCATGAGTTCGAGCCCCATGTCGGGCTCTGTGCTGACAGCTCAGAGCCTGGAGCTGCTTCGGATTCTGTGTCTCCCTCTCTCTCTGCCCCTCCCTTGCTCACAGTCTCTCTCTCTCTCTCAAAAATAAGTTAACATTAAAAAAAATGGGAAAAGAGGGGCGCCTGGGTGGCTCAGTCAGCTGAGTGTCCGACTCGATTTCAACTCAAATTACGACCTCACAGTTTGTGAGTTCAAGCCCCAATGTCAGAATCTGTGCCGACAGTGAGGAGCCTCCTCGAGTTTCTCGTTCTCTGTTTCTCTGCCCCTCCCCTGCTCGTGTTCTTTCTCTCAAAATAAATAAGTAAACCGTAAAAAAAAAGGAAAATGGGAAAAGAAGAAAGAAATGGAGTCTGCACAGGAGTTGAGTCTCAGGAGTGGCCTGTGGAAATAGGCACCGCGTGCAATTGATGCTCTTGCTCACGATGTTTCATGGACTTTAATGTCCCTAAGGCTTAGGCACGGGGGTGTGGCCTCTGGTGTCCTTCTCATCCCCAAGCCCAATTCATAATCTACTTCTTCCACTGGCCACAGGGATGTACATGGTGGAGGTGACAGCTTCTGGCTCCTCCCACCCGTGCATGCCTGTCCCCTTGGATGGGCCCCTCCCTGTCACACAGAAGCCCAGGGTGCGGTGGGGGGGGGGGCAGCCTGGGGGCAGGGGTACAGGGTGCCTCCACGCAGAGGTGGGTGACTCCAGGTGTGTCACCTGGGCCCACTCACCTGCTCCCTCATCATTAAGCAGGTGCCTGCCTGATGGGGTGTTGGGAGGTGCGTTCATGCGCACAGGGTCTGGGCATGACGACTTCCGGCTGTTACTAAACCCTGTGTGTTTTCCTTTCCAGTGCCGCAGCCCCGTCCCCGTCTCCCCCTGGGACAGCCACAGTGCTTTGCCTGCATAGATGTTCTTGTACCATTTTGTCTTCTCTTGCCTCCGGCCCCTCACTACCTTCGCTCGCTGACTCATTCATTTCTGCAGCTGTGCGCTCACACATCGCTTGTGAGCCGCCTTCTCCAGGCCAGGAAATCCACTGCCTTTGATCCAGAGCTCCATCCAGACTCCTGTCCCCAGATCGCATTAGGAAGACTCATTTTTAACTTCTGCCAAACTGCTTGAGAACAACCAGCAGAAACAAAGCCGGGCTGGCCTTCTAACGGCTAACGCAAGCTGCTCATATCCATCTGCTGGGGATCAAAGGGCTCCCCCCCCACCCCGCCACATGTGATTGATCCACTGCTCCCCGTCACCCCACCCCCAGCCTCAAGGACTCCGGGACTCCGTGTCCTGCATCTCCCGCTGGAAGATGGGTGAGCTTGGACCTGTGTCGTCTGATGACACATGGCACATGGAGCTCCTTCTAGAAGACCACCATCAGACACAACCAAACGTCCCTGCAGACAGAAACAGAATCACTTTGAACTTGTTGTTTTGAGCCTGGTTGTTTCAAAGGGGCAGCAGGGGCCCCATAGGGGGCCCCCCAAGCAGGTGCCCCGGCCCTCAGCGTGGCTGTGACCCCATAGTCCTCACTCGGTTCCTGGGATGCTCACAGGCCTGGTGACTGGGTTCTCTGCACAGGGTGGTCCCCCAGAGCTTGCCCCCCAGACGGACCTGCTGCCCTGTCCGTGACCCAGTGACCTGCTCTGCCCAGTGACCTGCTCTGCCCCAGGGCTTGCTTCCCTTCGCGCCTCATTCCCTTTCCAATGATGTCTGTTCCTTCGGGGGCGTGGTCAATGTGAGTGGCTGAGGCAGTGAGTTAATTACAGTAAAATAGCCTTTAAATGGGCTGCCCCTTTGGTGAGCTGGTGGGCCAGCCAATGTGCTTAGCAGCTCACTTGTTGGGGGATGGGTGGGGCAGGGGCCAGGGGTGATTTTTGAAATCAGATTTAATAAGCAAGCGATTTGTCTTTTTCCCTGAAGGGGAGCCTTTTCCGTTTGCCACGATCAGCTATGCAGATCGTGCAGGAAGAATAATGATCATTTATGGAGCTATCACTGTGTATTTTACTTTTTAAAAATGTTAATCATTCCATCCTTCAAATCCTTATTTAGTTTGGAGGTTACCTCTGCAGCCTGGAAGGTAAAGAGGAGCTCCCTTGTTTGTTGTCAGAAAACGAGCGTCTTCATTTTCCTCTGGAGAGCATCCCTACCCTCACTCTGTGCTCTGGGTTTTGGGAGATGTCACCCCCCACCCCCGGTGACCCAGATCCCCACGTGGGGAGCCAAGAATCCAGCCTGTCACCTGGAATACAGTTAGTTATTCCTAAAATGAGGGACTTGAAGTTGTTCATCACCACACCGTCTTTCCCCATCTGGCTCATGAAGACCGAATATCTCCCTACACAGCCCCACAGGACGGCTTTCTCTCCTTTAAGCCTTTGTTTGGCTGCCATTACCTTGGGAGCTTTCAACACCCCTCTTCGTTCTTATCTCTACCCTCTGAAGCACAGTAAACCCAATCTGTAGACCACCTCCTCCAGGAAGTCTTCCATGAGGCTCGAACCTCAGCACTCAGTTTCCAGGGAGAGACAACTCCCTACAGGGTTCTCCGTGGTCACATCCATGTGCATGCGCCCCCCTCCCCCCCACCAATCCCCGTCTCCTGGAGAGTGGGCAGGGGAGGGGCTGGGACTGTCACTCGTTTCTCCTGTCCCCTCCCTTAGACTTCGATTTGAACAGACAAGTTGAAATAGATGCTGGTTGGATGAATATAAGTTTGGCATCTCAGAGGAGCTGGAAGGATGAGAAAAAGAAGGCATTTCGCCGCTTAGGAAGTAGTTGGACAAAGCTCCCCACGGACCTGCGTGTCCGCTAGATTTATTCAGCGCCAGAGGAGGAGATGGGTCAGTAGGAAGAGCCCGGCCAGAACTAGCTTCATAGGAAAGACAGACTGCTGACAGGCAGGAGGAATGGTCCTCCACAAATCAGTCTTGCAGGAAGCGGGGCCCTTCTGTGGCCCAGCAGCGTCCACACCCCACGTCTGCTCCCCAACCCTGTGCTTGGCGTGTGCTTTACGTCAGGATGCCCCGCCGACCGGTGGTGCCAAAACAGCCGCGCCATGAGCATCGGATGCAGGCCACAGTGTTCGGAGCACGAGAGTCGCCTTCGCGTGCTCCTTGTGAACAATGAGGACAGAGAGTCTCCCCGAAGCCCCCAGTAGGTCTCTCTTTATGTCTCGTTGGCCAGAACCGAGGCACCTGCCCGTGCCTCCATGTATTCATTTTGTTTCCGTTTTTTTTTTTAATTTTTTTTAAATGTTTTATTTATTTCTAGGAGAGAGAGAGACAGCGTGAGCAGGGGAGGGTCAGAGAGAGAGGGAGTCTCGCGGTTGTTGCGTTCGAGCCTCAGCTCGAGCTGAGCTGTCAGCACAGAGCCTGGAGCTGCTTCTGATTCTGCGTCTCCCTCCCTCTCTGCCCCTCCGCCGCTCACGCTCTGTCTCTCTCTCTCAGAAATAAATAAGCATTAAAAAATTGTTTTGAAATACTTCATCGAAGAAGAAAGCAAACAAAAAAGATGGCCGAAGACAAGGTAACAGGGTCTTGGTAAGTGCCAAATCTGGAGGTCAGGGCCAGGCACGTTGCATTTAGTTGTCTTTTTTTTTTTTTAATTATTTATTTATTTTTAAATTTATATCCAAGCGAGTGAGCATATCATGCAATAATTGTTTCGGGAGTAGAATCGTGACCCATCCCCTACATAGAACACCCAGCACTCATCCCAGCAAGTGCCCCCCTTAATGCCCGTTGCCCACGTAGCCCATCCCCCTGACCCACAACCCCTCCAGCAATTCTGGAGGCTCGAACGCAACAACCACGAGATCATGACCTGAGCCGAAGTCGGATCCTTAGCTGACTGAGCCCCCCAGGCGCCCCTGCTTTTGCGTTTTTTGAGTAAATCCTTGAATGGGCGCTTGGCCGAAGAAGCTGCAGGGGCAGCAAATGGGCGCACGGACGATGTTCAACAGCGTCAGTCAGTCAGGAAATGAAGCACAATGAGCTACGCTACAGCCGCTCAGAACGACTCTCCGGGACACACCCCGCGCACCGAGGGCTGGTGAGGAGGTGCAGGACCTGAACTCTTACCCGCTCACCTTAGCGAGGCGAAGCGGCACAACCACTTAGAAAAACCATTTGATCGGTTCTGAGAAAGTCAAGCAAGCCCCTTCTGGAGGAGCCAGGCACGCCGCCCCTAGGTCTTTATCAGGAAAGGAAAGCACGTATCCGTGTGACGACTTTCGCACAGAAGTTCGCGGTGGGTGTACTTGTGAAGAGCCCCCCGTGGAGACAATTCCGTGGGAGGGTGGATGTGAGGCGTCCATCCTCTTGAGTGTGGCGATTTCACTTGGTGTGTGCAAATGTGAAAACCAATCAGACCATACACTTTAAATATGTACAGTTATCACATAGCAGTTACATGTCAGTAATATTGCTTACAGTTTTTTTTTGTTTTTTTTAATGCATTCAAGATCAGTGGTCCTTAGCAGCAGAGCTCAGCGAAGAGGCATAAGGAAATTTTTTTTTTCTGTTTATTTTTGAGAGAGAGACAGAGAAAGAGTGAGCAAGCAGAGGAGGGGAAGACAGAGAGGGCGACAGAGGATCTGGAGCCGGCTCCATGGTGACAGCAGTGAGCCCAGTGTGGGCTCGAACCCACAAACTTTGAGACCGTGGCCTGAGCTGAAGTTGGACACTCAGCTGACTGAGCCACCCAGAGCTCCCCCACAAGGAAGCTTTTTAGAGTGATGGAAATGTTCTTTATTTCGATTGTGGTAATGTTGTGTGACTGTTAACATTCGCCAAATTGAGCAAATCGCACACTTAAAATGGGTGGATTTTATCAGATATGTTATCACTCGATAAAGCTGGGGAAACGTATGTTTGCTCTGCCCCAAATCTTAGCTTATAAAGACAAGGGAAAAGAATACAATGATGCTATGCAATTGTCATTTCTAATAAAGTGAGAATTGCATTTACAGAGAAAATTAAATACTTTCTGCAAAATAAAGATAACATTTGTTACATTAAAGCAAAAAAAAACCATTTGCATTGATTATCTGGCTATTAAAAAGCAACTACCGGTTAAATAATTATTCTTGATTAATGTTCACGTTCTTTCATTAGTTTTTAATTTTATGTGATTTAATACCAGGTTAGTGGTATTTTTCAGAAGGATCTGTTATTTTCAGAATTGCCTCTTTACTTTTCATTTTTCATAAAATTGCCTGGAATCTTCTCCAAAAAGACATTTGGTGACTGATGTATTCGAGTTTGCTGATGACTGAAATGGAATCTTCTCTGTAAACCCTGATGTGGTCAGGTGCGTGAGCGTTAGGTGAGTTCTGCTCAAGGAAGAACTCTCTCAGTGCTTTGGTAATGAAGGTAATTGGTATTTCAGCCCAGATATTCTCATAGGCTCTGTGGTTTGATTTCCATCGAGAGATTCTTTCCTAAATGTTTTTATAAGGCAAAATGTATCAAAGACTGTTTTTGAATGTTTCGTCAAATATATATATTGACAATCATAAGCCTACTCAATTTTATTCCACTGTGATACTACATATACATATACAGATATGTCTGTATACATGTGTATCCAATTAAAATGACATCTATCAAAAATTCACCTCATAAATGGAAATATTCCAAGGAGCAATTTCAGAATTCCAAACTCATTTTCACACACCATTCAGGGAAGCCTCATGCAATTTGCTTATTTCCTTTCTTTCTTTTGTAGCAATAAGTTTTAACAGCCTTTCTATTGGCCATCTTTTTATTTTAGTTGCAACAATTTGCCAAACATTTCAGAAGAAGGGGTTTTTGATTATCTATTTGTTGAACGGTCTGATTAAAGAGTTGCAACTGATTTGGACGAAACGCAGCCGTAGCCTGGCGGACCCAGTTATGCACACTCACAAATCTAGCATCACGGTAAGCCATTTGGGGTGACTTTTCAAGGGCTCAGTCTCCATGGTTTTAAAATCTGGCAGATGACGGCCCTCAGGAGAGAAGGTATATGCCGCTGCATAAAGTACTTCCTGTTTGTGAGCTAATATTAGCTCTGTCACTGAAATTTTACCGTTCAGTCTCTTTAACTTTGTACGTCAGAGGTTTGTTAAGTTTTGATATCTGCTGTTTTTATTTCAATTGGACGTAAATTGCAGCGTGCTAAGGCTCATTTATGAATTATGTGTTCATTACAGATAATTCCAGCTCCATTTCCGGTCCACGCTTTCCTAATTTAATAATGGCACCAGTTTCCATAATGCCGAGTGACATCAACATCTGGGTGTTAGCTCAGCACAAACAGATGGCATCATCGATGGGAATTATTTAACTGAATTTACATTTACATCTTGCACTTTTAAGAACATCAGATGACTCATCTTCAACGGAATAAATGCTCCGAGCTTTACTTTTATTTAATGGTTTGAATAAAAACTAGGCAATTACTCAGATTAACTTAATTGGCTTTTCTATTTCAAGCAGCCAATATCACTTCTCTTAACCTGGCCTCATTTCACTGTGAAATTCCGCTCATGGGGCCAACGCGATCCCAGCTCTCATCTCTTATAAATGCACAAGAAATCAGGAAGACAGATGAAACTAATCAGAACTGTCATTTGCACTCGCAGAGAGCGGCCAGCCAGTCGCACGCACGGAGTCTGGGTCTGTTGCACAGGTTGTACAAGGATTTCTAACTTTGAGGTGAGCCGCTTACTCGGCAGATCTGTGTCCTCGGGCTTTGCTCGGGCTGTGGTCTCAAGGCACTTGAAGTGGGTCAGTTTGGACAAAGGATTTGTGTAAGTTAGGCATTCGAATCAACCTTCTTGAAAATCACCAATCCAGGAGCTTAACTTTTTGATTTCACGTGCACCTTAATTTTTTAAAGCTCATCATGGCCCAAAGGGCTTATTACACATGTAGAGCCGCTTGCCAACCCATGAAATCAATGGCTGCAGAGTTAGGCCATCAAGTGCGGAGCCCATTGTGGCCGGGGTCTGAGCCTTCCCCACAGGCCGTGCCAGAGCTGTGCCTCCTTCCTGAACCCGGGTCCCAGCACCCAACCTATCGCTTCTGGCTGCTTCCCACTGACCCTGCCCACTGTGGGTCCTGGAGCTCTCTGTGTCCTTCTGTCCCTGCGCAGGCCACCTACCGGGCATGGGAGCAGTGACATGAAATGCTTCTCCCACCCACCCCACCCCCAAGGCTGGAAGGGGTTACCTGCCGCTAGCCAGCTGGGCATTGGTACATTTCCTGTCGTCCTTGAAGAAGTTTTAGGACAGAAAGCAGGGAAATGGTTCACGGCGGGTCCTCTTAATTGGACCCTGTGTGAACTCGGCTCAGTGCCCATGTCTCTCCCTGGCTGGCAGAGTCCTAGTGCGAGGCAGATGTTAGTACAAGTGGATGCCAGGGCCCAGGCGGCACTAGGGTGGGGCTCGCCTCCCACCCAATGATGTCACCCACCGAGGCCTGTGGAATTTCTATTGCTTCCTTAAGGTCTGCAGAATGGGTTTTCTAGTTCTGTCATGCCTTTACTCTTATTACCTCGAATTTCCCGTACGGAGGAACTGACCCGCATCAACTAGGGCTGTACTTCCACCCTGATATGAAGCTCATCTGGGAAAAGTAAGATAACGGCTTGCTTCCTTCAAACTGCTGTTTTCAGAGTGAGAGGTGTCCTGGAAGTTGGGGTTTTGGGGTGAATGTCATTAAAAAAACGTTTTTAACATTCATTTATTTTTGAAAGACAGAGAGAGGCAGAGCATGAGCAGGGGAGGGGCAGAGAGAGAGGGAGACACAGAATCTGAAGCAGCTCCAGGCTCCGAGCCGTCAGCACAGAGCCCGACGCGGGGCTCGAACCCACGAACCGTGAGATCATGACCTGAGCTGAAGTCAGACACTTAACCGACTGAGCCCCCCAGGCGCCCCTCCTGACCCCATTTGTTCAGCGTCCTTTCCCCACCCCCCACCCCAGGTGGCGCGTGTGGCTTCCGCGTGGGCAGTGGTGGTGGCCCCTGGCAGCCTGGCGCTTGTGAGGTGACGTCCACAGGCGCGTGCTTAGGAGGGGGCCAGCCTGGAGCGTTTAGGGGACACAGCCCCAGTGGCTACATCCCCTCCTTAAATAGGAAGGGAAACAGCCAGAAGCTGGGATCGTCCGCTTCTGCCCTGTACGCATGTGAATGAGCGGTGTGTCTGTGTGTGTGGTGGTGTGTGCACATATGCCTGTGTGGGCCGGTGTGATGGTGAGTGTGTGCGGTCGCAGGGAGCCCTCCAGACGGGGCCCAGGCAGGAAAGACCCGGATGATGCCGAGTGACGGTCCTGGTCGACAGGCTGGCTCAGGAGCCCCCAGGGCAGCCTGGGAAACGGGGTTTGTCGCTGCCACGGCGCCACCTCCCCGGGCGTCTGGGACCTGCCTCCAGCACCCCCTCTGCCCAGCTGCTCCCTGGGAATCCCTGGGGGTGTCACAGCTGCAAACCCCAAATCCCAGCTCTGTTCTTTGACTTTTAACCCCTTCCTGCCCTGGGCAAGTCTTTTAACATGCCCGTGCCTCAGTTTCCTCCACGCTAATGGCCAATTAAGTCCCTCCCCACCCTGCTGCGGAAGGTTCTGGCACAAGAACTGACGTGAGGGCTGCACCGGCAGAGGGTTGCTTTATAAACCCAAGTTGTCATTATAATAAAACCCTGGCCTCCGCAGCAGGGGCCTAATTACAAGCCCATCAGAACGTCGAGAACCGGCCTGGACCTTGGGGAGACTGTCAGCCGCGCCGCTGCCCTGCGGGAGGGCTTCCCTCTCACCTGGCTCAGCTGGCCTGGCACACCTTCGAGGCTGGACGCGGGTCCCCTTCTGGCCTTGCCGTGGTCTCACAGGGAGCACGGGGGTCTCCTTGCTCCCCGGTTTGGGGTGAGGGGTGATGTGATGTCTTCTCACCCCCCCCCAAGAAAAGATAGCTTTGGGGAGGGCAGGAGGGGCGAGAATGTTCCATCAGCTGCGTCGGGCCAGAGCTTTGCTCTGTCCTGCTGACCAGCTGTCCTGACACGTGTGACCCAGCTGAGGGTGTCCCCTTCACGATGGCTCCGCGTGTCACAAATACCTTCCAACAGGACTCCCCCCTGGGGTAAGTGCGGCTCTTCTCCTAAAAGGGAAAAGAGTCTCAAAAGGAATTGGGCCTTCTGAGAATGACCAGCTTTCTTTCTGTTTATTCTTTTTTCTCACATGTCATTTATTAGAAAATACAATTCCAGGGGCGCCTGGGAGGCTCAGTCAGTTAAGCGTCCGACCTGGGCTCAGGTCATGAACTCACGGTTCATGGGTTCGAGCCCCGTGTCGGGCTCTGTGCTGACAGCTCAGGGCCTGGAGCTGCTTCAGATTCTGTGTCTCCCTCTCTCGCTGCCCCATTCCCGCTCGCCTCTGTCTCTCTCTGTCTCTCAAAAATGAATAAACGTTAAAGAAAAAAGGAAACGCAATTCCAGAGAGAGTAGCAGATATAAGGGAAGTGGGTACAGTGCACAGACCTCTTTAAATCAAGGGCAGAGAGGGTCAAACTAAAATGAGCTACAGGGAAAAAGCCAGTGACGCCTCTATGGTCCATTCACCGGAGAAGTTTCACCCCTGCTCCCCACTTCCCCCAGCACCGCCCCCCCCACCCCTGCATCATGGCTGAAGCTGACACAGAGGCTCTCACATGGCCTGCAGGCCTGGAAGGCTTCCCAGACGAAGTGGGGGAAGGCTTCCCTTGATGGATGTGTCGCGCTGCGCTGGGGGGACCGTCACGGGATGAGTTGTGTCCTTCTGCCCCAAACCTCCGTCCCTCAGAATGTGACTGTGTTTGGGTGCAGGGTCTTTCGAGGGGTAATTAAGTTAAAATGATGTCATTGGGGTGGCCTGGATCCGATCTGACTGGTGTCCTTATGGAAGAAGGACACGGATGGGCACAGAGGGACGGCGACGGGAGTGCGCGGGGAGCAGGTGGCCGGCCGCAAGCCAGGGACAGGGGGAGACAGGCCGCCCCCCCCCACCCTTGATGGTGACTTCGCGGCCTCCAGCGCTGGGAGAAAATAAACTTCCCTTGGCAAGGCTGCCCTGCCTGTGGCACTTCGTTACGAGGGCTGAGCTGCCTTCTGGAGGGGACAGGGCCCGTGTCCGAAGGACCTGCCTGGGCGTCCAGGGGGGCTCCGATGTCCTGCAGCGGTGCCCGGAGGGCGGGGGGGGACCTGGGACGCCTTGCTTGCTCTTCCAGCTGCGTGCCAGTGACTGAGGAGTGACGCTGTGGCCTCACCGTGTCTCCAGGGCCTGCCGCCGCCACTGCTCACGTGTGATTTTGTGGCTCCCGAGTAGGACCTGCTCTTTCCACAAAGAGGCTCAGCACCCCCAGGAAGCAGTGGCCCGGGTGCGGCAGGTTCCCTGGGAGGGGGTGCCCAGCCTGTTCCCCAGAACCTCACCGCGTCGGGACCCTCACCGCTCTGCAGGGTGGTCCCTGAGCCGAGTGCTCCCTGGGTGCACAGTGGGGGTCCCTGAGCTCAGTGCTCCCTGGGTGCACGGTGGGTGGTCCCTGAGCCGAGTGCTCCCTGGGTGCACGGTGGGTGGTCCCTGAGCTCAGTGCTCCCTGGGTGCACGGTGGGGGTCCCTGAGCTCAGTGCTCCCTGGGTGCACGGTGGGGGTCCCTGAGCTCAGTGCTCCCTGGGTGCACGGTGGGTGGTCCCTGAGCTCAGTGCTCCCAGACCCAGCCACCCTTCTCAGCATTTGCCGCTGAACATTGGGAATGTTCTGGTCGACTGCAGAGAGCACCTGTCTGCAAGCCCCTGGAGCCAGAGCCTGCGCCCAGGGGGGGGGAGGGGCGCCTGCGGCCCTAAGTCACGGGTCCCCACACTTCCCTTGTGAGGTAAGTGTTTCCAAGCCCGGTTTCCAGGTCCAACAAGCCGGGACAGGCTGGAAGGTCTCATCCCCAGGCCACAGGGCCGCCTGCACCACTGGTCAGGGGCAGTGGGGTCTGAAGGCACGTGAAATGGGACAGACTCTGGGGTCTTTGAGGGGGGCCTGGGTGGGCCCCTCAGCTGGCCACCAGAGTTTAGGGGGCACATATAGTCACACCTTGCCTGGGGCGTTTTCCTTTGAAAAGGGGCGGGACACCTTTGAAGCCACCTTGGCCTCCCATGGAGAGCACATCCTTCTGAAGCCAGATGCCGCCCCAGGACAGAGCCATCTTTGGGCTCCTGGCATCCTGGCCTGAGTGTGGGCCTGGCCCTGCCCCGGCTTTGGGGGACAAGGTCTATTCCTGCCTGGCTGGCCCCTCCCCCCCGTTGTCTGCTGGACATGGCCATGCAGGGAGCTGACCCCAGGGCACCCCGCTCGGGACGAGAATGGGGCTGGGAGTCTCGGGTTCTGGGTTCAAGTCTAAACTCTGGCCCCAAACTGCCACTTTCCCATTCTGGACCGTGGGTTCCCTGCTGGGGACAAGGGCGACGGTCCTGAAAGGTCTCGAGTCCCACCCGCCCTGTCATCTGCTCAGGCAGGAGGATTCCAACCCACTTCTAAGTTTCTTGGGGCCCCCTCACCATGCACCCCAACAGCCGACCTCCTGGGTGTGGGATAATCTTGGTGTTTCTCACACCCCTGACCTTTGATAAGGCTTATTGACCTCACCTCTCTTAATTTTAGAAAAAAAAAATTTTAGGAGAAAAGAATTCAATCCCATTTTTACTATCGTTTAAACGGTATTTAGAATGGTCTCATTTAGGGTGCAAGCATTGAGCCTCATGTGGGCCGAGCCCTCGAATGTCACATGTGTCCCCTCTCCTTGAAACAGCGTTGGGGTGCCTCGCCGCGCCAAAATGGCCTCGTCATGACACCCAGCAGCCTGGCCTTACAATCAAATGAGCTCAGAAAGAAGCAGGTATGATTCTCTCTCACTGGGTTTGTTCATTTTCGGAGGCCTGTGTTGTAACATCGGCGGCTTCCTTGGGAATCGATCCTGTGTGGGAACCTCTGCGCGTTGATCTGAGGAGCATCTGGGGTGTGAGAACGGTGGTAGGGACCGCTTATGGACTAATATGGACCCCATCTCGGCTCCCTCTTCTCCTGGAGGTCACCCTCCCCACTCCAGGCTGGCCCGTCCCACCTCTGCAGGTGACACGCTCATGTGCCTGGGCCCAGCTCTGGCCACACACTTCCACAGAGCACTGCCCTTTACAGAAAACCTCGCCCCAACCCTGAAATCCAGGCCCTCTGCGAGCTGCCGCACCCCACCCTCACCCTCACCCCCGATCTAGCTGGTACCTGTTCCCGTGTTTCCTACAGAAGGTGTCTGATGCGTGCTTAGTGACGACAGTCCGAGTGAGGACGGGGGACCAGCCGCGCCTGGGAGGGGCTGGAAGGCGGGGTCCTACTCTTTGCCCACAGGGGACCCCTTGGCTCCCCCTTTCCCCTTCTAGAATGGGAGGCCCAGCCCTGTTCTCTTGGCTCAAAGGTAGTTGCAGGGGTGAGGTCATCCTTGGAGCTCCCCAAGGAGATGACGGAGAAGGTGCTATTATAACCTTATCAGATCCTCTTTGTTGAGGTGCAGGAGGGAATCTACGAAGCCCCACCCACACTGAGGTCTCGCCTCCCAACTGTCTGGGGGGGATCGGGCCATGGAGAGGCAGCTCGGAGCAGTCGCGCCTTCTAAGTCCCAGGAACAGCCCCAGCGGTGCGGATGAGGGACGCCCTCGGGGTCCTCTGGGGGGGGCGGTCTCCTGTCAAAGGTGAGCCGAGGCCAGGGGTGTCAGAGGTGAGCACAGGTGTCCCGGGCGTTGCACCGTGGGGAGGGGGGGGGCACGGACCACAGGGAGGGAGAGCAGAGCTCTGGGGGGTGCGGATCTCCACCCCCCGCTGTGGGACAGCCGGCTCCTTGGCCTTGCTGGTCGTCAGTCTCTGCGCACGGACACCGGGCCTGCCTTCCAGCGCCAATGGACGTGGGAAGCCCCCGGCCCTCGGCTCTGGCCCAGGGTGGTGGTTACTGTGGAGACAGTTCCCTCCTCCTGGGAGGAAGGGTGGGGAGGGCTGGCCGGCCTCCTGGGCAGTGCGGCCCGGTGTGGGGGGGCACACAGGGCCCCAGCGGGTTGGTCCTCCTGGAGCTGGTGCTGTCATCTCTCACCAGCAGGGTCCAGGCAGGCCACTGGGCCCCCTGGGACTCAGCCCCCTGCCCCCCGGGAATGAGCCTGCCTGGAAACCGGCCCCCGAGATCATCAGCGATGCTTGTAAACACGAGACACCTTCCTGCCATGGGGGGGCTTCCGCGGCTGCCTGAGGGGGCTCCCCTACCCCAGAGGGAGTTGGGGGCCCTACTCGGGGACAAGGACAGGCTTGCTGCGGGACAGCCTGGGCATCCGCCCTGTAACCTCAGGCTGCAGATCAAGCGCCCGCAGGCCGGGGAGCAGGTGCTCGTCAGCGGCTAACCCACCACGTGGGCCCTGCAGCACCGGGGTCCCCGGATCCCAGGAAGGGCAGGGAAGGAAGGTCCCCAGGGGCGGGGAAGGGTTCTAGGGCCTCTCACCCAGAAGACAGGGGACCACACGGGGCAGAGGCCACCCCCAGGGGGCAGTGGCCGAGGTCTGCTCACAGCAGGCCCATCTCTCTGGCCAGAAGTCACAGCAAGTCCCCAGGGGCTCTTTAAAGAGCACTGAAGCCAGAGGCGTTTGAGCTTTTGATTCCTGATCAGTGATTCCAGCTCTGTCTCATTTGAGGAATGCATGGGGTGCCGCACAGCGGAGGGGCTCCTCCGCCCGTGAGCAAACGGAGGCCGGGGCTGCGAGATGTCCTCCGTCTCACACCAAATGCGAGCACACAGATTCCAAACGAGTCCCTTTAATTCCATAACCTGGGGGGCCGGCCGCGCCCATTTTACATATAAAGTTTTATTGGAACGCAGCCACACCCATCCATTTCCTCATTGTCTGCAACTACCTTCTCACAACAAAAAAAGAGGCTTGGGGTCGCTCTGGCGAGGGTGCGGGTGGGGAGCGGGTGGCTAGTTTGGGGGCAGGGGCTTGGCGGCTCCTTGACCCGGGCGGATACAAGTGCTCTGAGCCACATGGAAGGTTGGTTTTGAAAATCTCTTGTCTGGGCAATTTATTTTGCAGCCAAACTCATTGGGCCCCGAGGCCGGAACCCAGAACCCTTCCCTCTGATGAAGTAAGAGCTTGTCTGGACTGTTCCTGGAGGGACCACAGGACCCTTGGCTGGAAGGGAGTCCCAGCTTCTCACCACCTCTCTGATGGAGCCTTCCAGAAATATCTGTGGGATGAGGACAAAGAAAACGAATAAAGGAAATAATATAGACTCTTACCTGTTCAACACAGTCACCCAGTCATTGTGCTGACATTGACAGTGTTCATTCTATGCTTCTAGATTTTTCTCCTCTGCCTGCTGCTGGGCCCTCTTTGACTGCCGTGAGCCTCCCTCAAAGGCAGGGCCACTGCACCCAGAGACTGAATTTGGAGGCACAACTTTGTCAGCCTGCAAACAAGGTCAGGGCCGTGAGGGGCTGAGACGGTTTCTACAAACACCGAACGCGGGAGGCGTCACCCAGCAGACACGGGCACCCTCGGGGGCAGGGGCCTTTTGTGGGAGCCCGGGACCTGCGTGTCAGGAGCCCTATCACCCCGCGTTACCTGGCGGAGCACCTGCCCAGGCCGGTGGGCTTCATCTGAGCCGCCATTCCCTCCGTCTGGGTTTATGGATTGGGATTGACGAGCCTGAAGGAGAGAACGGGCACCCCGGCCCCCTGCCCCAGGGAACTTTCTAAAAACTCTGGTAAAACACACCTAAATATGGGGCGCCTGGGGGCTCAGTCAGTTAAGCTTCCAACTTTGGCTCAAGTCATGATCTCGTGGTTCGTGGGTTCGAGCCCCGCGTCGGGCTCTGTGCTGACAGCTCAGGGCCTGGAGCTGCTTCAGATTCTGTGTCTCCCTCTCTCTCTGCCCCTCCCCCACTCATGCTTTGTCTTTCTCTGTCTCTCAAAAATGAGTGAACATAAAAAAAAATTTAAATACACCTAAATAAAAGTTTCCATCTGAATGTTTTTGTCCCTCCGAGTTCATGGATCGAAATCCTAACCCCCTATGTGAAGGTATCAGGACGCAGGGCCTTGGGAGGTGACGGGCTCATGAGTGAGGAGACCCCACGAGGGGATTAGTGTTCCTAGAGAAGCCCCCCCCAGAGCACCCCCGCTCCTTCCCGCACGTGACGCAGGGAGCACCCAGGGAGCACCGGGCCTTCACCAAACCCTGAACTAACCGGCACGGTTCAGCGCCGCCCAGGGCATTCCCGCTTCAGGGGCCGTGGGCCGTCCTCCTGAAGGTCATCCTGCAAAACCGAAGCTCTGTGCCCCTCACCAGCTCCCCCTGCCCGCCCCAGGTCCTGGTGCCCACCCCCGGGAACGGGCACGGACTGCGCCCCGGGGTTCGGTTCTGACCCAGCTCCTGGAGGTCTGCAGGGCCGGGGCAGAGGACCCGCTGGGGGACTTCGGGAGCCCTGGTTTTCAAGTCAGAGAGTGGCACAGTGATCCCCGTCAGGCCCCTACCCTGGCCTCTGCGGGCCTGCGGGGCCCCTCCCGCCGGCGCCCCTCCCCTTGCTTCTTGCCCCTTCCCTGCAGAGCCCGTGAGGACAGGGTGAAGGTCAGCCGCCAGCGCGAGAGCATCGGAGGAAAGTGCAAGAACTCAGAAAAACCTCTCAAGTCTTACTTTGAAACCAAGCCACGTCTCTGAGGCATCCAGGCCACGTCGGAGGGACGGGGACACGGTGTCAGGGGACAGGCCTGCAGGGCTTTTAGCCACAGAACACTCAGGTAACTGCTTCTTCCTTCTGATAATCTTGCTTCAGATTAGATTCCTTCCTTGCTCCCTCCCTCCCCTCCCTCCCTCCCCCCTCCCTCCCCCCTCCCTCCTCCCTCCCCCTCCCCCCTTCCCCTCCCCTCCTCCCCTCCCTCCCATTTCCTGGGGCACTGTACTAACTGCTTTTACATATATATCTCATCTCCCAATTCTCAAAACTACCGTTTACAAAGTTTCCATTATGATTCCCAATGACAGAGAAGGGATTTTGGAAGCTAAGGTCCCCTTGTGGCCGTGTGTTCCCGGTGTTGGTGGCCGTGAACCCTGCCCACCGGACACCAGGCCCTGCCTCTCTGACCGCTGCACCCGACGCCAGATCCTACAGACCGGGGCCTGCCTGCGCGGGGCTGCCCGCTCTCGTCCCTCGGGGGCGCAGCTGGTGCAGAGACGGGGTCCCTGAGGCAGAGCTCAGCTGCTGACCCAGCCCGGGGACGGGATCACCGCTGACGCCACCTGCCACCTAATTCTTCTTGTTGGATTCCGTGGCTCCGGCCACCACTCCAGTCCCCTCTGCTCCCTCCCTGTCTGAGCCCCAGGCCACCCTCCCTCCTTAGAGCAGGTGCAGGGCCTTGCTGCGGCTGGGGGGCCGGGGGGGGGGTCCAAGGACTCAGACTCTAAAGATGAGAGTTTCCAGAGGAGGCTCCCCACCTGGGCTGGCAGGCAGGACGCTGGCATGTGCGGGGGGAGGGGGGGGCAGATAAGTGGCTCTCGCATGAAGCCGGGTGGGGTGCGGTGGAGGGGACGCAGGCCGGGCGGGGCAGTGGCCGCTGTAAAGCCCGCAGGTGCGTGACGACAGCTTCGAGAAGGAGGGCTGACGTCTCAGACCTACTCATCGGTGGCTCAGATGAAGCGTGGGCGTGGAAGGCCCGTGTGGCAGCCTCTCTAAAGCGCCGCCTTGCCCACGGCAGGCGGAGCCCGGGGACCGGACCTGGGCCTCGACGGGGCGGCACGTGGCTCGGGTCCGAGGAGCCAGAAGTGACTGGTTCTCCACATCCATTGGTGAGACGCACCTTCCAAGGGTAGGGGCCGAGCCCTAGGAAGATTCCTGAACCTGTCACCCGGGGGCATCTTTTCCAGTGACGTGGGGCAGGCCTGCAGCATCCCTCCAAAGCAAAAGACCGGCCTTTGCGCCTTGCCCCTCCGGGCGCGGAGTCAGAGGCCCCCCGCGTTTGCTGGAGCCGTTCGGGTTTGGGAGGCAGCGCCCGCTGCGCCTTGGGATCGCGCTGTGCCCACCTGCCTGGGCTGGGGGCTGCCCGGCCGGAGCAAGGCCCGAGGGGAGGCTGGGCCGCGGTGCAAACTCACGTGACTGCCGGCGAACTCCCGGCCACCAGAGGTATCTCAGGGAGAGAGGTGTCAGGCGAGCCCCGGCATGCGGGACCAGGGCAGACCCCCATGTCCCAGAGGGAGGCCGCTCCAGCCGCGGCTGCGAGCTGCCTGGCACTCGGAGGGCAGCACTAGGCGGGCAGCGCGGGCATGCTGCGGGCCGCGGGAGAGACGGGACGAGTCCCCGGGCAGCGCCATCGGCCGGCATCGCCGGACATCGCGCTGTTCGGTGAGAGAAGCCGGACAGAAAGGCCGCGCGCCATGTGTCCATTTGCATGGACGGTGCAGAGTGTACAAATCCACCCAGACAGCAAGTAGCCTCTGGTTGCTAGGCCACGGGGAGGTCTGGAGGGGACAGCGAGGGTGCACATCCCTTCCTGAGGTGATGGAAATAGTCCCAAATTGCCAGCGTGCACACACCAAACCTCCCGAAACTCGATGCACTAAAAACATAGCACGTGGGTCAGTTGTATGGTATGTGAGTTACAGCTCAACGAAACCGTTTAAAAGACGTGTAAGGAAAACATGAGAACAGTAACACCAAAGTGTCCACGTGAATGTGCTAATAGTTACTGACGCCTCAGGTCAAACGTGGATTCTATTCTGTCCTTGACCCCGTTCCCTCTTGACTCGGCGCCGTCAGGAGGCCAGCTGACTGCACCCTGGGCCTGGGAACGACCCCCCCCCAGAGGCTCCGGGGCCAAAGCTGGGTCTCCTGCAATGTCCAATCTGACCTTTCTCTCTCCATCCCACTGACTGCCCTGCGTCAAGCCCCAGAACTAGAAGAACAGGATTGCAGGCCTGGTTCTCGGCTGCTGGCTGTGCAATCCCGGGCCAGTGACTCTACCTCTCTGGTTTGCCCTCTTTCATCGCCATAGATCACTGGCAGGGCCCTGGGTCCAAGACCGTCAGGTCTGACTTGAAGGCTTTCGCCATTGATAAATTTGTGCTGTGTCTGTGGGTCTGTTAGGAAACAAAGATGTTATAAAAATTCCACTTCTCTTTGCTCTTGGAATTTCTGTTTCATAAATTAGTAAGACACTTGCCAGTTTTCTCTGTTTCTCACACGTGAACACCCGGGAGTGACGTTCAAGGATCGCACCGAAGAAATGTGGCAGTCATGCGGAAGCCATCTTCCCTTACACCTTCAGGTCCCCGCAAAAGGGACAGTCCCACCTGTGCGGAGAGCCTGCCGGGCTCCGGCCGAGCCCCGGCACTGGGGGAGGGGCCTCGAGGACGCAGAGAAGAAAGCCTGATGTTGCGGTGAAGCATCTGGAAATCAACCTGCAATGATTATGTTTATCCCTTGCCGCGTTTCAGAAACCTGGCCCCCCCTCGAGGGGCGAATCCCAAGGCCAGAGAGCGGTTGCCTCTCCGCTCTTTGCTGCGCAGGCTACTGCCCCTCTCTGGAACCTGGAAGGCAGGATGCAGAGATGAAGACCGACGCCCTCTCCACGCCCCAGACCTGCTCCTCTGCCTGCTGGCCTGTCCCCTCATTACCTCCTTCAGCTACTCCAAGGCCGTCTCCTTATGCAACACGTCACCCGTGAAGAATGTACGACAAGATTAATGCCCAGGGAGCCAGGCTGAAGGGGGAGGCCGGCGAGACCAGCTACAGACTTTGCAGAGCCCAGTGCAAAATGAAAACGAGGTGCTCCTTGTTCAAAAAGGATGAAGCTCTATCAACCCCCTGACCAAGCGTGGGGTCTGGGTACGCACGCCCTGGGGGTGGTCGTGGGTGCCTCAGGCATGAGAGCAAAGAGGGCAGAACAGAGGAAGCGCGTGTCTGGGCCGCCTGTACCGTGGGGACGTGCATTCGCACAGCTGAGCAGCCCCCGGGGAAGGCGGCCCACCTGCTCGGCCCGGGAGAAGGCGGAGAACACACCTCCCAGGCTGCTGAGAGCTCGGGACCAACCTCAGTGGAGTTAAAATAGCTGGGCGGGGACATGACTCAAGGTCAATTAGTGAGGGCGCCTGGGGGGCTCAGGTCATGATCTCACGGTTCGTGGGTTCGAGCCCCGCGTCGGGCTCTGTGCTGACAGCTCGGAGCCTGTTTCAGACCCTCTGTCTCCCTCTCTCTGCTCCTCCCTGAGTGGTGTGTGTGTGCTCGTTCTCTTTCTTTCTCACTCAAAACTAAAAAATAAACACTAATAAAAAAGTCAGTTGATGAGGTTATATGGAGGTACCAGCCTTTTCCTGCTTGGCCTCAATGTGATAAACAGGTTTTATTTTTTTTTATTTATTTAAAAATTTTTAATGTTTATTTTTGCGCATGCACGCGTGAGAGAGAGAGAGAGAACGAGAGAGAGCAAGAGAGTAAGAGAGAGGTGGAGGGGAAGAGCAGAGAGAAAGGGAGACACAGAATCCGAAGCAGCTCCAGGCTCTGAGCTGTCAGCACAGAGCCCGACGTGGGGCTCAAACTCATGGACCATGAGATCATGACCTGAGCCAAACAACAGGGACGGACTTAGAAGATACTATGCTCAATGAAATATGTCAGAGAAAGACAAATACCGTATGATTTCACGTACATGTGTGATCTAAAAATCAAAGCAAAATAAACCAGAAACAGACTCATAGATGCAGAGAATGTACTAGTGGTTACAGAGGGGAGGGCTTGGGGGCAAGGGTGAGATGGGGGAAAGGGATTAAAAACACAGTCTTCCAGTTATAAAATAAATCAGACATGGGATGTAAAGCACAGCATAAGGATCAGAGTCAGTAACACTGTCACAACTTTGCCCAGTGACAGGTGGTAACCAAGCTCATTGTGGTGACCCTTTTGTGATGCACAGAGCTGTCCAATCACTACACTGCGCACCCGAAACTAATATAAAGTTGTATGTCAACTGCACTTCAGTTTAAAAAACAAACAGATAATCAAAGAGCCCCAAATGGAAATGTTCCTCGACGTGAAGCCCTGTCCCCAACCCCAGGGACTGCAGAAGAGAGGTTCCCTCCCAGCTCCCTGGAACCTTCCGGCTGCCCTCACTCACACTTATCCTTCCTCCCAGGTCTCCCAAATCCACACCAGAGGGTTTTTCATCCTGCCAGTGCTGGGGGCTGGAGACCCCACGCTTCTATAATCAGGAGCCTTAAATTGTGTGCCCCGCGTGTGGCGGGGAGATCCCATTCTCCAGCAGAACCAGGCTCTCCAGGCTCTGCTGGTGTCTAACAGACTCAGTTGAGATCATCTCCAAGGGAGATTAGTGGGTGAACCTTGATTCCAACAGGGTTTTTTAAAATTATTATTATTTTTTATTTTGGAGAGAGAGAAAGTGGGTGTGTGAGTGCACAAGTGGGGAAGAGGCAGAAGGCAAGAGAGACAATCTCAAGTAGGCTCTACGCTTAGCACAATGTCCAATGTGGGGTTCGAGTCCATGACCCCGGGATCATGACCTGAGCCAAAATCGAGAGTCGGACACTCAACCCACTGAGTCGCCCAGGAGTCCCTTAAATGATTTTTTGAAATGATGAATCTTTGTTGGTGAATCTTTTTTATGGTTGCTTAAAATTCAGTGTTTAAAATCTACAAATAAGTGCTTATACAAAATTTGGATCATGCCGTATACATTTTTTCACAGACCATGAAACTTTCTCATATTAAATATTCTTCTGAATCATTAAAATAACTTTTTTAACCTTTACTTCTTTTTAAGAGACAGAGAAAGACAGAGCACAAGCAGGGGAGGGGCGGAGAGAGAGGGAGACACAGAATCTGAAACGGGCTCCAGGCTCTGAGCTGTCAGCACAGAGCATGATGAGGGGCTCGAACCCACAAACAGCGAGATCATGACCCGAGCCCAAGTCAGGTGCTTAACCAACTGAGCCCAAATAAACGTTTTTTTTTTTTAATTTAAAAAAGAGAGAGAATTTGGCACCTTATAGTAACTGTCAGATCAGCCTTATAATTGGGGTTTAAATTGTGTCATTAAATAATGGATTTTTAGACTTGTGATTTCATTGGAAAAACATAAAGGCGTTTTGCTAAATCTATAGACAACACAGGGACAGTCAAGGACTGATATTCGTCCCCTTCAAACTCTATCTGTTAGGCTTAGTGGGACAATCTTAGTACGTGGGTAATTTTGCCTCTTGGAGCCATTTGAAATCATGTAAAAAAAATAAGTACATTTACAGTGCAGCTTAAGTTCCTTAAGGGAGTCGGATTGATTAAGTTTGTAAGTGCGACTGATTGCACTGGGGAGTTGAGTAGTTCAAACTGAGTTATTCAAATATTGATGAGATTAAGACCCCTGAAAGTGATATTAAAATGTCCCGAATTTACAGTAAGATGATTGGCTTTGTAGGCTGAACCTCAAAAACGTAAGGAAAACTGCATCTTAAAATGTGATACACATTTAACAATACATTTGATCTTAACCTAAGATACGAAAACCACCAACGCTCTTTCTTGCCACACGAGCATCTCAAGGGCACCCAGCTCCTCGCTGATGGTTTTCCTCCGCGCGCGTGCTTTCAAACCTCAGCTCAGGGGACGGGTCATCCAAGGGCGCACCCTAATCCCGCTCTTCCCACGGCCTCTTGACCGTGTCACCTCTCCCCCAAGGGGATGCCAGGAGCACTGGACAGTTGTCCTGAAGTTTGGGTGAAAAGTATGGCTTCCGGGTTGAATTCCTTGAAGACCGTTCTATGGGATAATAGACATTTTCCTCTGAACCTGCCTGATTCCGATGCGTCCATCCTTACCTGAACGGCTGGCCGCCTGGAGGAGGGATAGTTTCTCTTCTCCAAACCCCGAAGGGGGATGAGTTGCTGGAAAGCTCTTTCTTTTCTTTCTTTTTTTTTTTTTTAAAAACTTTTTACATTTATTTATTTTTGAGAGACAGAGTAAGACAGAGCATGAGCAGGGGAGGGGCAGAGAGAGAAGGAGACACAATCCGAAGCAGGCTCCAGGCTCCGAGCTGTCAGCACAGAGCTTGACGCGGGGCTCGAACCCATGAACCGTGAGATCATGACCTGAGCCGAAGTCGGACGCTCAACCGCCTGAGCCCCCCAGGAGCCCCGGAAAGCTCTTTCTAGGGGTAAGGATGATGAGGTTATTAAAACTCAGGAAAGTTTGCCACTGCGTGACTCACTCGGGTGTTTATTCCTGACCTATTTCTCTCTCACTGTGTTCAAGTTTTAGAACTTGAGAACTGTCTTTCTTTGTATTGGAAGAAAAGACAAACAGGATTTCAGCGAACACACGTGAGGGCTGCCTCGGTTGTTGCGTGGGACGGGCAGAAACCCCAGGCGGCCCTGCCACCGATGGAGGCAGGACACGGAATATTGCGTTCCCGCTGATCCTATCTGAGCTTCCCGACGGTCACGGCTAGAGGTACGGCAGCGGGCTCTTGTTCACCTTGGGGATCCCAGTAAACTCGGCCGTTCTCTGTCCCCTGCGATTAAGCCGTGATAACCCTTTCCCTTTGCAACGTCCTCTGGGCCCCCGACACCCAGCCTCCGCGGGGATGGCTCCTCCCCTTCCGCATCTTCATCACCTCTGGTGAAAGGGCAGATCCAGTGAAAGTCTGGCTTGTTCCGTTACCCCAAATGTTAGCACCCACCACGGTGAGGGGGTTCCCCTGGAGAGGCAGCCCTAAGCCTGACCCGGCTCCAGCAGGCTGTGGGACCATGCAAAGCGCTGGAACCTTCCATCTGTAGTTGGTCTTGAGATGCTCTTTGGAAGCCACGAACTTGGTGCCAAGGAACGTGGATACGAATTGCATTTTCAGGCAGGGCCTTTGAAGTGCCTCCCCCCACAGCCCAGGCACTTCTTTGCCAGATCATTCCTTCTGGGGTAGCCATTGCTTTTGCTTTGCGGGCTTATCCTGGGGGCGAGTGAGGTCATCAGCGAGCTGCTTACCAGCCCCAGGACCCGGAGCCTCGGTGTCTGGTGTCTGGCTCAGCCTCTCTGGCCGAGTGGCCTCAGTTAAGCTTAACTTACCCGCAGCTGCATTTCTCTTCTGTAACTGGTGACAGTAGCGGCCGGTATCCAGGGCCTGGGTCTCAGCCACGTGGCACGCTGGGCCTCTGTCTTTTTGGGGGGTGGGGCGTGGTCTCACCAGGCGGCAGGAATATCCAGCTACATGCCAGGGACCACTGGGGACCCAAGGGGCCTGCGCCTTTTCTGCTGATGCGGTGACAGTTCCACCAGGGTCACGTTGACCGATAGCGATGTGCAGGATTCTGGTGACAGCACGACCGGATTCCGTCCTTCAGAGACGCCAAGAGCTTGTCCACAGCACACTGCCTCCCAACGGGGCGGCCCATTGCCCTGTAGAGCCCCCGCCGCGGCAGCATCTCCCCGCCTTCCTCCTCTGGCTTCCTCATGGCGGGCACCCTAAATCACTGGCAGATCAATAAATCGCGTTCTCCGGGAGTCGTGCTTGTGGCTTCAAACAGTCCTGCCCCACTGAGGGCGAGGACACCACCCTCTCCCCACGCCTGCCCGCGTGGCCCCTCCGCCTCTAACCGTGCCTCCTCCCCCGCACCCCTCCTCCCCCCACCCCTCCTCCCCCCCAGGCCCGCCCCTCCTCCCCCACCCCTCCTCCCCCCACCCTTCCTCCCCCCCAGGCCCACCCCTCCTCCCCCATCCCTTCT
>NW_024080890.1:2268597-2282184 GCF_003009895.1 Hyaena hyaena
CCAGGCCCATCCCTCCTCCCCCCCAGGCCCATCCCTCCTCACGCCCCCCCTCCTCCTCCGGTCTGCACTCACCCCTCAGCGGATCCACGCAGCCTCAGACCTGACGTGTCTATAAGCGACCCCAAGCCCCCGCGTCTCCACGGTGGGCTCTCCCCTGAATCCCGTTCTCATCCCGCACGTCATCCCGTGTGTCACCAGCATGAGTGCGACGGGCCCACCCACTGCCCCGACCTCGCTTCTTCCCGAGCCCAGCACGTGGTAACCCCTCCCCTCTGCTTGTCCGGGAGAGGAGGCAGCGGCCCGGAGTCCCGAGATGCCACCGCCGCTGAGAAGCCCTCCGGGTGGCTCCCTCGCTCGCTGACCCTGCGCGGCTCGCTGTTCTCCGGCACCGGAAGCAGGACCCCGACTCCGGGTGCCCCGCGGAGCTCACACCACACACCCCGCCTGGGGGGGGTCCCTGCCGGCTCTGCCTTGGAGCCTGACGCAGATCCCCGCCTTGTGCGCCCCGTGTGCCTCCGCACGGGGCCCCGCAGCCACCCTCTGGCGCAGACTCATCCTAACAGCCCCGCCCCCTCCCGTCTGCAGAAGATTCTGGCACCAGCCCCCCGCGCAGCGCCCCCTGAGTGCCCTCCGCTGTCACCCAACCAACCACCGAAGGCCCTGGGAAGGCTCGCGTAGCGGAGACCCGGAGCGCGGCGGGCACGGGCGGCGGGCACCGGGAGGCAGGGGCGGCGGGCACGGGCACCGGGAGGGCGGCGGGCATCGGGGGGGGGGCACCGGGGGGGGGGCGCGGGCAGCGGGGGGGTCGCGGGAGGGCGGCGGGCAGCGGGAGGGCGGCGGGCAGCGGGAGGGGCGGGCGCGGGAGGCAGGGCGGCCAGCACGCACCCGTTCCCGAGAGCGGCTCCCCGAGACTCTGGCGCCGTCCCAGGGTCGGCGGATCCGGGTATCTCCGCCCAGCTCCCGGGTGCCGCTGCAGGTCCTGGTGCCCACGACCGCCTCTTCCGTGTGGCCCCCGAGCCACACCGCCCAGCGCCAACCGCGTGCGGTGCCCTCCTCTTAAATCTGGCTGACTCTGACTCAGCCCCATCCGCACAGTGTGGCCCAAGCGGCGTCTGCTGGCCTCAGCCCCACCAAAACCCGCCGCCTCCAGTTGGCTCCTGGGCGCCCTGGGCCCCTGCAGGGGAGGCCTGCGCTGGCGGCACAACTCACAACTCGGGAGAGGCCACCAGGAGAGAGGCCCTGAGCCCACATGCAGGGAGAGGCCCCACATCCAGCTGGCCCGCCAGCCCAGGCCGCCGCACCAGGGACCCCTGGCCGACCGGCTGAGCCCAGCCCAGACTGCAGACCCCCCCACCGCAGGAAATAGAGCGGCTGTTGTTTGCAGCTGTGTGTTTGGGGTGATCGTCACTCTCTGCTGCCTCTGGTCTGCTGCAGTGTCCCCTTGCACCACGTCCCTCCAACCTCACTGGCCTTTCCACTGTTTCTCGGACGCTACCAGCATGACCCTGCCTCAGGACCTTTGCACTTGCTGGTCCCCAGCCAGAATTTCTCTTCCCTCATCTGCTGCTTGGGGTCCTCCCTCACCTCTTCAGGTCTTTGCTCAAATCTCACCTGAACATCCAGTTTTAAAGTGTGACTTTCCCAAACAGTCCCTCTCCCTCTCTAGCTTCCTCTTTTTCAAATATCTCCATCCAACATATTATAGGTTTACTGCTAGTTTGTGTGTGTCCGTCGCCCCCTGCCCCTGCTGTTGCCGAGATGTGAGTTCCGTGAAGTGCGGCATTTCTCAGGGCACTGTTTCAGCAAGGAAGTATTTGGGGGAGGAAGGAAGGAAAGAAGGAAGGAAGGAAGGAAGGAAGGAAGGAAGGAAGGAAGGAAGGAAGGAAGGAAGGAAGGAGGGAAGGAGGGAAGGAAGGAGGGAAGGAAAGAAGGGAGACTGGCCTCACAGCTTGTTATATAAAACATTTGGCCGTTTATCTTGCATATCACAAAGGACCCATAATTTAAAGTCCCCTGTTCCGCAGGGTCCCTTGTCTAACAAAGGTGAGCAGTGGGGGAGCTGAGGCCAGGGAGGCGGATGAAGAGGAGGGAAGGGCAGGAGGAGGGGATAGAGCACCCATGGCAGGCTTAGCCCCCATGGGTTCTACTTGGGTGTGGATAGGCCCCAAACCCTGGTTTCATCCTGAGTAATGGAAGAAGCCACCTTCCTGTCCCTCACAAACCCAAGGCTTCTCCCCTATCGCACTGGCCTGTGGACGTGGGGTCAGGATCGAGAGAAAGGAGAGGGCAGGCCACAGCCAGCCCCTCACAGCCCCCAGCTCTCTGCCATGCGGGCGAGGCTGGGCCCCGATAGGTTCGAGGGGTTGGGGTCGTCCCAGGACACCGTCAAGGGCACACTCGGCTTCTGCAGCTGCAGTTCTCAAACACTGCACACAAGGAACCCCTGAGAATTTGCTCACACAGATGCCTGGGCTCTCTCAGATCCTAATTCAAAAGGGCTGGGCCCAGGGTTATGCGAATTAGCTCCTGGGGGACCCTGAAGCTGGTGTTCCCCGGATCACACCACAGCGAGCGGCAGGTGAGGAGCCAGAAGGACTTCCAGCCCCTCCGTCCATCCTCTGCTGGCTTGACCTCCTTTCCGTTAAACTGACCCTGGCTTTGGATTCTTCCTGCAGAGCTCACACAGGGCTGTCTGCACCACAGTCTCCCCAGCAGAGAATATCCCCAAATCAGAGGGGTGCAGAGAGGGGCCTTGGGGTCATCCCTGTGTCCCAAACCCTCACCCCTGCAGAGGGGCAAGTGGAGTGTAGATCAGGGCAATGGGAATGAAGAAAGGCCTCTTGGAGATATGTAGGGCGGGACAGGGAAGGCCCGGGGACAAGCTGGGCTCGGTCTCACGTTTGTTTTCCCAGGTGAGCCCTGTGCTCTGCACCTTGGCTGGGAACCGGAGGTCTGTGTTCATCTGAGGGACTGCAGGGTCACAAAAGTCAGCATTGGGTGGGGGCTTGGAAGGACTGGTGGATGGATGGATGGATGGATGGATGGACGGACGGATGGATGGACGGACGGATGAATAAATGGGTGAATGGATGGATAGACAGATTGATGAATGGATGGATGGATGGATGGATGGATGGATGGATGGATGAATAAATGGGTGAATGGATAAATGGATAGATTGATGAATGGATGGATGGATGGGTAGATGGATGGGTGGATGGATAGATTGATGAGTGAAGATGGGTGGATGGATGGATGGATGGAGAGATGGATGGATGAATAGATGAATGCAAGGTTGGATAGATAGATAGACAACATCTATTTTTCTGGCTTGAGGTTTGGATTCAGTGCTCCCCAGGGTCCTTGTCAGTTCTATTTGTTTGGTTTCTATCACTTTGGAGGCAGAACGCTCACTGTGGGGACTCTTAAAAATGTTTTTAAATGTTTACTTATTTTTGAGAGCAAGAAAGCAACAGAGTCTGAGTGAGGGAGGGGCAGAGAGAAAGAGAGAGAGAGAGAATTCAAAGCAGGCTTCAGGCTCTGAGCTGTCAGCACAGAGCCCGACGCGGGGCTCGAACCCACAAACCATGAGATCATGACCTGAGCTGAAGTTGGATGCTCAACCGATTGAGCCACCCAGGTGCCCTGACATCGTGGGAACTCTTAAGCTAGGAAGGAAGGTATGAGAGTTACTTGCAGGTGAGACAAAAATGAGAAAGGGATTGTAGGGGTGAAGAGGGGGAGCAATCTCCAGGTGTTTATAGAGAAGAGATTGAGAAGGGACAGAGAAACTAGGTGAAGTAAACTGAGTCTGGCGGCTTTGAAGGTTTATTCAATTGCAGGCCCAATTACTTCTAATAACACCTTGTGGCTCCTGGCGCCTTTCTCCTGAGAGCTCAAAGACTTTTACTGACACCGTGAAGGTGCACACACGCCATCGAGGGAGATACTGTTATTATCGTCGTCACCGCTTCAGAGGCAGGATGGGGAGACCCAGAGAAATGGAGCGACTTGCCCAAGGTCATTGGGTGCTCTCACGGGGCCGAGCCAGCACACGGGGCAACATCCCCTCCATTAGCATCTGCGTCCCCGGCCAGGGTGTGGGGTGGCCTGCCTTGCCCAAGCTCCCAGACAGTGTCCAACTTTGCATTCATAAGAAGTAGTCACCAGCTCTCACAACACACTGTGAGGCCACAGCTGCTGCCAGCCTCCTTTCCATGTAGAGGATGCCCTGACCGCGGGATGAGCTGGCGGTGACTTCTCCTAAGTCCCTCCATGTGTCAAGGCTGCCTTGGGAAGGGGTGAATTTTGGAGCTTTGGAGGCCAAGCTTTATCCTTGGGCAGAAGACGACACCAGCTCAGGCAACGTAGAGCCGCAGGAGACCTGCTGATTGGCTGCCTCCTCCTCTCTCTACCCTCACTCCTTGGGGCTTCAAGCCATCTTGCTCCTCAGTTCGTTGTCCCTCCCTCTGCTGTGGTGGGCTTCCCTCCTCCCAGCCTGCTCCCCCAGCCCTGGTGGGAGATCCATCCATCCACCAGTCCAGCCAGCCAGCCATCCACATACCCATCCATTCACTCATCTGTCCATCCATCCTGCCATTCCCCCGCCCAGTGCTGACTTTTCCAGGCCCATGTGAAGTCCCGGGGTCACTCAGACGAACTTAGACCCACCTCCGGCTCCCATCCCTCCCCGCTCCGCTCCTAGTGCTTAGACGAGCTCCTGGAGTTCCCGGTTCTCACCAGGCAGGGCCCAGGGTCTGCAGGTCAGGAAGTGGGCCGGGCAGCATTCCTTAGGCTTGAGTCAGGGAGGTAAACTGTCAAAGAAAGCAGCCCCCTCCCTCAAAAAAACATAATCCCCAGCCAGGCAGCCAAGAATGTACCTGAAAGGGCGTGATTTCTTGGCTTCCTTCAGAAGTACCCTTTGTACCTTTATTGAAATGAGAAAAATGCAGAGCATTCTTGAGCTGCTGTGGCCTCAGGGGAAGTCTTGTGCAGACTGGCAGGGGTGAGGCTGCTAATCACCTGTGCCCGGGGCAAGGAGTCCTCCTGGCTGGTTCCCAGGCTTTGGACGAGGGAGGGGGCCGCCCTACTTTGAATGCAGAGCTACCGAGAAACAGGACTAAGAGCAAGGGAATGAAGGTGGAGGGCAAGGCACCAGCTGCACCCTGCTTGCGACACGGCCTGTGCCTTGTACCTGCAGGTGGTACCCGTCACAGCGCTCTCTCTGCTGTCTCAGTACCCAAGTCTCCATGACAGCAGGACTCTGTTCTTGAAACCTGTGTTACTCCAAGGGCAAGCACAGCTCCTGGTACATTAGCAGATCTCCAGAATTTTCTAGGAGATGGATGGATGATGGGTGGTGGATAATGGAGAATGGACAGATGGATGATGGAGGAACGATGAAAAGTGGATGGATGATGGATAATGGAGGATGAATGATGAATGGACAGTGGATAGATGGATGGATGGATGGATGCCTGCTGGGTGGGTGGGTGGATGGGTGGGTGGATGGGTGGATGGATGGATGGATAGATAGGTGGGTGGGTGGATAGACAGATGGACGGATGGATGGGTGGGTGGGTGGATGGATGGATGGATGGATAGGCAGGTGGAAAAATGAACAGGATTCTGGGATATGTGGCAGAGATTTGGGATCCTTCCAAACTCCCCAGTGTAGCTGGCTGTTTAAGAGGATGCTTAAAAGGGCCAGGCTTACATGTGTGGTATGTAGGGAGGAGTCCCACTCTGTGCCCAACACAAGCAGTCCAGTCAGGACTCGGGCCAGCCCGGAATCTTCAGGCGCCACACGGCTTGGGTGGACAGGTGCAGAGCTGAGGAGAGGAATGGCCAGGGGGGAGAGGAGAAGTTCTGCCTCACCCTTCCCCTGAAATCAGGCCAAGCAGCCCCAGCTGGGTTCACAGCCCTTGGGAGAGTCTAACCTGGGGGCTGCGAAGCCCTTGATGGGGCTTCGGTGGCCCCCGTACACCTGTCCTTATACCGGCATCTGCCTTCTGGCTGTGATTACGTTTCCATCTTACAAGGGACATAAAACCGGGGCACTGAGAACATGCCTTTCAAGCTGGGACATGATTTACAGGCTCCTGGAGAAGCTCTCAGAGCTGGGGGCAGGGGCCGCTCACTGCAGTTGCTGCTGGAAGGAGCCCCCTTCCTGGTGGTGGGTTCTCTGTGGGCGCACGGGGAGCAGAAAGCCGAGATGTAAAGGAGGAGCATGGCGACCACTGTCCGGCTGGGTCAGGCCCCCAGGCCAGGTGACCGCCAGCTAAAGTCCGCCTCAGGGCACTGCTCCTTCTTTCCTGTTGAGGCTCTGATACCCACACCCTCCCCCATCCCCTGTCCTGTCCTGTCTGGCCTAAAAGCCTCTTTTTTTAAGCAGAGGGGACTTTCACTGGAATCAAATGAGCCTGAGCCACAGGGCTCTCATCTGCACAGCCAGGGGGATGTGCACGGCTCCTGGGAGCCACAGAGTGTTGTAGACGGGGAGAGAAGCCCAGGAGGTATTCTGTAGAGGCCGTGTTTAGACAACAGGCTTGAGCAATGGAAATTGATCAAGGCCCAAGGCCCTGTCTGTTTTCAGTCAGGCCGATTCCAAAATATCCCTAAGTCCTGTGGGTTACTTACATCCAGGCACAGTTATCAAAAAAGAGAAGATTCTAAAACTTTCTCACCTTCCGGGTTTAAAAACAGCGCCCTCCCACGGCCTCGATGGGGCCGTTCCTCCTCCGCTGTCCCGCCCCTGCTCCCTTGCCATGCATTCTATAAACTTCTACCTCCTTTCTTTTGCCTCGGGTGAATCCTTTCACACACACACACACACACACACACACACACACACACACCACCGGCCCCCTATCAATCATCACCCCACATTTGGGGACCCCCACCTGATCCAGACGGACACTGCACTTTCTAGTGCCTTCTAATTTGGTGCCTTACTCCAAATTGCCTGAACAGATTGCAGAAGGAAGGCGTCGAGTGCCCGCGGCTCCAGTGATTTCTTGTGATCTGTTTGCATTGTAAATACGTATTCACATTGGCACCTCATTTCTCTTTAATCATTTTGTATTCTTTTCCTTAAAGGGCGCCTCCAATCTGTATAAACTTGAATCTTATGAAACCTAGGTGTGGGTGAGGGTGGGTCCCCAGTCCAGTGACCGACTAAGAATAGGGGAACTTGGCCAGACATAAGGGAGACGCCGTGTGAAGGTGGAGGCGGGGACCGGGTGACACATCTCCAAGCCAACGCGGGCCATACCGGGCACTGCGAGAGGCCTGGGTTGGCCCTCGGAGCCACCAGAACCAACACGGCATGCGGCCACCTGGGCTTCTGGCCCCCAGAACTGAGAGAGAGTGTGCATTTCTTTTTTTTTTTTAACTTTAAAAAAAAAACATTTTTATTTATTTCTCAGAGAGAGAGAGAGAGAGGGAGAGAGAGAGAGGGAGACAGCGTGAGCAGGAAGGATCAGAGAGAGAGAGAGAGAGAGAGAGAGAGAGACAGCAGGGCTCGAACCCACGAACTGTGAGATCATGACCTGAGCTAAAGTGGGACGCCCAACCGACTGAGCCACCCAGGCGCCCCAAGAGTGTGCACTTCTGTGCCTTTTAATCTCCCAGCCTGTGATGCTTTGTTCAGGACGGCGGCCCTAGGTATCGAACACCTTTTTGGGGGAGGGAGGGATGGATCTATAAAAATGAAATGAAATCTCAGCTTTTAGGGGAAACGATTCAGCCCGAGCAGCTAGCCGCTGGGGCTGATAACTTTGACTCTCACATGTGGTTGGAAACGGTGATCACTGGGGGCTTCTGTTAACGATGACGCAACAGTCCCTGGGGAGGGAGGCGGAGATGCCATGCACACAGCCTCCAGCCCTTGGCGCTCTGGCTTCTCCAGGAGCCCTGATGACGGAAAACTGTGTGTGTGTGTGTGTGTGTGTGTGTGTGTGTGTGTGTTTCTTTCTGATCACGGCGACCCGGATCAGTCAGCGTTTCTTAGACGGCCTGTGAAGTGGATATAAACACGCTGCTCCCAAGCCCTTAGGAGTCCTGCCCGGAGCCTCGTGAGTCAGTCCAGGGTTTTTAAAGATGAATGGCTGTGAGCCGACTTCTCAGGAAGATTAGCCACGGGTCGTGGCTGTGCTTGCCAGGGCCGGCCGGTGCAGGGCCCGGTCACGTGGGCCCGGAAGCCGGCAGACAGCCTGACACGGCTCAGCTGGGAGGGCCACAGGCTGCCATCTTTCCGCGCGCTGGGGACGCTTCCCCATCTGGTCGTTTCTTTTTGTCGTTGAGTAAAGCGCACACCATGTCAACAGGGCCCTTTTATATTTAGGTATATATCACTGTGTATGCTCATCTCTGTCTTTCTCTATGTATGTACACACACACACACACACACACACACACACACACTATGTAGCTATGTGTATACTACAGATAAAGCATAATGAGTGGGGATAAATGGATGGTTTTCAGATTTTTAAAGCCGGAGAAACTTCTTTATTGTGAAATATCAGCATACCTAGAAGAATGTGCCAAGAGCCAAAAAAGCAGAGCTCCGCGGAACGTCACAAAGTAAGGTAAAGCCCCCGGGACCCTCCCCACAGCAGCTCCCGCGGGAATCCTTCTGGTGCCTTGAGAAAAAGAAACTCCTCCAATTTAGGGAGATGTTCCTAGGCGCTGATTAGGACCAGGAAGTCGTTAAGGCCACAGATGGGGGGTAGAAAGCAGGAAAGGGCCCCCGAAATTGCCCCGGGCCCCCCCAGGTCTCCCCATGGTGTTATGTGCAGCGCTCAGTGCCCCTGTTCACATAGTATTGCCCTGTGTGAATGCACCGCAAGCCGTCTGCTCCATGAATGTCCCTCTGGGTCATCTGAGGTTTGGCTCTGTTACAATTAGACGGCCGTGGACATTCTATCCCCGTCTTTCCTTGCCTTACTGGGGACCGTGTGAGGCCAATGCGTTTCTCCTTCACTCCCTTCCTCCTTCCCTCTCCCCGCCTCCTTTTATTTTTTTCTATCTCTCATCCTTTCTCACTCCCCTGTCCCTCCCCGCACTCCAGGCACCCAGGATGGCTGCACGGGCGAGGGTCTGTCTGCTGTGGGTAGTATTGTGAACGCCCTCGATGGTGCCCCTGCTCAGCGCCTTCTCTCCACCCCAGTGAGCGTGCACTTTATGCCCAATTTCCAGCCCTGCTCACCAGACCTTTTCCTCCCCAGAAGGCATACGCCTGGTGCAATTTGTAGCGATCAGACTATGATCTCAGGGTCCATAAAGGCCCAGTTTCTGCTTGGGCAGTTTCTTACCTGGATGGCCAACCCCAACTCCCCGCCCCCCCACCCTTTTTCTCCTCCAGACCCTGTGAATCCTGTTACCCTCCCATAACCCACCTCCTCCAGGAAGCCTTCCAGGGTTGCCCCAACCCTGCGGCTCCTCTCTCCTGAGCTCTCAGCGCCCTGAGATTCGTATCTCGACTCTCAGTCCCCACTCTGCATGCCGTAGAACGGGCATGCAAGTGCCTGGAGCTTTCTGGAAGGCATTTTGTTCTCTTTCTCTCAAAGAGAAAAATGCTCACACTCTCTGGCTGGGCAGTCCCCTTCCTGGAACCTGTCCTGCAGAAATGCTGCCCAGAGCGCTTCAACCTGGATGGACCAGAATGTCCGTCCCTGCTGACCGTAAGCACACAGCATCGGACGCCGTCTAAACGTCGTGGGCAAGAGAAGAATGCACATGCGTTCCATAGAATATTCCGCAGCCATTACAGATCTGAGGGAGACGCGCATCACACAGATCTGACCGGGAAAGGCAGCCGCGGGATGTGTTTCATGCCCACAACCTGGGAGGCGACACGTCGGCCGCGTTCACTTTACCTTCGGAAAGTAGGGTTGGCGGGTGGGGGACCCCCACTGCTTCCTCTGTGCGGCCTGTGTTGGTAACTTGCTGGTAAGCCTGCAGTTGCTTTTGTAATTAAAATAATAATAATAATATATTTTACATGCTTTTATTTATTTTTGAGAGAGTGTGAGCTGGGGAGGGGCGGAGAGAGACAGAGGATCCAACGCGGGCTCTGGGCTGACAGCACAGAGCCTGACACGGGGCTCAAAGGCTAAAACCGTGAGATCACGACCTGAGCCGAAGTCGGAGGCTCAACCGACCGAGCCCCCCAGGGGCCCCACCGCCAATCCATTTTTAAATGAAGGCATAAAACAATTTGTCAGAATTCGTAGACTGTACAACACTGAAAGTGAACCCTAACGTAAACTATGAGCTGTTAATAATAACGTATCAAAATGGATTTATCAGGGGCGCCTGGGTGGCTCAGTCGGTTAAGCGTCCGACTTCGGCTCAGGTCACGATCTCACAGTTCGTGGGTTCGAGCCCCGCGTCAGGCTCTGTGCTGACAGCTCGGAGCCTGGAGCCTGTTTCAGATTCTGTGTCTCCTTCTCTCTCTGCCCCTCCGCAGCTCGTGATCTGTCTCTCTCTGTCTCAAAAATAAATACATGTTAAAAAAAATTTTTTAAAATGGATATATCAGTTGCAACAAAGACACCACACTGATGAAGATGTTAGTAGTAGGGACGTGTGCCCCGGGGCAGAGGACCTCTGTGTACATGTGTGTGGTTTGTCTGTAAACCGAAAACTTCTAAAATATAGTTTCTTTTAGAAAGAGGAAGGAAGGAAGGAAGGAAGGAAGGAAGGAAGGAAGGAAGGAAGGAAGGAAGGAAGGAAGGAAGGAAGGAAGGAAGGAGACGACAGTGGATACTTGGAATAGAGCAGGGATTGATTGACACACTTTTTTTCCGTTTGGGGCCAGATAGTGAGTGATTTGGGCCCTGAAGCCCTGGCTACTCAGATTTGCTATTGCCATGCAAGAGTCGCCAAGGGCAATATGGGAGTGGGCTAGCAAGCCAGAGAGTGTGTCCCAATAAAACTTTATTTATAAAAGCAGGCAGTGGGGCCGTAGCCTGCGGCCCCCAGTGCAGAAGCAGGAAAGGACCCCCACACCAGATGGGGGAGGAGGAAGCTGAGAAGCTGCGCACTCACCCCGGATGGGCCGTCAAACCCAGAAAACAGTGCGGCCCTTCCCGTTGCACGCGGCTCCTTCCAGAATCAAAATGGGTTCTGAGGACTGGGTGAATGTAAGTTCGGTGTCACACGGTCCGGCCCCGCAGGCAGAGGGGCACCAGTAGCTGGAGACACGGGGAGGGCGAGGGCTGACCGTTGGGCCGGAGGAGTTTCTCCACGATGGTCTGCCTGCTTCCTTAGGCGGGAGCCGGTGGGCGCCGGGCCCCCCGCTTCTGCACACGGCCCCGTGGCCCCCACGCACCTCTGGCTCTGCACCTGCCGTCCTTCGCCGAGAACCTCGCCAGTGCGGTTGTAAAGTCACTAAACTCTCGCTCTCACTGCACACGGAAGATGAAAAAGGGAAACTGCACAAAAGGCTTTCCGCAAATAGTGAGGCTGCGGGGGGCAGAAAGGACAGTGGTGGGGGCTCCGCCCAGAGTGTGACGCCGAGCGGACAGACGTGGCCACGCATGGGCTTTGTCCCCTCTGGTCGGAAGGGCCTGATGCACTGGAGGTCCGGCCACTGACCTGTTTAGTCCCAGCAGCCCTGTGACTTAGGGTAATATTCCCATTTTGCAGATTGAGGAACAGGAAGCTTAGAGAAATCAAGTAACTTCTTTCAAGAAAGAAACGATAGCTTTAAAATTGCCAAAGGCTGAGGGCCGCCTGGGTGGCTCAGTCCGTTAAGCGTCCGGCTTCGGCTCAGGTCATGATCTCACAGTCTGTGGGTTCGAGCCCCACGTCGGGCTCTGTGCTGACAGGAGCCCGCTTGGGATTCTCTCTCCCTCTCTCTCCACCCCTCCCCTGTTCACTCTCTCTCTCTCCCTAAATAAATAAAATTTAAAATAAAATAAAACAATAAAACCGCTGAAGGCTGCAGCTGACCCAATCCACCGCCCATCCTGACCCCTACGATTCACCACCTTGAGCTCCAAGCCCTGCGAGACTGTGTGCAACACGTTACATCAGCCTCGGGAAGCTGTGTTTGCGGTTTTTGTCAGACGCAGGCAGTGACATCGGTCAGTGTCTCCGGGTTATATTCCGGGGCGGGGGCTTTGGCGAAGCTCCCAGGCGACGTGAGCAACATCTGCCCGTCCCGTCTCCTTCCTCTTCCTCTCCTGGTAGCTCTGCTCACGTCCACGTGCGTGTGACAGCGGCTGTGACTTACGATGTATGTGTGCGGGTCACCACTCCCCGGGTGGGCCTGACTCGGCGCCACCGAGAGGCAGTGCTAGTGCTGCCCGCGCCCGCTGAGCCACGAGGAAGACCAGAGATGGGCTTTCCCCAGCCCTGACTCAGACCCGACGCGCAAGGAAGGGCTGCTTGGGTGGGAGGGAGCCCCGACAGGGGGCTGAGGATGGAAGGCTCCCTGTCACCTGTGCTTCCTCCCCCCACCCCCCGCCTCTGCCATCTCTCGCACGGCCACCCGTGAGAGCGCTGGGCCCAGGGCCCAGGCAGAGTGGACGGCAGCCCCTGCGTGGAGCGGACCCTGCACGGGCGCTGGGCGCTCATCTGCGGCACGGAATGAATGTGTCCAGTGCCTGCGTCTCTCGTCTCCCCTCGGCCACGCGGGCTCTGTGTTGAATAGCATCCCCCCAGAACTCATGTCCGCCCGGAACCCAGGAATGTGAGCTTAACTGGAAATAGGGTGTTTGCAGAGGTTAGCAGTTAAATTAAAATGAGGTCATAGAACATCAAGGTTGGCCCTAAATCCACTATGACTTGTTTTTCTTATAAAAAGAGGAGAAGGGGGCACCTGGGTGGCTCAGTCGGATAAGCGTCCCACTTCGGCTCAGGGCATGATCTTGTAGTGAAGAGCCAAAAATTAAGGCCTCTGTTAAGAGCAACCTTGGGCCGCACGTAGCCCCAGTCCAGTCCCGGGAAAAGCCTCAGACTGTTCAAGGCTAAAGCCATCCTGGGACCACCCTCAGATCAGCTAATCAAACAACACTCCTATGGTCTGAGTCAAGGCTGGGAACTGCAGATACAAACTAGACAATTTCTCACCGCTTGCCTGAACCCCACGTGGGCCCTTTGAACTCACCTCATAAGTGGTCATTTTCAAAGGATTCTCAAAAGTCATGATTGGGTCCCACCAAAAGTAACGAACACCTCACAGACGCTGAATGGTCAAAGCTGTAATTGTAACTGGTGCTTATGTGATGATGCTACACGTACTGTAACACCCGCATCCCTTACTCCTTAAAAACCCTGTTCGCTATTCTTGGCTTCACCTTGCTGCCACGACACAGGTAGGCAGGTGGGCCCCTGCTCGAGCTTGTCATAAAGACCCTTTTGTACTTGCATCAGTGTCGGCTCCTTGGAGGTCTCTGGGGCTCGCGAATCGGGCACAACAGTAGTTCGTGGGTTCGAGCCCCGAGTCGGGCTCTGTGCTGACAGCCCAGAACCTGGAGCTGCTTCAGATTCTGTGTCTCCCTCTCTCTTTGCCCCTCCTTACTCGTGCTTTCTCTCTGTCTCAAAAAAAAAAAAAAAAAAATTAAAAAACCTCCT
>NW_024080890.1:2282756-2321735 GCF_003009895.1 Hyaena hyaena
CCCCCCCCCCGGTTGGCCTCAGGTTAATTAGCACTTGGGGACCAGGCAGGTAGGCTGGAGAGAGGCGAGAGAGAGGCGTTCCTCTGGCTTGGAAAGCACTGTGCTTACAGTCCCCCTGCCCTTCCTCTGCCAAGTTCAAAAAGGGGCACTGAACTTGGGCATCACACGTGCCCTGGGAACGCTAGCCCCTCACAGGCACATGTGCACACCATTCTCGCCCTCTGCACACACGGTGAAGGCTCAGACGGGCCGGCAGGCTGAGGACTCGGGGCCCCGGGACCAGAAACCAGGCAAGGGCGCCGGGGCGGAGAGACACCAGCACCTTCACTCTGCCTAGATGGGGAGGGATGCGGCCGGTGCAGAAAACATTGTAGCAGCATCCACAGGATACCTAGTGGGTGCTCTTTCGCCAGGAATGGCCTCATTCCTTCCTTTGTTAGTTTGCTCATTCACTCATTCATTCATTCACTCATTCACTCATTCACTTTTCCCTCTGCCTGGAATGTTCTTGTCCTAGACAGCCACACTCTCCTTCCCACACTTTCCTGGGTTCTGCTCAGGTGCTCCCCGTCAGAGATGCCTTCCCTGTGGCCGCCCCAGCTCGGCCCCTGCCTGCCCTCTGCCCGCGACCCCCATCCACAGCTCACAGCCCGGGAAGGGGTGGGCAGACGCCCCAAGGGCAGGGACACCTGCTTGCCTGCCTGGCTGCCCGGGAAGAGTCCAGCCTCTCTGCCCTTCTCTCGGGCGGGAAGCGGGGAGGCGGGTGATGCTAACTCAGACACCCATCTTCCCCGCTCCGCTCTTCAGCACCGGGGGCCACAGCTCTCCACCCCTGCTCCGTGCCCCCCGCCCCCCGCCCAGACACCTGTGCTTCTTGCCTATCCCTCCAGGAGCGTGGCCACCTGTGGGGGCGTCCCCGTGTCACCAGCCCCTGGAATGATGCCTGGCACCTTGCGTGCACCATTAGAAAATTAAAAAAAACATTTGTGCTTTCTCACTGCACCAGGTAGAAAGGGACGTTTTCCCTGTATGTGCAAACTAACCCCTTTCTTCCGTGGGGGGGTGTCCTATCCCATTGTGTGGTTGTGCCAGAGTTAAACTAAACCTTTGCTGATAAAAATGTGGGCTGTTTTCAGATTTGGCTCTTACACACGTACTGCAGTAAGTATCCAGCGTGTGTACTTTGGCGTCCTTGGGTAAGTGGACCTGGGTAGTGGACACACACTTGCCTGCCACTAGGGGCACCTTCGTAGCTCAGTTGTTTAAGCGTCTGACTTCGGCTCAGGTCATGATCTCACAGTACGTGGGTTCAAGCCCCGCGTCGGGCTCTGTGCTGACAGCTCAGGGCCTGGAGCTGCTTCGGATTCTGTGTCTCCCTCTCTCTTTGCCCCTCCCCCACTCACACACACACTCTCTCCCTCAAAAATAAACAACATTAAACATTTTTTTAATGCTATGTGAACATTAAGAAAAAACCTGTCTGCCACCACACGACCTTGTTACCTACTTACACGGTTTTATAATCATAATCACGTTGGCCTCTGGTCCCGGTGAGTGAATGAAGGCTTTCCAGCTACCACGCAGAGCAAGCCCAGGCCACCGTGACACAGGCCCGCAGAGGGACCTGACCACCGAGGGGCCACCGTGCGCTGCGGCACCCAAGACGGTCCTCCTTCGGGGGAGCAGGCAGATCGTGGGGGTCTCTCCTTGTGGGAACCCCAGCCGTCCGTGAGCAGTAAGGACAGTAGAGAAAAAAACCCCAATACAGAAAAACCATAGTGTAGACTTCCTCATTACAAGCAGATTTTTATTACATTTTGGGGTAGACTCATGCTTTTAGGGTCATCACAGTAGGGGATTGGAGGTTAGAGTGACTTCTTTGTTTGAAAAGAGAAGTAATAGTTTTGGGGAGCCTGAGCGGCTCAGTCGGTTAAGCTCCTGATGCTTGGTTTCCGCTCACGTTGTGATCTCGCATTTCGGGAGATCGGGCCCCACATCGGGCTCCATATCGGGCTCTGTGCTGACAGTGCGGAGCCTGCTTGGGATTCCCTCTCTCCCTCTCTCTCTGCCCCTCCCCTGCTCATGAGCTCCCTCTCTCTCTCAAAATAAATTAAAAAAGAGAGAGAAAAGTAATGATTTTAACAAATGAAACTCAAAAGAGGGATGGAGAGACCAGGAGGGGCTAACAGAAGCCAGCTGGGTTATCCTGCCTGACCACAGAAGGACTATAAAGGGAAACTGAGGCAGGACACCAGGACATACCGCTGGGGTGGGAAGTTGCTGTCTGACAGAGGAGGACAGTGACTTGGGGGTCTCTGCCCCGGTGTGCAGGGGCCACAGCAGTCTGTCCCCAAAGGCCGGGAGGCAGGGCTATGCGGGACAGTCACTGGTTATGCTGCCCTGGCCGGACATGTGGGTTGTCCACCCCCCCATGACCTTGAATAACATATGCGAATTCCCAGAATTCTCCAGGCCCAGAAAATCCTCTCTACTCATTGGGGAGCAGACCACTGGGCTCCCAATTCCATGCTCCTCCTAGAACTTAGACTGAAGTCTGCTGAGGGAATCTTCTGGCCTTTCCCACAGGCGCCCTGCCCGCGGCAACGAGGGGTGCCCAGCAGGTGCGGGATGCGCCGCGTGCTCCTCTGTGTCCCGTCTGCAGCCCCACGCCGTCTTCTCTTCTGTTCCTGGAGCATCTCGTTCTCTTGTCAGTGAGCAACACAAGACGTGGAATTAGCATCTTTGGGCGAGACCGACCGATTCCGAGTTCGTGCCGAAAGCGCTTGTGAGCGTCCATTACTGGACGGACGCTGTTTGGATGGCCTTCCTTCATTTTTATGTCCCAAGTTTCATACTGTGTCCGGTAAGGCGCCGCCGGGAAGCAGCACGCTCTGTTAGCTTTGCCTGCGCCCCTGAGCGAAAGGCTTCGCTGAGTAATAAACTGAGGCAGTGCAGTGCCCTCGACTTCTCTCGAGAGCCAGTGTACGTCCACGTCCCCAGCGCCCCCCAAACCAGAGGAGGCGACGATGAGACCCATCAAGTGTGATGTCTTCTTCCTGGGCTGACAGCGGTCCCAAAGCGACACGTGTGCACCCCGGGGAGGGCGTGGGGGGACCTCTCTGATGCCGCTGGGGTGAACTCACATTGCAGCGGAAGCGGGCCGTTTCCATCAGAGCGACATAGGCATGTGCATCTTTTGAGCCAATCTTCTGGGGGCTGGAATGTACCCTAACCCCCCACCTCTACTCGCCTGAGTGCAGAGCGATACTATGAACCAGATTATTCGGCCCAGTGTTTTTAATAATGATGAAAGGTTGGACAAAAGCCAACTATCCGTTAACAGAAGAGTGAGGAAGTGCATTTGCAGAATCTCTCTGCTGTGGGCTACTGCTTCTCTGTTAAAAAAAAAAAAAAGAAAAGAAAAAGAATAAGGAGGGGTCTCCGGGTATGACAGACAGAATAATGGTGCCCCCGATGTCTATCTACGCCCTGATCCCGGGAAACTTGCTCCTCAGACAAGGACACGGATTCTCCCACAAGGCTTCCAGAAGCAACTTGCCCGGCCGGCATCCTGATTTCGGCCCAGGGAACGCCAGGATGGATCTCAGATGCCAGAACTGAAAGGTAATAAACGCGTGTCGTTTCAAGCCACTAAGCTTGTAGTAATTTGTTACAGCAGCTGCAGGCAACCAGTATGGGAAGGAATGAAACGTTGAAACATTGTGCAGTGAAAGAAAGAAAAGAAGGGAGGGAAGAGAGGAGGAGAGAGAGGCGGAAGAGAAGGAGGGAGGGGAGGAAGTGAGATACAGCAGGTGTGGCTCTGGCAGAGAGGACTGTGCGGACAGACTCTGGATCATTTACTGAACGCACCCCTGGCCGGGCGGGTAACTTAACCCTCCTGGGCCTGCGTTCTTCCTCAGCAAAACAGAGTCAATAATTTATTTACCATCTGATGCTGTTGCAAAGGCTAAATTATACGTGAAAGTACTTAGAACCGAGCCTGGCATAGGAAAGACCCTGTAAATGTTAGCCGGCACCACAATAGTGTGCTCTCCGCCCAGCACAGAGACACTGGGAAATAAGGTCTATTTTCTATTTTTTATTTGTATTTACTTGTATTTACCTAAAATAACACCTGAAGGATACATTGGAAACCACTAAGTGGTTATGTGAGGAAGGTGGGCTAATGGACAGGAGCGGAAAGGATCTTTCAGTGTATATAAAATATGTGGTAAAGATATGCATATATTTTCTAATATATGTATGTATTTGAATATATGTGTAAGGCAGGTGAATGTGTTACCTATGCAGACACACACACCTGTAAATATGTGTGTACCTTTAATGCCTTCTAGAATTTCTCCATGGGAAGGAGGCCGCCCTCTGGGGGAACTTGCCTGCATTCTGTAGCTGAGGAGGAGCCCCCCCTTACTGTGGTCTGGCCTGCACTTGCCCCCGGGGACCATGAGCTCAAGGCAGCTCTCCCCTGCAGAGCCCACTAGGGCGTTTCCGCTCTCACCTTATAACTTTAGCGGAATTGTCCTGATTCGTATACTGTGGCTCAAAATCTTCTGGGGCAGATGACAGACCTTCTACTTTAATAAATAAATGTGCAAGTGCTTGCAACAACTTTTGTTTCTTGAGCTCCCATTAACTGCCAGATGGCGTGAGCCTCTTTACGCTCCCTTTGTAACTGTGCTGACAACCTTAACATTGAGATTCTTATGCCCATTTGGCAGAAGGGGAAACTGAGGCCCGGCTAGGCTAAATCACTGCCCTGAGTTGCACAGCTGGTTAGCAGAGAGCTGGGATTCGAAGCAAGGTCTGCCTGCTTCTGAGACCCGCACTCCTCCTTCTGTGGCTCCGGCCTTGGCCCAGCTGGAGAAGGGAAACACCAGACATCTGGACCCCAGCCGAGGCCCCGCCCCGCCCCTCCCCGCCCTGCCCTGAGAGAAGGCGAGTGTACAGCACTCCCTTCCTCACCGCAGGTCCTGAGGATCCTCAGAATATCCCTGGTCCTAAGCAGGCACGTCATTCAGGTTTGGAGAAAGCGCCCGGCAGCGTGTATCAGCGCCATCCTGCTGCTGTAACAGAGTACCGCGTGCTTAGCAGCGTAAGACACGCGCGTTCCTCTCACGCTTCTGGAGGTCAGAAGTCCGCCTTGGGCCCCCCTGGGCTAGGGTCAAGGCTCAGGCTCCCCCTGGAGGCTCGGAGGGTGGGGCTGTTTCCTTGCCTTTCCCAGGGTCCAGGGGCCGCCCACAACCCTCGGGCCCAGGGCCCCTTCCTCACACAGCAGCTGTGTCGCACCGTTAAGGCCCCCTGTGACTCGGGGCCCGCCTGGATACCCCAGGAGAATCTCCCCGTGTGAGGGTCGGTCAGTTAGCGGTCTCCGACCTGCCTACAACTTGAACTCCCCTTTGCCACTCGATGCAGCACATGTACGGGTTACAGGGATCAGGGCGTGGGCTCTCTGGGGTCCTTACTCCTCCTGCGCAGGGTCCCTCGGGGACTGGAAGAAGCCACTCAGGGTCTCCCCTGTCCTCTGCCCGGCCCCTGCTTCCCTGCCCGGCCCCGGCGCCTCCCTGATGCTCGCCCTTTGTGGCTCCTGTCCCCGCCCTGCTGCCGTTCCCTGCTCATCGTCTCTCTCACTGCACCACGTGCTCCAGAGGCGACGGCCACGTCCAGACAGACACGACCCATCTCGCCCTGAGCAGGCCCCCCTGGTCAGCAGACCCGAGGCCAGACCTCACATTCACACAACGCATCTGAACTTCCAAGCGTCACCTACAAGCTTACCTCCAGCCCACGGGGCCATCTTAGCCGTCGGACACGGAGGCCGGGGGCTTTTTCACCCCCCCCCCCCCCCCCCCCCACACCTGCTGGCGTGCTTCTATTTCAACTTGGACTCTTTCTTCCTGGGATTTATCTTATCGTGTGCCTCCCCCCCCGCCCCCATATTATTACTCATGAGATCAGAGCTAACAATTACAGAGTCTTTTTTTTTTAAGCCACTGAGGCATTTAAAAAATTTTTTTAATGTTTATTTATTTTTGAGAGAGGGAGAAAGGCAGAGAGAGGGAGATACAGAATCCGAAGCAGGATCCAGGCTGCGAGCTGTCAGCACAGAGTCCGACGCGGAGCTTAAACCCATGACCTGAGCCGAAGTCGGATGCTTAACCGACTGAGCCCCTGAGGCGCCCCAGGAATTACAAAGTCTTAAACAAATTAATACACTTTGTTTTTCATGTACTGAATGGATAGTTTTGCTCTAGAGGATGAGTCTATCACTCCTTTATCTTTTTGAGGATCTTATTGATAATCTCACAAGTAAATCATTCCCCTTAATTCTTTCTTTTTTTTCCATTGCCCTATATTTTCTCACAAGTCAAAATGTATTATTACCAGCCTCCCCAAGATAAATCTGCCTATCGTTCAGGAAGAAAAAGACACTAAACAGCCGCAGCAAAGGACAAGGGTGTTGGAGGTATGACGTTAGGCAGGAGTGGCTGAGCTCTCTTCCACACATGGATGCGCGCCTCTGTTCCCTTCTCTTCCCGCAGAAGCATCCTTCGGTTTAGAAGTTTCCATAAACATTTACTTCTATTCTCTAGTGTAGCAATATTCAGACTGCGATACAGGTTTTAGGACATTTTCCAGAAGGCCCAGGAGTAGATTTTTCAAAGCACATTTGAGGAAATGTATAAGGCAGGGGTGCCCTGGGGGCTCAGTCAGTTGCGTATCTACTCTTGGTTTCGGCTCAGGTCATGATCTCGTGGTTCATGGGTTCGAGCTCTGCGTCAGGCTCTGTGCTGATACTGTGGAGCCTGCTTGGGATTTTCTCTCTCCCTCTCTCTCTCTCTCTCTCTCTCTCTCTGCCCCACTCCCACCCATACTGTTTCCATCTCTCTCTAAAGAAATGAAAAAAAAAGAAAATGTACAATGCAAAGTTCTATTCTGATCTTTTATTGCAGTAATACATCTCCTTTTTCTAAATTTTTAATTGTTTAATTCTTTGCGTTTATAAAAATGTATTTTGTACATATCAAGTAGTCTATTTAACATACGTTCATTGGGGCACCTGGGTGGCTCAGTCGGTTGAACATTCAACTTCAGCTCAGGTCGATTACACAGATCTTGAGTTCGAGCCCCATGTCAGACTCTGTGCTGACAGCTCAGAGCCTAGAGCTGCTTCGGATTCTGTGTCTCCCTCTGTCTCTGCCCCTCCTTTGCTTATGCTCTGTTTCTCTCTGTCTCTTGAAACCAAATAAACATTAAGAAAAAAATTAAAAAGAAACATATTTACATAAGCTATTTAAATAGAATCTAGAATAACATCAACAACACGTCCGGAAGGAATGATTTCCTTGATGCCTGCGGCAGACCCGGGTTGTAGGCTGACCAGCTCTCACACCATATGTGGTCAAGGCAAAGCAAGTAAAACCATAATCGCGATGCCACGACACACCAGCTCACAGACGACATGGAACGCTGGCCAGGACCCGGAGCCGCAGGGGGCTCACTCACAGCGGGGGAAAGGCAGAGAGGTGCGGTCACCTTGGCAGCCACGCGGGCGGTTTCTTACAGAACTGGGCGCACTCTTACCACATGAGTCAGCCGTCAAGAGGAGCTGAAAACTTAGGTCCGCATGAAAACCTGCACAAGGGTGTTTATAGCCGACTGATGCATAATTGGACGTAGGTAAGCCACCCCTCCGGTGGGTGAATGGATAAATAAACTGAGGTCCATGCAGTTGATCGGATTGTTTTCAGCGCTAAAAGGAAATGAGCTCTGAAGTCATGAAAAGGCAAGGAGGGACCTGGCATGCATATTACTGGGCAAAAGAAGCCGATCTGAAACGGCGGCCGACTGTGATTTCATCTGAAGGGCATTACGGGAAAGGCCAAACTATGGAGATGGTCCAAAGATCAGGGGTCGGGGGTGGGGAAGATGGATGAGCAGTGCACGACGGCGTTTCTGAGCAGTGAAAACCCTCGGTCTGACATTCTAATGGTGGACGTGCCCGAGCCCCCAGAACCACAGCACGGAGCCGGAACCACCATGTAAGCCACGGACTCCGGATGACCACGATGTATCAGTGGAGGGGCATCCTTGGTGAAAAATGTACCACTGAGCGCATGATGTTGATAGTAGAGGGTCTGTACGAGTGTCGGGGCAGAGGGTACCCGGAAAATTCTATACCTTCTGCTCAACGTTATTATCAACCTAGAAATAAAGTCTCAGGGGCTCCTGGGTGGCTAGTTGGTTAAGCCTCCGACTCTTGGTTTCAGCTCAGGTCATGACCTCATGGTTCATGAGTTCGAGCCCCGCGTAGGGCTCTGTGCTGACAGTGAGGAGCCTTCTTGGGGTTCTCCCTCCCTCCCTGTCTCTCTTTCTCCCTCTCTCTTTCTCAAAATAAATAAATAAGCTTAAAAATCAATACATAAAATCTTTGAAACATTCCATTCCCAAGCATGTTGTCTCTCTCTCTCTCACGTACCAACCGCAGAGCTGGAAAGTCCCACCTCTGAGGCTCCGTCTGCCGCGTGACTTCCGGGTGAGGCTCAGCGCCGTCACCCAGGTAGAGGCTGGGACTATGCACCGTCCGTCCTGGAATGAAGCCCGTCTCCCGGGGTGTGAGGACGGGGTGCACTTGGTGGACGGGGGATTGAATGAGTCACCAGCAGGCACCGGCTGACTTAGGGCAGGAGACTGGGAGCCGGGAGTGTGCATTCGGGGACCTCATGGGAGAGCACGGGCCCTGTCAGGGCGTCCAGGCTGGAGGCTGGGACCAGGCTTGCTCCCGGAAAGCTGGAGGCTCCCCCACGGGATCGGCATTTCGTCCTGGGGGCCTGGGGCTGTCCCTCCACGGAGCCCTGCAGGGGAGGGAGGGAGCGAGCTGGGGATGCCCGGGCTTGCTCCCAGGCCCGAGCCACAGCGAGCTTCCCACACTGCGCTCCGGGACCCGGATCAAAGGCCCCGCCAGGCCCCTCGGCTAGAGTTGCCAGGGGCGGAGGCGAGCACACATTCCTGTGCGTCGGGCAGTGAGGCTTCCCCGCACAGGGCAGGACGGAGTCTGTGGGGCCCTGCCTTTGTTTTAAGGACGTTGCAGTCTGAACCCAGAAACACGGACGCCTCCTAGAGGCCCAGGCCTGGCCCAGCTGGATGGCCCGGGTCCCGGGGCCTTAAGGGGGGGGGGCATGAGGAGCGCGGGGCCACGGGGCCCCTGCAGTCATTTCCGCCTGATGCCTCCGGCCCTCCCCACCTGTGCCCTGTGCATGGGGTCCCGTCACCAGATGGAAAGCTCCTGCAAGACGGGAGGTGGGGGGAGGGTGGGGGGGTGGGGGGGGGACTCCAGCAGCAGGATTCAGGGCCTTTTACTAACAAAAGGTTGCAGCCCTCAAGAAGAGGGCGGGTGGGGAGCATTCACACCCCCTTCCCGAATACCTGAGAACACACAGCAGGGGTTTGCAAAGGGACCACGGGGGGCCTCCCCACCTCCATTTCCTGGGTAGGGGAGCCGCCTTGTGTCCTGCACCCCGCGTTTCTGGGTCTGTGCAAGCGCAGGTGGCCGGGGGGGCAGCTGGGTCGCCGCCAGCATAGCCTGAAATCAAGGCAAGCGCTAGGGCTCCCTCGTCTGGAAGTCGCAGCTCTGAGCCCAGCGTCTGTCCTGCCAGGCTTCGGTCAGGGTCCAGCGAGAAGAAATCCGAGACAGTCCTCTCCCTCCTCACCTGAGGCGAGCGGCCTTTGGTGCAGAGAATCGACGGGTCTGTGCGCGACAGGTGTGATGGAGCCCGGGCTGGGGCCACGTCCTTGGTCCCGAGGGGCTGCATCGGCGGGGCTGGGGAGGATCCACGGTCCCCAGGGGCTGATGCCATGCTGCTGCCTCTCTGGCCCGTGACCTCCGCGCCTCCTGCCACCGAGACCCTTTGGCCCCAGATCCGGATGTGTCTCCGCTGGCCGGCAGCTCAGTGCAAGAGCTGGCTGTCTCTATCTATGCAACAACAGTGCTCTTTCGGTGATGCAAGCACTTTACAGCACTCCCCCCCACCCCCCGCTCATAACAATTAGAGGCAATTGAACGATCAAGGGGATATAAAACACCGCGCAATAAACCACACGTCCTAGAGATATAACCCGCGCGCAGAAGGTGGAAAGTGCTGGGCAGGAGGAAGCGGATCCCGTGCCCTCCGGAGGCGGCTCCCTGGACCCCAGCGCTGGCTGCTCTGAGGGGAGGGAAAGCCGGAATGGAAAACGAGGCGTAGGGAGAGGCAAATGTGTCTGAAACGATCATTCCTAAAGGTAGGCAGGAATTTTCTTGTATCTTTAGCTCTCTGGACCTGGGGTCTGATATTTGCGCTTTCGTGCCCAGTGGATACATTCCTCTGGGGGTGAGGGCTGCCCCCCTGTTCTGACCAGCTGAGCCTCGGGACTCCCCGCAAGCCCTGCAGGGAGATGCCAGGAGAGAAAAGCATCTTCCAAAGCCAGTATTGGCGGCACTGACTTGATCGATTAAAAGCACCCAAACAAAACAGAAGTAAATCAAAGTAAGCAGACAAACGCCAGAGAAGTTTCTGGGGAGTCCCAGCAGAGGAAAAGGGGCAGTCGTGGTCCTCGGCTTCCTTCCCCACGGGTACCTTCTGGCGAGGACACGGTGCGACTCTTAGACCTTAGTCCTTAAAAAGACACACAATTTATTAATGTCTAATTTATAACCTATCACACGTACCTCAATTCTCCCACACGCAGGACCCCGGGCTGGTGGCTTCTCACTGCTCCTGGCTTCCTTCTTCTTTCAGATCAGCTGGTGTCTTTCCCTGACAGCTCCTCTATCCGTTCCTATTATTTGACAATGGCTCCATTCATTGAAACAGAGAATCAAACCTTTTTAGAAAATGGGTTTAAATCATCTCACGTCCCTGAGATGTGGTGGCCTCCAAAAAATAGCAGCAAAAAAGCCCCACGTAACCATCTGACCTTTCTCAGTAAAAGATCACGGGCGTACCATTCTTTTCTCTGGGAGAGCGGGGCAGCAGGTGCGTGCCACGCTGCCCCCTGCTGGCCAGAGAGTGCCAAGCCTCCCCCCCCCCACAACTTTTGCCCCTGATCACTCTGCCTGCTAACATCTGTGAGCCCAGCTCTAGAGCTGGTATGAAGAAAACGTCCTTTGTAGCATGCAAGGGTGAGTCACAAGCAGAGAGGGGCTCTGACACACCCCCAGGCCTCTGGGAAGCGAAAGAGCTCGCACAGGCTGTCGTCAGGACCTGTTCTGGCCTGAACGTTGCCAGGCCCCCCTGCCTTCTATCAGCGGGCATTTCCACACCAGCCACCTTGTGCTCAGCGCTGTGCTGGCCAGACGGGGTCCCGTAGAGGCTGGCTCCAGCCAGCATTTGTCCTTCAAGAGCCCACAGACGACTCTGAGGCCTTCCAGGCCCCAAGCGCCAATGCAGACCTGCTCTACCCTGTCGGGGAGGCTAGCGAGCCAAACACAGCTCATTCCCCGCCGCCCCCACCCCCAGGCTGTCCACCCAAAGACTGAGTAGACCGTCAGTGCCGCCCTCCATAAATCAGAGAATCCCAGCTGATTTGCAGGCTCCACGCTGTCTGCACAGAGCCTGATGCGAGACTCGATCTCACAAACTGCAAGATCATGATCCGAGCTGAAATCAGGAGTCGGACGCTCAACCGACTGAGCCACCCAGGCGCTCCCAAATTAATCCCAATAAGATAATTTAATCCCATATAGCCAAGATAGTATCATTTCAGCACGTAGTGATTAAAACATTATTAAGGAGACATTTTACATCCTCTGCTTTGCACTGTGTTTGAAGGCCAGCGAGTCTTTCACATCAGTGTGTTCTCTGAGCAGCCTCTCAGCAGGCCCTGGGTCTGACGGCACAGCTCTCCCGTCCTGGCCCGGGGGACAGCCACGCAGCAAGGAGGGCCAGTATGGGGACACAGAGCTCTGGACAGAAAAGGCTGCAGGCTCCACCCTCACACCTCTCCCCCCAAAACAAACTCTATGCCATTGCTTTAAACTCCACTTTGCACTGAAAACAAAAATAAGCATGACTTTCCTTTGCCTGCAAATTTAACTCAGATCTGCCAGAAAGTCCAGGGTGCCCTTCGCTCCAGGAAGACAGCGCGGCAGGGTGCAGACCTGCACTGAGACCCCGGGTCTAGCTTCAACCACGTGACTTTGCCGCTGTCCTGTTCGCCTCAACGTCTAGACTGTGAGCACAGCGGACTCGCCTGGGGTTGCTCAGTTGTGTCTGTGCTCTTCTCTGATATATTAATAAGTGTTGTTTAGAGGAAAGACTCTTCCGGGGCACCAAGGAACATCGTGCATCACTTGGACCCCTGCCTCTGCTTTCATGCACCCCCTCCCCCATGTCCGTGTGTCCCAAGTGTCTTCACTCTCTTATAAGGACACGTGAGATCCTTGGATTGTGGATGCATCCCTCCTGCCTCCACCCCTACCTTCCCACAGCTGTCTCTCTGTGTCCCTTCCTCCTCTGATAAGGATGCCAATCACTAGGGTCAGGGCTCATCGGATGATCCAGGACGATCTCATCTCTGGGTGGCACATGGGCTCTGCCCATAGGGGCTTGCCTCACGGTGCCAAAAAGGCTGCCCCAGTTCCAAGCATCACACCTTCATACTGTACGATCCAGGAGAAAAAGAAGACTGGCTTCCGGAATGTCTGTCAAAGAGAGAAGAGTCTTTTGTTCCCTGGGGTCTCTGTGAGGGCACATGCCCCTCTCATGTCTGTCTGAAGCATCTCTCTGGTCAAGAGAATTCTGTATCCTGACAACCTGAGGCCCAGGGAGCTGACTAGTCCCTGGGCTCTTAGACTCATCTGGTCGGGTTCAGACAGACAAGGCCATTGTCCTCAGTCCTTGGACTATTGCACTGTGTGGGGGGAGTTCCGGATGCTGCAAGTGTCTCTCGGCAGAGGCCCCGTGTGCTGGTTGCTTCGGACCCCACTTTATTTCTAGAAGCGATCCCAAGGAAATACTCAGAGAGGAAACGATTTATGCGTGAGGATGTTCTTGTTGGGTTTCTTACTAATGGCAAACAGTTGGAAGCAATCTAACAGAAATCAGTAAGCTATTTGGTGGAATATTATAGGACCATTTCGAGGAGGCTTTAATGACCTAGGGACAGAGTGATAGTATTTTGAAGGGAAAGTGTGCAGTGTAAACGCAGTTTGAAAACTACACACGCGGGGCAAACAATAGAAGGGAATACACCAGAGTGCCCCGTCTCGGAGAGGTAGGGTTACTTTCTTGTAATGATTCTTCTGTTTTCCATATTTAGTCCATAGGCGTGTATTTCCTGTGAGTGTGCATGTGGGTGTGCGTGTGCATGTAGTATTATCCTAGGGTGGCCGTGACAAAGCCCTACAGTGGGCGGGCAGGGGGGGCTTGCACAGCAGACATGTCTCATCTCACAGCTTGCAGGCCAGAAGTTCAAGACTGAGGTGTGGGCCGGGCTGGAGACAGAATCGGCTTCATGCCCTCCCCCACTCCTGGGGCTTGCCGGCGTCTTTGGGGATCCTTAGCTCCTGGAAGCTTCGTCGTCGCACGGCCTCCTCACTGTGTGCGTGTCTCTCTGTGTCCACATTTCCCCTTTAATAAGGACACAGGTCACATTGGATTTAGAGCCGCTTGACTCCTGTATGACTGCATCTTATTAATTCTATCTGTAATAACTGTTTCCCAGTAAGCTTGCACCTGAGGTCCTGGGGGTTAGGACTTGAACATGCAAATTTTAAGGGGACAGAATATCACCCCTAAGTATCTGCATGTATGTATTTACGCATGCACACACACTTCTGTTAAATTTTTTAATGTTAATTTATTTTTGAGAGAGAGAGTCAGAGTGTGAGCAGGGAAGGGGCAGAGAGAGAGGAAGACACAGAATCCAAAGCAGCTCCAGGCTCCAAGCTGTCAGCACAGAGCTCGATGCGGGGCTTGAACCCACGGATCTTGAGATCATGACCTGAGCCGAAGTCAGACACTTAACCGACTGAGCCGCCCAGGAGCCCCGCGACACACACATTTTTTAAAAAGATAATAAGAAAGAAACAGGTGCTTTTTCCTAGCCAACATCTCTGCACCCCAGGAGCTGCCCGGCGGCCGCAGGGAGGAGCTCGAGGCGAGAGTAGCTGGCAAGTGAAGACGTGAGCTTCTGGACACGCAGGCGGCATTTCCCTGCAGCCTCCTGGGGCGGGAGGTGCTTGGGCCCCGGGAGGTGGGTGCCGCCCACACGGGGCGCCCGGACTCTGAGCAGCTGTGTGGAGTGTGGGTTCCGGCCAGCGCCTGTGAGCCCTGGGCGGCCGAGCAGTGCCGAAGACAGGACTGCCGTCAGACTCTCCCACGTAACAAGCGGGGGGGGGGGGGGGGGGGGGGGGGGATGCTCTGGTGGCAGCCCTGGTCCTGAAGATGGGCCTTTAGTGATGATCACCGGGTCCCCATCACTCACTCCCGCACAGCAGCTCGGGGCCGAGCAGAATGGCCTGAGCAGGACTGCGGAGGAAGTGGGAAGCGTGTGGACAAGGAAAGCGAATTAGCCCCTGGCCCGTTGCTGAGCCCTCTGTCTGCTCCCCTGACTCTCACTGCCCCCAGAACCAGCTCCGCGCCGAGCAGGGGCCCCGCGCGCCTACGCACAGCCCCTGCCTGCAGGGAGGGCACCGCGGAGGACACAGGCGCGTGAGCAGTGATCAACCCCACCAAGCGGTAAACGCCAGCAACGAGGGCGCCTCCCTCGACATGTGGCTTTCCGGGAGGCTTCCTAGAGGAGGCAGCACGCGGCCTGCTAAAAGGGGTGGGTGGGCACAGGCTGGCGTCGCTCCGGCTGGGCAGGCCGCCCCCAGGGAGCAGAGCCGGAGGCCAGGTGAGGAGGGAGGCTGGCGCTGCACTGGCCGAGGGCCTAAGCGGGTCTTTACCCCGAGGCAGGGCGGGGTGGGGCGTCAGCTTGGGGTCAAAAGAAGAAGGCCTGGCTCTGCCGGGAGGGGCTCCAGAGACCCCGGGGAGAAGCCCCCGCCTTCCCCCCTCTGAGACGGGCCAGGACTGGGCACGGTTCAGCAGCTGAGGGAAGAGGATCAGGGTGGAGACAGGGGAGCCCGGGCCCCGGGACACCCTAACTTAGGGAGCCCCTGCCCTCCCGCCTCTGCTTGCAGTCTCAGCCCTCCTGCTGGGGCGTCGTGTCAGGGGCCTGTCGTCCCGGCAGAGCGGTGGGGGGTGGGCCCACCAGATGATCAGCGGTTGGCTCTCCCGGCCTCCTCCCTGCACCCATGGGCCTTTCCCCACAGGTGTCGCAGGCGCTGCCACTCCCTGTGGCTTCCCCTCCCTCTTCAGCCCCCATTCCCAGGGGACATAATACCACAGAGCCCTGGGAGCGCTCCACCCTGTCACTGGGTCACAGAAATGTAACTCGGGATGGGGGGAAGCAGGGCAGACAGCCCGGCAGAGGTGGCGCCTGTACCACACACAGGGCAGCTGGAACCCAGGAAGTTATTTCCCAGCCCGGAGGCAGGCTGAAAGCCAGAGGCAGAGAGGTCTGTCCCAGCCGCGGCCCGTGACCCTCGGCATTCTTTGCTTGCTGATGTCACTGATGTCACTCGGTCTCTGCCTGTCTCCTGGTGGGTCCCTTTGTTCCTCTTTTCTTCCAGGTCACCAGTCACTGGGTTTGGGGCTCAGTCGTGTCCAGACTGGCCTTGATTACATCTTCCTATTTCCGAATCGGGGCTCCTCCACAGGTGCGGGGGGCTAGGGCTTGGACCTATCTTTTATTTGGGGTGGGGGACGCTTACAAGGAACCCACACTAATGGGAAAAAGGCCACACGTGCAAGCTCGGCTCCCGCTCCCGGGAGCTCTCTGCAGCAAGAGAGAGGTTCCCCAGGGAACGGTGAGTACAGAGGACCCAGCCAGCCGCTCCGAGGGCAGAGCTGAGAAACCTCAAGAATGTGAGGCCCCAAACTTCCTTAACCTGAGACAGTGGGAGTCCGGGATCAAAGCATCCTGAGCACAATGCGAGCGGAGGCGTCTTCATGTGAGGCTCCAACAAGCTTAGGTTCTTAGCACCGCTTTTAACCCCCGCCAGCACCGCCACGTACGCACAGCCTCCAGCTCCCCTGGGCTCCTCCGGGCCGGGCTCCAGCTCTGCGTGTGAGAGCGGCTCGCCCACCCCCCCACCCCCGACGGGCCCCCGGCCAGCGGGCCTGACACAGCCCCTTCTCCACCACCCCTCCACGAGCCTTTGCCCTCCCACGCCCGGTGGGCAGCCGGCCTGACCAGCCTGGATGGCAGCTCTGTGCCAGGGACGGGGCTGAGCTGGGCATCACGGTCGGAGCCCCTGCCCATTCCGGGGCCCGTGCAGGGGAGGCTGCCCGCTGCGCCAGCCGGGGCCACACCACCCGCCTCAGGACGCCTCTCGTCCCCGGTGCCGGCCCAGTGTTGCCTCTGCGGCCTCAGGAACAGGCTCAGCCTTGTGGTGACTCACTCTCCTCATCTGGAAAGTGGGCCAATAGGAACACTCTCCCTAGGGCCGTGTGGGGTCAGCGGCTCAGCGCCTGCCATGCTCTAGTGTGGGGCCTGCGGCTGCCTCCGAGGGACCCTGGTCGCTGGGTCCCGCCGAGCCTCCCTGTCCTCATTCGTATACTGAGACATCACGTCCGGGGTCCCTTCCGGGTCCTCACTACCTCCTGTTCCTCTTCCAGGGGACCATGTCGGGCCCACTTGGGCAGCGAGGCACAGCTTCTAATTCCTGCCTTAGATAAACTGAGGCCTATTAACAACTTTAAGAGCCTCCTTATTTGATCATCCTTATTTTTTTAAATTTTTTTTAATGTTTTATTTATTTCTAGAAGAGAGACAGACAGCGTGAGCAGGGGAGGGTCAGAGAGAGAGGGAGTCACAGACTGAAACAGGCTCCAGGCTCTGAGCTGGCAGTCAGCACAGAGCCCAACGCGAGGCTCGAACCCACGAACCGTGAGATCATGATCATGACCCAAGCGAAAGTCGGACGCTTAACCGACTAAGCCACCCAGGCGCCCCTGATCTTATTTGATCAGGAATCCATCTGAATGGGGCAGCGCCAGCAGCAGAGGTGGGTGGAATGCTCTCCCAACGGGGGTGGGGGGGTGGGACTTTTCCCCAGAGAAAGTAAGGGAGCAAACAGGAAATTAGTTGATGGGCTGCAGCATAAAGCCTTAGGTGGATGCTTCTGATTGGCGGTCCTGAGAGCTTGAACTTGGTGACCTTGAGGCATTTACAGCCTCAGGGTTTGATTTGCTTAGGGAGGCCGCCCCAACCATAGAGGCCCCTCAGTGCAATGGCCTCCCTGTTAACTTCATGTACAGCCTGCTCTGGGGACACCCCAGTCCCCAAGGTGACCCTGTCTCCTTCTGTCCTTTGAGGACCCAGTGGCTTCTCTAGGGCAGCCCCTGGCCAGGCTGACCTCACAGGCCATGACCTTGACAATCTCACAGGGTGGAGCTCACTGGACCCCAAGGTCACAAGACCCCCGGGGTCACAGGGGCCCCAGCTCATGGAGCCCTGAGGTCAGAAGTCCCCATGGTCACAGGGCCCTGGTGCCAGGCTCCGCACTGTGCTGCCATCTGGAGGGTCCTGCTCACACTGTCCCAACCCCTCCCCCAGAGCCTGCGGCCATGCGGCCCCTCTAAGGGGATCCTAGAGTGCTCCTCCCTCAGCCTCAGGCCACGTCAGGGAGGGTATGTGACCTCTGTGCTTGCAGGAGGAGAGGGAGATGTGGAGGCCTGGGGTGTAACCCTCACACAGCACAGCCCCCACCCCTGGGCTGCTTGCTCTTCTGGGTTTACACGAGCGGGTGGGCAGGAACCTCATCTGAAGGGGCCTGGCTGGGAGCGGGGGCGGGGGCGGGGGCTCCTGGGCACAGGGAGGAGGGGCCCCACTGAAGACTGAGTGCGTGAAGGGCCAGCAAGACCGGAAGGGAGGACGCAGGAGAGACTGACTCCCACCCAGAGCGCAGCCAGGGGAGTAGGGGGGTGGGGGGCCGGGACAGAAGAGCTCGCCCTCCTCCTCCCTCCTCTTGTAGGGGTGGGTTGAGCCTGGCCGGCAGAAAACTGAGAGGCCTCACCTGCTTGGGCTTCCCGTGCAGTGGAGGGAGGTCACCGCTGGGGGCTGGGGGGGAGGTGGCACGGGCCAGGGACCCAGCACTCAGACATCTGTCACCAGGACCGGGGAAAACCCCTGTGTGCCCACAGTGGACGGGGGCGCTGGGCAGCGGGGAGGCCAGCGGAGGCTAACGGGGACAGAGGGCGTGAATTTCCCGGGTTTCCTGCCCGCGAGCCCGTGGGCTTCCTGCAGGGGCCGGCTGGGGCCGGGTTTTGCCAGGCGGGTGGGAAGGAGCCAGGAGTCACAGGCTCGGGCTGGGAGTCTGCATGCAAATGTGCTGCCCTTGTGGGCTGTGAGGGGAGCTGAGGGGGGGTGACAGGGAAGGGACGGGGCTGTGTGGCCGGGGTGCCCGAGACCGGGCAGGCCGGGCGGCCACCACGTGGGGTGCTCACAGACACCTGCGGGATGGAGACTAACCTTGCCCAGAGCGAGGCCTGACCTCTGCCCCTGGCCGCTGGCGGCGGGGCGGGTGGGGGGGGTGGAGAAGAGAGCGCGTCACCCCAGGAACTCTCTGGCCGGAGCCCATGCCCATCGGGGGGCGGCCTGGTTGGCTCCTCCGGGGCTGAAGGTTGTCAGAATGAGTGAGTGTCTCCACTTTCCCCGGGACACAGGACAGTGTGGGTATGACCAGCCAGCTCGCCCCACTCTGAGTAGGGGCACGTTTGCGGCCCAAAGTGGGGGGACGGATTCTTGCCGCACCCACCCCGTGATCACTGCAGACGGCTCTCTGCAAGGGCCCCTTCCCCCGGCCTCCCCCACCGGCCCCACCCCAGCCTTCTGATCTTGCTTTGTTCCGTCGGGTCTCAGGGGTGGGCGTGCATGTGCCCTGCGGCGAGGCTTTCCTGAGGGTCTGGGGGTGGGGGACAGGGGGATCCTGGCTCATGGCTCATCCTGTGTCCATCAGGGGCTGGCATGACCTGGAAACCAGGATTTTTTCTTCAAATACTCAGCTACTCCATGCAGTCTCCCGGGAGGGCCCAACAGTGAGTGAGTCGCCCGGTCAGAGCCTGGACGGCCAGCACATGGCTGAGCGGGGCGCAAGCACCAGACCCTGACCCCGTCCCTCTGTCCACCCCTCGCCAGCTGACCGTGTGCCAGGGAGGGCCGTCTTCTCTAATTTGACAAAAGGGTTGTCGGGGCTGTGGGCGGAGCAGGGAAAAGGTAGTCCGGGCCTTTGCACGGCAGATATTCTCAAAGAGGGTGCTTCTAACACAGGGGTGGCCTCTGTGTGACTCCCATAACCAAGGTGAGGTTCCTAGTAACTCACACTGTGAGTGATGCAGAATAACACCCACCCCCCCAACTGCCACTTTGGAATAAGGATTATTTTGAGCTTTGTGTTTGACGGTATAAATGCATTTGGGGGCTGCCCTTTCTTGGGAGTCTTCACCTCCTTATGAAGGCTCCTGCGCCCCCTGAAGCTGGCGGTAAGTGAGCTTGTGCTCTTTCCCGGTCATCTGCCTCCTGTCTGAATTCTCGGGCCCGGCCGGAGACGCTGAGGGGAGAGAAGTTGGGTCCCCTACAACCGCACGGCGCCAGGCACAGATCCACCAGGTGGACACCGGCCGTGGGGACCCTGCTCTTTCGGGAGGTCCCCACAGGGAGCACTTGGGGTTTCTTGGGGAAGCGGCTATTTAAGGACCAGCCCTGTAGTGTTTCGGGGATGAGAGGCCCAGAGCTGTCAGTGCGTCCTGCTGAGCAATGCCTCCACCGTCAGCTCCGTCTGGGAGGGTGTCCCGGGCTGCGTCCAGGGCAAACACTGCCCCTTGTAGTTTGTTCTGGCTCCCGTCCCCGCTTCTGCAGACACCGTGGGGCCTTAACGTTTCCGAAGAGAAGGACTGGCCCTTGTTTTTGTCTGTGGATGCTCACGTGAGCCTTGTACGTGGCCGGGGGTAATCAGCATGGCACTAGTTGAAGAAAAGCGTTTCTGCAGGTGCAGACAGGGCGTGGCTCCCTATCGTTAGCTATCGCCGAGTAACAAATTAACCCAGAATGCTCAGCACATTTATGATCTCGCGGTTTCTGCGGCCCAGGAATCCAGGAACCGCTGGGCTGAATCTTCCTCTCTGGAGCCCCTCCCAAGGTTGCGGCGAGGTTGGCTGGGGCTGTGGGCATCCCCAGGCTCCCCCGGGTGTGTCTGCCCGCTGCCCGCTCACTCAGCAGGTGTCCACAGCATCCGGCTCCTGGAAGCCGGCTGTTGGCTGGAGGGCTTCGGTTCCTCGCTGACAGTTGGTCAGAGACTGCGCTCAGATCCTGCTGTGTGGACTCAGGCCTCTCTGACGGCTCCACGGTTCATTCATTGGGGTGTGTAGATGGAGAAGGTCGGGAAGGAGTCCCGCCAGATACAAGTCAGCCCTGAAACCTTCTCGTGGAAGGGACACTCCACCACTCTTGGATTCTTTTAGTTAGAAGCGTGTCACTAGGACCCGCCCCCACCGAAGGGGAAGGGACTGGGAGGGCGTGGGCACAGGAGGGCGGCATCACCAGAGGGCTGCCTGGATCCCACCTGCCGGGTACCAGGTGTTGGGGTGGAGCTGAGCACAAGCAGCAGTGACGACAGATGCTCACCACGTGCTCATTACGCACCCGCCCCCCGCCCAGAGCTTTCCGTGAAATACCTCTGATGTCACACACCCGTCCCGTCCGTATCCTCAACTAGCACCTGATAACGCACAGACTCAGAGACGGTGAGTGACTTTCCCGTGATGATTAATGAGGGACAGAGCCTCAGGATGACCGGGATCGTCTTGGCTGCATGCATTCCATTTCACTGGGTCATGATCTCAGCCTTTGTCAGGATTGAATGATTTAGTCTAAGCATGCTTCCTGGAGGCGGCGACACTGGGCCCGATTGTGAAGGATGAAAGGATTGTAGCTTAATGATTTGGATGAAGGATGTCGTGACTGGGGAGAGGCCAAGGGCCAAGGTTAGGTCCCCTGATCTCGGGGGCAGGATTTTGTCCCTGGAAGAAACTGGCCCTGACATTCCTGACAACACCCCATTGCCAGCAGCCAAGGTTTACTCTCGGCAAAATGCCCCGCAGCCTGGGTTTACAGGTGACAGGATGCCAAGCAGTGACCGAGCTGCCGTGACAAGGCTCCAGCCATCCTCTGGCTATGGGGCCTCCCAGAACAGACGCCGAGGCCGCGGCTGGCCGGCCTCCTCGCACACAGGCGTGATGGGCCACTGGGGCGAGACAAGTAATTGTACCAGGCGGTGGGGGTGGGGGGAGAGGCTAACATCAGCACATCCCCATCCTGCAGGAGGTTGTGGCCCTCCCCTCGGCCAGAGCCGCCTCTCCCCTGCCCCTTGGATTGTCACTTCCAGGAACGGACTGGGGACCCGCTCACGGGCCCCAAATCCATGAGTCCTTTTCCCGACTGCGGGCTCGTCAATCTACCATCAGGAGCTGGGGGGCCTGTGAGCTACAGAGGAATGAAGATCCCCTCAGAAGTCTACTTCCTCTGCGTGTGTCTGGCTCTGGATCAATAAGCAGGAATAAAGAGGAAGCGATTGGGGTCAGAACACCATGAGGCTGACATCGGCAGCAGTCACACCGATCGGGGCACATAATTTTCCTCTGAACTCTTTCGTGGGGCTCCAGCTGAGATGTCCCGGCTCGGACCCCACAGGGCGTGAGAACGCGATGAGCTCTGGGGTGGCCAAGGAAAGCGCTACAGACGGGTGGCTTGAAACGACAGAAACGTCCTCTCTCGCGGCTCTGGAGACCAGAAGCCCAAGATCGGTATCGCGGGGCTGCCACACTCTGTCCCCTCCCCCTCACAGCTTCTGGTGGCTGCCGGGAATCCTCTCTGCACTCTGGTCTCTGTCCCTGGGGGCAGGTGTAGACTGACCTGTGTGTATGTGGAGCCTCCCTCTGCCTTCCTTCTAGAAGGACACTGCAGCGGCGAAAGCTCAGAACAATGTCCCCATCTCCAGATGGCTAATGTAATCACAGCGGCAGAGTCCTTTTTCGCCTCATCAGGCCACATTCACTGTTTCCACGGACTGGGACATGGGGACGTTGGTCGGGACACCGTCCAGCCGCCCACAGATGGTGGGGCGCCCTGGGCTGTGCTGCCAGGCTCGGGGCACCTCTGACCTCCCCCTCCCGCTCCAGCTGGGCACCTGGGACGCATCAACACCTGCAGGGAGCCGGTGTACATGGGCAGAGGTGAGGGCATGGCCAAGATCCACCGATGACCTTGATGCCACAGAAGGCTCCATCTGTGCCCCTCCAGCTGTCATGCCCCATGGGCATCAAGGCATCCGCCACCCCCACCCACCACCCGGAAGGAGCGAATGTAGAGCGAGTCTGGGGCTGCCCCCTTGGGAGAGGCCAGGGGTGGGCTCTGCATTCGGGGGACTGCACGTGAGAACCTAGGAAGTCACGCAGACCCGAGTGTCAGTTTGAGCTTGAATCCTATCGGCAGGGTGATTTTCCAGGCCTTTGCGTCACGAGCCTGGATCCTGCTCTCGCCCAGCCAGGGCCCGAGAAGGGGCCACGCGAGGTCTGCCCTGCGAGGCTCACGGTGCCCTGGCACAGGCCACCCCTCCCAGGCCACTGCTTGTTCCTTCGGCAAAGCTGTCCCCGTCTGAGAATGTTCTGCTCCTGTCGACCCCAGGGGACTCTCCCAGGGGGGCCCGAGATCCACCCCCCTTAGTCTGCTTGCTTCACGGACTACCCTGGAGACCAGAGACAGGACGCCGAAGGCGGATAAGTCACGGGCTGTGGACACAGCTCATTGCTGCTAATAAGAGGGGCACAAGGGGCTCGGGACCCCCAGGCCGTGGTTTGGGAGGAAGGATGCTTAAGGGCAGCTGTCCCCAGCCCTGGGGAGCTCCGGGAGACACGGGCCTGCCCAGAAGACAGGGGTCTGGGTCCCCACAACCTAGTTAGAGGCTGCCACTGTCACAGATAATGCCCTTGCCACACACACACCCCCGCCCCCCCTTCCCTTCCTTTCCCTGGGGCTGCTGTGACAAAACAGCACAAGTCGGGGGCCTTGGAACAACAGATATGAGTTGTCTCACGGCCTGGAGCCCAGACCCAGATCAAGGCGGTGGCAGGACCGTGCACCTCCGGATCCTGTAGGGGAGAAGCAGTCCACGTCTCTGCTGCCTCCCGGGGGCGGCCCGTGGTCCTCGGCGGCCCCTGGCTTGTAGCTACATCACTCCCGCCTCTGCCCCCCCTTCACATGGCTTCACATCTCTCTGCGTCTCTACCCAAATTAGTCTCTTCCTGTAAGGGCAGTTCTTAGACGCTGTCCCCACCCAGGGTGACCTCATCCGCAAAGACCCTATTTCCCAATGAGGTCACGTTCACAGGAACCCAGAGCCCAGACCTCAGCGCATCCTCTTGGTGGGAGGGATATAAGGATAGAATTCGAGCCCAGCCCCGCGGGGTCCCTGAGACAGAACCCCCACGGGCCGCAGGCCGGCTGCTCGTCATAAGGGAGCCTGCGGTTTATTCTTTGCGGTCCGGGGCACAGGCTGATTATCGTGGCCACAGTGATTAGTCGGGAGCTCCTTGCTGGCAGCCTCAAGGAAACGGAGGAGGGGAACGCCAGGATTTCTCCACGGAGACCACATGAGCTCTTTGGGGACCCCAGCCTGTTCTTGGGGTTTCAGCCCCTTGATGGGAAAGGTTAAAAAAAATCACACCTTCCAAACCTCTTAGAACATCACAGAAATGATCAGAAACACCAGCCTGGAACCCGGGGGAGCAGTCGTGGCCTGAGGTCTAATCTCAAGGTCAATCTGTTCTCAACGTGGAAGACGAGTCAAACTGCGCTGGAGAGATGTCCCGCCCATGCCGCCTGGGTCGTGGTCTAGATTCCTTATGTTCTAGCTTCCCTCCCTGTTCCGACACAGCAGATTGTTTTAATCATGTAAACAGCATCGACAACCCAGACTAGAAGGAGCACCACCTTCGTGATCCATTCGCTAGTGGGGCTACTAACAAGGCTTGTGAAAACAAAGCAGGTTATTTTTTTTAAGTTTATTTATTTATTTTGGCGGGGGGGCAGAGAGAGGAAGAGAGAATGCCAAGCAGGCTCTGTACTGTCAGCACAGAGTCCGACGCGGGGCTCGAACCTGCAAACCGTGAGATCATGACCTGAGCAGAAACCAAGAGTTGGATGCTTAACTGACTGAGCCACGGAGCCACCCCGGCAGGAAATCAACTTAGACCAACAGTGTGACCACAGCTTTGTAAGAAACACAAGCTCCCTTCCACGGCAACGCACACTACATGGAATACAGAGAAAGCACAAAAGTCTGAACAGCGGCTCTCTAGGGAGTGGAACATGGGGTGACTCCTTTCCCTTCCCTTCTTCTAGGGACTTCGAGCTGCGGGGCTGAAGGAGTCCCAGAGCCTTGTTCTGCAGCACCGAGCACAGATAAACGCTTGCCCTCTCTGGAGTCTGGGACCGTGAGCTTTGTGAAAGCATCCTGTCTCCGTGGTGTGAACAAGCAGGGCTTTTTTCTATTTATTTTTTGTTTTGGGTTTTTTTTTTCAGTGCCAGTCTCCCTACAGCTGGATTAACCTTCCCAAGGGCACACCTTAAAGTTCCCAAGATACTTGAGGCTCAGGGTAAGCAAATGCTTATCTAGGGCTATTTGCCTTGAGATCCAAGTGGCTCTTTGAAAAGTCCTTCCACAGCCGTGTCAACAGTAACTCTTCCTTACAATGTAAATTATTAACACGTTCTTTAGAAAACGCTGCAGAGTGCCCGTTAGTGCTAAGTGAACCACAGTCCTCTACACCTGTTATTTCACAACTACTTCACACACTTCCAAAGCTAGGAGGCTAAAATGTCAGGGGACACAGGCCAGGAAAGACCTGGTTTGCATGGCGGCTTTACAGCTTAGAAAGTAAATGGAAGGGATCATATTTCAAAGGGTTTTCTTAACACCTATTGTCTACTTGCCTGGGGAGTCTTAGAGGTTCATGAAGAAAGATTCTGAGAACTGAAAAGTCTGGCACCTGCCAGACCCCAAAGCCATGCTAGAAACCCCCTTTCTGCCCCAGGTGACTTGATAGAACTCGTTTTCCTTTAAGGACGGCTGTCGCCTCCCGATCCGTGTGCTAATAATCAACCAGGGTTAAGTGTCACAGGAGTGGAACAGAATAGTCCAAGGACGTCATCGCCCTTCTCCGGTTGCTAGGCAACACCTCCTTCGCCAGAGATGGACAGAACAGGTTGGAGGAGATACCAGAAAGGAAGCCTGATTCCGGGTCAGCCCCACTGCCCCCTGGGAGGGGACAAGACAGAGGAGCCTCTCTCGAGGCCATCACTCAAGAGGCAGCCTTGTCTTCTTTCTTCCAGAGCCCTGCCTTCAATGGAACGGCTCTCGAAGCCCCCCGGGTGCGGCTGGTGTGTGTTACCAATGTGATCCCCGGGGTGGGGGGGCTTGGCCCTGCTCACTGCCTCATCGGCAGCACAGGACTGTCCAAGCACTGAGTGGGGGGCTCGTGGGTTCCGTCTGTTTACTGGACACTGACCTGAGAAATGTCGCTCAACGGTGGGGGGGCTCCTGGCTGTCAGCCGGGTGCAGCTGCCCCGCTTCCGGACCCTTCTATGGTTAATTCATTCACTGTCCCCAAGGGCCTCCTGAACCAGGGGCCGGGAAGGAGATGGCGGTGGGGACCAGTGTCAGGGATCACATGGCTGGTTGTGGGCACCTGCTCTGCTGTGCCCCCCAGCCTTTCAGAGCCCACTGTCCCTTCCTTTAAAAAGTGGGTATTTCTGGGACACCTGGAGGCTCAGTCGGCTAAGCGTCTGACTTCTGCTCAGGTCACGACCTCTCAGTTCATGAGGTTGAGCCCCGCATCAGGCCCTGTGCTGACCGCTCGGAGCCTGGAGCTGCTTCGGATTCTGTGTCTCCCTTTCTCTCTGCCCTTCCCCTGCTCATGCTCTGTCTCTCTCTCAAAAATAAACATTTAAAAATTTTTTAAAGTGGATAATTCTGCCAGAAATCCACCCCAACAGATGTACTTGCACAAAGATACACATAAAAGTTGTTTACGATCACATTGTTTGTGATAGCAGCGACAACAACAACGAGAGAGACCAGAAGAAGACCGTTAATAGATAAATATTGTTATTTCGACATATCTGTGTAATGAAATACTATATGGGCACGAAAAAGAACAACGTAGATCTACGTGTGTGGGTTGGGAAGAAGTTCTCGATATTTTACCCAGAGAGGCTAACTGATTCAGTGTAAGCACATTACAAAAACCTGTGTGTGCTGTTGGTGGGAATGTAAACTGGTGCAGCCCCTCTGGAAAACAGTGTGGAGGTTCCTCAAAAAATTCACACTAGAACTCCCCTAGGACCCAGCAATAGCACTGCTAGGAATTTACCCAAGGGATACAGGAGTGCTGATGCATAGGGGCACATGGACCCCAGTGTTCATAGCAGCACTCTTAATAGCCAACACATGGAAGGAGCCTAAGGGTCCATCATCTGACGAATGGATCCAGAAGATGTGGTTTATCTATATGATGGAATACTACATGGCAATGAGAAAGAAGGAAATCTGGCCACGTATAGCAACATGGATGGACCTTGAGGGTGTTATGCTGAGTGACATAAGTCAGGCAGAGGACAGATACCATATGTTTGCACGTATAGGAGGATTAGGAGGAACTTAACGGAGGACCATGGGGGAGAAGAAGGGGGGAAATGGTGGGGGAGAAGGAGGGAGGCAAACCATGAGAGACTCTTGAATGCTGAGAACACACTGAGGGCTGATGGGGGAGGGGAGGGGGATGGGGGAGAGGGGCATGGAGGAGGGCACTTGTGGGGCTGAGCACTGGGTGTTATGTGGAAACCAACTTGACAATAACTATTTGTAAAAAAACCAAAAACAAAACAAAAACCCATGTGTGGACAGACACATACCTCTGATACTTATGTGATGTATCTGGGAGCATTTATATGAGTTTGAAGCACTGAACTGTAAACAGTGGAAAGCTACGGTTTGTTCAGTGGGACTCCTTCGAGAAGCAGGATCGCAACTGTAGAGCTCACACTTGTGGGGTCCTGTGAACACAGATTCCCCACGTGGGTCACTGGGTGAAATGGTAAGCAGGGACCCTCCTATTTTCCACTCCTTGGTTTCCAGGCTCATGTTTTCTACCTATTATGGCCCCAGGGCCATAAAAAAGGCTGATGTGGGAAAAACAAAGGCAAGAGGAAACACACATAAAATTAAATTTCCTTATAACCTGCAGCCCATTGATAAATACTTGAGGCAGGCAGAGTATACAACATTTGTCCAGGGACTCCTTGCTGCCTGTTTTTTTTTTTTTCTTTAAGTTTATTTTTGAGAAAGACAGAGAGCGCAAGCAGGGGAGGGGCTGAGAGACAGGGGGAGAGGGAACCCCAAGCTGGCTCAGGCTGTCAGCTGTCAGGGCAGAGTCCCACTTGGGCTCCAGTCCCAGAAAGCATGAGATCAGGAGATTAAGAGTTGGACACTTAACTGACTGAGCCACCCAGTTGCTCCAGAGTTAAACTTCCTTACTGTCATGGGGCACCTGGGGGGCTCAGGCAGTTGAGCATCCGACTTTGGCTCAGGTCATGATCTCATGGCTTGTGAGTTTGAGCGCCGCGTCGGGCTCTGTGCTGACAGCTCAGTGGAGCCTACTTCTGATTCTGTGTCCCTCTCTCTCTCTGCCCCTCACCCATGCGTGCTCTGTCTCTCTCTCTTAAAAATAAATAAAACATTAAAAAAATTTTTAAACATCCGTACTGTATTAATGCTAATGCTTTGCTAGAGGGAAAAAAACCAATCTTAGCCTGACCATAGCCAGGCCTACGGTAATCTGTGAGTCTTCTTTAGCGTATGAAAATCTCACTGGAAACTTCTTGCTTTTACCTCCCCCAGCTCCCAAGTATGTAACAAGTCTCTCCTTACGATCTTGGCCCAGCCCTTCCTGACCATGCATCCTGTCCCCATGCTTTAATAAAACCATCATTTTGCACCCAAGATGTTTCAGGAATTCTTTCTCGGTCATCGGCCCCGGACCCCCACCACTCCTCCGTAACTGCCTCGGGGCCAACCGATGGAGAATGTCTACTGGTGTTCTAGAGGAAGGTGTACCCTTCTCATGAGATGTCTCCTCCAAACTGGCCAACAGCCTATATCAAGCTGTATTGAGCGTCAGGATGTGATTCTCTCAATGGATCTGTGGTCGTGGCTCCTGTGGCCATGCACCCACTGACCCACGCCGCTAGCTGAACCCTGAGCCCCATGGTCCAATATACTGCAGGTCATGCTGATGGATCAAACGCTCTGGGAACTCAAAGACCCTGGTTCTGGCTGAGGTCTTGCGGGCAGGAATCTTGAGCCCAGGCCCAGAACATGTGTCTATTTTTGCTAAACGTATGATTGCCTCGCCCAGTGTCTAGCTTGGCCCCTGTGGCTGGGTGGTCCCCTTGACGGACTGTGCCCTCTCAAGGACTCAGTGCTGGCTTCTGTGGCGGGAAGGCCGAGCCCTCAGCAGCAGGAGCCGCCGGGTCTGTCTCCATCAGAGGAAGCTCGGGCTGTCGGACTCACGCGTGGCCTCGTCTCCTCGCCCCGTGGCCCCTGTGTGCCTGCGCCCACTGTGCCGGCCGTCAAGACGGGCTAGCCATAGCCGGCCGTGCGGTTCTGTCCTCCGGCTGTGTTGCGCCTCTGCGCGGTGGACGTTCTCTAAGGCGCCGTCGGTCTGGCCCGGCGCGTCGGAAGCTCGGAAGTCACCTCTCTGTCCTAACAACAAATGAGGAGCAGAACACATAGAAAACTCCGACGGCTCTTCTTAGATCTGGAAGAGAAGTGAGGTCGCGGGGCAGACTGCCACCCCCCAAAGAGAAGACGCCCACAGGCAAATACAGAGAAGCGGGACTTGCTGGGGCTGAAACTGCCACAGGAGCCAGATCCCCGGGGCAGGGGAGCCCAGGCTGTAATTCACAAATCGCCGAGGCTCCGTGTAGACGAGCCTGCGGGATGAAAAACTTCAGGGGACCTGGTCGTGGGGGATCCCGCACTTCTGTGAGTTTTACCTCCAATAACTCTCGCTGGAGGAAGAAGTTTCCCTCGTGCTACTGAGGTTCCCTATTAACCGGAGTTTAACCCATTAGGGTTTTATCAGCTGAACTGACCTGTGAGAAGGAAAATACCCAACTCAGCCCCTCCAGCCCCCCTGTCTCAGGAAGGGGGGCAGGGGGAGGGAGGGAAAAACTGAGAAACAATGAAGTTCACAGTCCGGCGGCTCAGGCTCACTGGAAGATTGAGTCCAGGGCACGGGACTACGGGATGTGTCCTCCTGCCCCCCCCGCCCCAGCACGTTAGTAAGGGCTGTTTACAGGGGCGCCTGGGGGCTCAGTCGGTTAAGCGTCCAACTCCTGATCTTGTCTCAGGTCATGATCTCATGGTTCCGGAGGTCAGCCCTGCATCGGGCTCTGTGCTGACAGCGTGGAGCCTGCTTGGGATTCTCTCTCTCTTTTCTTCTCTCTGCCCCTTCCTCCCTCTCTCCCAAAATAAATAAACATTAAAGAAAAAAAAAGGCTGTTTACAGCAGTTCCCTCCACCCAGGTCATCTGTCTGGTTATCAAGAAAAAAAAAAAGGCAGAAGGCAAAAGAAACCCATTTGCAGACAGAGCAAGCGACACAGCCAGACATGGTCAGGATGCCGGAATCATCAGGCCAGGAATTCAGAACCACTGTGACGAATATGCTAAGGGCTCTGATGGATAAAGTAGACCGCACGCAAGAGCAGACAGGCAAACGTAAACAGAGAGATGGAAATCCTCAGGAAGAACCAGAAAGAAATGCCAGAGACAAAACGCACTGTGGCAGAAATGAAGGCTGCCTCTAAAGGGCCTCCTAGTGGACTGGACACGGCTGAGAAAAGCACCTCTGAGCTGGAGGCCGTAGCCACAGAAACCAGTGGAACTGAAAGGCAACGCGAACAAAGACAAAACCCAGAGGAGAACACGCAAGGACTGGGGGACAATCAGGAAGGTGTCACCTCCATGCGGTGGGAATGCCGGAGGAGAGAGAGACAGCGGCAGAAACAGGCTTGAAGCAACGACGGCTGAGAATTCCCTGAACAGACGTCAGACCCCAAACCCCAGGCCTGGGAGGCTCCGAGAACACCAAGCACAGTAAGTGCGAAACTCATGTGCCCCTGAACACAGCCCTGACAGACTGCAGAGAATCAGGGAGAAAGAGCAAGTCCTGAAAGGAGCCAGAGAAAAGAACACCTCCCCTACATAGGACCAGAGACGAGATGACGGCAGCTTCTCTACAGAAGCCATGCGAGCACGGAGAGTGAATTTTTAAAGGGTTGAGAGGGAAAAACCCATCCCGCAAGAATCCTGTACCCTGCAGAACCATCCTCCAAAAGTGAAGGGAAAATAAAGACTTTCTCAGACAGACAAATATTGAGGGAACTTTTTGCCAATAGACCTGCATTGCAAGAAGGTCTTTTTTTAATTTCTTTTTTTTAAAATGTTTACTTATTTTTGAGAGAGAGAGAGACACACACACAGAGCTCAAGTGGGGGAGGGGCACAGAGAGAGGAAACCCAGAATATGAAGCAAGTTCCAGGCCCTGAGCTGTCAGCATAGAGCCCGACACTGGGCTCGAACTCACAAACCATGAGATCATGACCTGAGCCCAATTCAGAAGCTTAACCAATGAGCCACCCAGGTGCCTCTAGAAAGTCTTTAGAGAAAAGAAAAGTCATATAGGTCAGAAACTTTGATCTCTATGAATTAAAGAAGCACAATGAAGGTAAATTAACAACTTTTATTTTTCTTACTTTTTATTAAATATTTATTTTTGAGAGAGAGAGAGTGAGTGAGCAGGTAGAGAGGTAGAAAGAGAGAGGGAAAGAGAGAATCCCAAGTGCTCAGTGCTAACACAGAGCCTGACACAGGGCTTGATCTCATAGTTGTGAGATCATGACCTGAGCCAAAATCAAGAATTAGTCACTCAACCAACTGAGCCACCCAGGCGCCACTGTCTTTCTTATTTTTAATTGATTTGGCATAACAGTTTGTTCAAAATAATAAACCAACAATATATTTGATCATGTGTGCTATGCATATGTTATATATGTATATGGAAGCACACATTCATGCTTATATACATATGCAATACATAAGCATATATATAAACATATATATATATATATATATATATATATATGAAATGATTAACTATGGTTTTGGATTGAAAGTAGGGTTTCTGATAGATTTCGAACAGTTGAGTCTTGCTCTTTTATCCAATTTGAAAACCTCTGTCTTTTGATTGTGATGTGTAGACATATTGCATTCAATAGAAATTGTTGACATATTTAAATGTAAAATACCGTCTCGCTAGTTGTGTTGTATTGTGTTATCTGTTCTTTTCTCTCTTCTTTTTAGGGTTGGTAAATTTAATTATCCTATTTCATCTCTACTTTTTAAGAAATATTTAAAATTGTTTTAACGTTTATTTATTTTTGAGAGACAGAGAGACAGAGCATGAGCAGGGGAGGGGCAGGGAGAGAGGGAGACACAGAATATGAAGCAGCTCCTGGCTCTGAGCTGTCAGCACAGAGCCTGACGCGGGACTCAAACTCTTGAATGGCGAGATCATGACTTGAGCTGAAGTCGGAGTTTTAACCAACTAAGCCACCCAGGCGTTCCTCATCTCTACTTTTGACCTCATTAGTCACACATCTTTTTGAGGTGGATTGGTCCAGAGTTTACAATGTACACCTTTAACAGAACACAATCTACCTCCAAATGATATTATGCCATTCGTCTGTAGTGTGGAGATGCTATAGCAGGGTTTTCTGCATCGCATCGTCTGAGTGAATGTTGTCTAGTTTACTTCCACACGTCTGAAGAACCCCAGGTACATTGCTACAGTGTTCGCTATGTTTGTTCTGTTCTTTTCTCTCTTCTTTTTAGGGTTGGTAAATTTAATTATTTTATTTCATCTCTACTTTTTAAAAAATATGTAAAAAATTTTTAACAGTTTTGTAAAAATTTTTATCTTCACGTTCTCTCTAGAATCATTTCTAGACCCAATTTTTCCCCCTCCTTTACATCCAGGTTTCTCTCTGCTCTCATAATCACTGGCTTGAAACTTTCTTAATATTTTTGGTAGTGTGTGTCTGCTGTTAATCTCTCTCAGTTTTTGTTTATCTGAAGAAGTGTTTCTTTCCCTTTAATTCTTAAAGATGCTTTCTTAACATTTAATAGGGCTGACAGATTTTCCTTTTAGTATTTTATTAAAAAAATTTTTTTTAATGTTTTATTTATTTCTAGGAGAGAGAGAGAGACAGCGTGAGCAGGGGAGGGTCAGAGAGAGAGGGAGTCACAGACTGAACAGGCTCCAGGCTCTGAGCTGGCAGTCAGCACAGAGCCCGACGTGGGGCTCAAACCCACGAACCGCGAGATCATGACCTAAGCGAAAGTCGGACGCTTAACCGACTAAGCCACCCAGGCGCCCCTCCTGTTAGTATTTTAAAGATATCATTCCATTGTCTTTTTAATTGTATAATTTCTTTTTGTTGTTGTTGTTGTGGAGAGAGAGAGCGCATGCACAAGCAGGGAAAGGAGCAGAGGGAAGAGAGAGAGAATCTCAAGCAGTCTCGACGCTCAGTGCAGAGCCTGTTGCGGGACTCTATCTCATGACTCTGGAATCACCACCCGGGCTGATATCAACAGTTGGATGCTTAACTGACTGAGCCACCCACGTGTCCTTGAATTGTATAAATTTTAGTTAGAAATTCTTATCTTGGTTCTCTATGTAGCATGTCTTTTTCACGTGGATGCCTTGAAGACTTCCTTTTCTCTTTTGGTTTTACAGTCACACTTAAAAAAATTTTTTTTTAATGTTTTATTTATTTCTGAGAGAGAGAGACAGCATGAGCAGGGGAGGGTTAGAGAGAGGGGGAGATACAGAATCCAAAGCAGCTCCAGCCTCTGGGCTAGCTGTCAGCACAGAGCCCAACGTGGGGCTCGAACCCACTAACTGTGAGATCATGACCTGAGCCGAAGTTGGACGCTTAGCCGAGTGAGCGCCCCCCAGGTGTCCCTACAGTCACACTTTTAATGATGTGTCCAAGTCACTAACTTTTGCGGAGTTGGGAGCTGCTATATTTATCCAACTCGAAGTTCTGAGCTTTTTGGATCTATAATCTTATGTCTTTCATTATTTTTAGAAAGTCAATGGCAAATATTAAAAAATTAAATATTTCTTCTGCCTTACTCTCTCCTGTTTCTCTGGGAAATTAATTACATGCATTAGTGATGATTTAATATTGTCCTAGTACTCTTTGATGCTTTGTTTTTGTTTTTTTCCCTTGCTATCTTTCTCTTTGTGTTTTAACATGGCAATATCTATTTACTTATCTTCAAATTTAATGATTCCACACTTGGCTATGTCAAGTCTACTGATGAGCTCATTAGAGGAATTCATCTTTGATATTGTATTTTGATTTTTACATGATCTTTTTGACTCTTTTGTATAGTGCCCATTTCTCTGATGAGATTCTCCATCTGTTCATATTACCCTTGACTTGTGGTCTGTGTTTTACTCTTGATTATTTAACATATTAGTCTTAGTTGTTTACTTTTGATTTATTGGAAGCCTTGCATGCCCCACACCATTCAGTGCTTTAGTTCATCTTGAATGTAACTGTTATCCTAAATTTAATATCTATCTTCCCCATGCTTTTATTTATAAATTTACCACACATGTTCACCACCCCCACCCCCAATCATTTCCCACATCTCTTAACCTCTCTTACATATTTGCTACTTTTTTTTTTTTAACTCTTTTTTGTTACATTCTGGATATTTTCTTTGGATCTGTCTTCCGATTTTTCTAAATCTCTCTTCAGCTATATCCAATCTTCTGTTTAAATTGTTCCAGAAAACTTTAAATTTTCATGATTTGACTTTTTATTTTGAGGAGTTTTCTTGGTTTCCTTCAAGTCTGTTTGTGTCTTTTATTTAATAGACTCTCACTCTGTCCTCATATTGATAGTTCCTTTATTTCTTTAAACATATTAACTTAGCATTTTTCTTTTATAGTTACTATAGTATAGTACATTATAGTCCCCCAAACTCATTTGTCTTACAACTGGAAGTTTATAACTTTGAGCCCTTTCACCCATTTACCTCTCCCATGCCTCTCACTCTGGAATTCCTTTTTTTTTTTTTTTTTTTATTCCACAGATAAGTGAGATCATATAGAACAGTTGACTCTTGAACAACATGGGTTTGAACTGCATGGATTTTTAAAAAATACATTATAATTTTGTAAATATATTTTCTCTTCCTTATGACTTTTAAATAACATTTTTTTCTCTAGATTATTTTATTGTATGAATATATAGCATATAATACATTAACATACAATAGATATGTTCATCGACCATGTTATCAGTAAGGATTCTAGTCAATAGTAAGCTATTAGTAGTTAAGTTTTCAGGGAGTCAAAAGCTATATGTGAATTTTTGACATGCGAGGAGTCAGTGCCCCAGACCCCCACATTGTTCAAGGATCAACTGTATTTGCCTTTCTCTGACTTATTTTGCTCATTGTAGATATTTTAATGTTTCTGTCTGATAACTTTAACATCTGGGTAACTCTTGAGTCTAGTTCTATTGATTGCTCTGTCTCTTGACAATGGATTGCTCTTTTTTCCTTACTTTTTTGTATGTCTTCAATTGTTTGATTGAATATCAGATATCCTGTATTAGTTGAAATGGACATAAACAGTGTTTCTTCCCGGAAATGGGTGAGACTCTTCTGTCAGGTCATCAGTGTGGTGGGGGTAAGTTTCCATCAGCCTGCTCAGATATTGACCTTGGTTTGGGCATCCTTATTCTTATGATGACCTTCAAGGTACCTAAGACTTCAGATTCCTTCGTGGTGGGCTTCCAGTGCTGTGTGCTTAGGGTGAGGGCTGGAGGTGAAATGTTCTCACTCTACCTTGCATCTCCAGCAACCCCTATGTGCCCGGCCCATAGAGGGAACCCTGACATGTGCCCGCCTCCCCCAGTGATGGCTGTGCTCCTGCAGCTGTGTGGGCCAGGCTGGGTTGGGGCAGAAGGCTCTGTTGTTCTGGCCCTGGGTCAGTCTTGAGCTGGGCCTGGGGGCCTGTGTCTTGGAGGGTGAGGCTTTCTCACTTCCTGCTGTTCCTTCCCAAGATGACCAGGCTCCACTTTGCCATTGGAGAGGGTTTGTGTGAGCTTTTCCTGCCCTCCCTGTTGTAGTGATCCTCGAAGGTAGCACGTCAGACCTGGGGCCCAAGTCCCTCTTCAGTGGGTAGTTTATCCCCTGCACTCCCCCTTCTACAGTGTGAGTCACATGTGGTGGGTGTGTGGATGGCACCCCCCATGCCCTTGAAGGACCCCCCACCTCCAGCTGAGCTTGTGCAAAGGGGGCTCTTTGAGGAGGGGTGGCTCTGCTTATGGTTTGCATATGCCTTCGGAGAAAAAACTTCAAAATGTGTGAAGATAAAACAGGACACGCTGCATCAGGAAGGCATGATTTATTGGCTCACACGGGCTTGGTTCCCTGCTGGGGACAGAGGAGGGCCTGGGCACCAGGGCTTCCCGGAGGAGACACGCAGGGTCACAGAGGGCTCAGGATCGTCCTGCTACGTCCTCGCCCAGGGGCTCAGATGACTCATCAGGAAGGTTTCCCACCTGCCACGTGCAGAACCAGGGGCCCCGTGAAGACGTGGTCCAAGAAGGGCACCGGCACGGCCCCCTCTGCCCAGAGCAGCTGGTAGGAGACACATGGTCAGAGGCAGCACGGGGAGCTGGAGCAGACGGGCCTGCAGACCAGGGTGGGGCAGGAGGGCTGGCAGGAGGGCACGCACACGGGCTTGCAGCTCACAGGCACGCACCCGGAGGACTGGCAGGAGGGCACGCACACGGGCTTGCAGCTCACAGGCACGCACACCACGGGTCTGCAGCTCACGGGCACGCACCCAGAAGACTGGCAGGAGGGCACGCACATGGGCTTGCAGCTCACGGGCACGCACACCACGGGTCTGCAGCTCACGGGCACACACACAGGCTTGTAGGTCATGGGCACACAGCAGGGTGCCTGGCAGCCCGGGGAGCAGCTGGTATGGCACATGTTGGCGTGGGGCTGGGCTGGTGTCAGAGAGGGAGGAGACGGTGATGTCTGGAGCCTCCTTCCCCGGGCGGCCTTTATACCCGGGCCAGGGGCGTCCAGACAACACAGAAGCACAACTGTGGACTTCCTCATAGTTGTTCCCACAGTGTTTCCCCAGCACCTTCCTGTGGTGAGATGCCACTATAAACACGTTTAGCTTAGAGGCCAATTCCTTCTTCTGTAAACAGGACGTCCTGGTTGGACTTATTTCTGTGTTATTTCTCCAGGCCATTACTGTGCCCATAGCACCACTGGTTCGACTCAGCACCGTATCCTTTATTCCTTTTTTGCCATCAGGTGATACTTTGGGGCAATAATGTATTTTGAGCTTTTATTTTGTACAGGAAAACATTAAAGCAGGGACCTGTAAACTGGGAAGCAGAGACATCTGTGGGACAAATCTGGCCTGCTGCATGTTTTGTAAATATAGTTTTATTGGAAACAGCCATGCTCATTTGCTTATGTGTTGCCTAGGGCTTGCACTATAGTGCAAAGAGGTTATGAGAGAGACCATGTCACTGCAAAGCCTGAAATGTTTACTGTCTTGCCTTTATAGAAGGTGACCGACTTTTGCCTTGTAATAATCTTTGTAATAATTGATTTGTTCGTGCAACAAACATATACTTTGTGCTGACTATAGACATGTCCTAGACTCGTGAGCCTTCCTGGACAATGAATAAATGGGTGCATAAAAATCAATGCATGCAATAATTACAGAGAGGACTGAGTCCCAGAGAGGAAAGCAGGTTTAGCAGGTAGAGAGTAATGGGGGTGTGGTGGGTGGCTTGGGGACCCCCGTGTGGAAGCGATGCTGAGCTGGCGCCTGGGCGATGCAGAGAAGTAGGGAGGCAGTGTTGCAAGGGGAGGCAGTCGTGGGAATGTTAAGGACACTGCTGCAGAGGTGGACGGGCTCTGGGAGCTGCGGGAAATCCGCGGTGTGGACGCTGTGGGAAATCCACGATGTGGGCTCTGGGCTGCAGGTCCAGGCGGACAGCTTCAGACCGTGCAGCTGGCGGTCCAGGCATCACAGCCCTGGGCTGATAGAAGAAAGACAGTGTCAACTTGAAGACATGTCAGTAGGACTCGTCCAATCTGCAGAAGAGAGAACAGAATTAAGAAAAATGAAGAGGGTCCAGGGGACAGTATCAGCAAGTCTAACAACAGCAATTTCAACACAAGAAGGAGAAGAGAATGATATTGAAGCATAAGAATGTTTTTAATACACAATGGACAAAAACCCAAATTTGATTTTTAAAAAAATTATAAACAGGGGCGCCTGGGTGGCTCAGTCAGTCAAGCAACCAACTCTTGATTTCAGCTCAGGTCATAATCTCACAGTTCACGAGTTTGAGCCCTCCATCGGGCTCTGTGCTGATGGGGTGGTGCCTGCTTACTCTCTCCTTCTCTCTCTACCCCTTCAGAACTCGCTCTCTCTCTCTCTCCCCTCCCTCTCAAAATATAAATAAACATTAAAAACAAAAACCAAAAAACTACATCATCAAAAAAAATTTCTAAATAACAGACCCAAGAATCTCAGAAAACCGCCAAAGCCCCAGCATAATTTGGAACAATAGTGAGGACCGCGGACTCCAGAGTGAATCCACCCGGCTTCAGACCCCGGCTGCATCGCCGCAGCGGTGAGAACGTGCACCCGGCACGCAGTCCTTCCGAACCTAACCACACATCCGTGTACGTGTGGCCCCAGCCACCCCCGAATGTGGCAGGCGTGGCTCACTAGTCAGTTATGAGACAGTCCCCATGAGATGCTCAGCGCGGCGCCTGCACGAAGCTGGGGCCCCTCCTCACTATTATCGCAGTAACACGGCCACAGCTCTCCCCCATGAGGAGCCCGGCTTTCCGGGGGGGCTGTGCGTGCTCCCGCCTGCCTCAGGTCAGTGGGAAGGGGGCCGGGACAGACGGGGCGGCTGCACTAGCGCCTGAGTGTGCCACCCACCGGCCCCAGCCCCCGCCGGCCCCCACCCATCCAGAGAAGCGCGGGTTAGCGTGTCCAGGGCCTGGCTCCCCTCAGACTATTACGAGGAACGAGGGGGTCTCCACCTAAGAGGCAGCAGAGCCCCCAGTGGTGCCGCCCACCAGGGCCGAGGAGCGTAGAGGGAACAAGACACGGCCATGGCCACAGCCACGGCCACGGCGGCCTGGCCCGGGGCTTCCCAGGAGAAGTGCATGTCACCACAACAGCCCGCAGGGAAGGTCCTGGGGACCCTCCTCCCCGCCCTCCTCAGGCCCTCAGGCCAGCAGGGGCCCAGAAGCACCCAAGAAAGAAAGGGTCCTGGAGAGACGTCCACGTCCTCAAGCCCGGAACCAGTGACCACGGCCCTACAGGCGAGGCGGCTTCCCAGGCGGGCCGAACGGAGGGTCTCGCAACGGGAGACACCCTGGATTAGCCGGCTGGACGCGGGTCATCCGGGGACCTGGGGGAAGGGCAGAGGGGGAGCCGCCACGGAAGGGGAAGCCACGGGAGGTGGGACCCTGCGCCGCGGGCTGGGAGCGCAGAGCGGGGAGCGCAGAGCAGGGCGCAGCGCTGGCGCCTGGGAGGGACCGGGAACGGTTTCTTTGGGCGCCCGGGAAGGGCCCAGCCTGCCTCGCTTTGGTGTTACCCGGGGAGACCTG
>NW_024080891.1:0-47256 GCF_003009895.1 Hyaena hyaena
CACACCTCCTCCTCCTCCTCCACCTCCTCACACCTTCTCACTCCTCCTTCACCTCCTCCACCTCCTTCACCTCCTCACACCTCCTCACTCCTCCTTCACCTCCTCCACCTCCTTCACCTCCTCAGTCCTCCTTCACCTCCTCCTCCTCCTCCACCTCCTCACATCTCCTCACACCTCCTTGTACTTCTTCGCAACTCCTCACCACCTGTACGACTCGCCGCGTGGAGTGGAGGCTTCCCGTGCCACACGGTGGCCAGTGTGGTGATTCTCAAAGTGGGATTCCGGACACGCTGTCAGGGTCCACTTTGGTACTTATCCACGAGACAGTGCTCTTTCACTCATGCCACTGTGAAGCAAAGTAGAGTTCGAGGCTGCGGACGTGTCATTGCACAAGTACCTGGCACCACAGAGCCCCTGCATCTCTGGTTTGTTTTAGCAAATACTGTTATTTTTAATTAAACATATGTTAATGTGATGGTGTAATTTTTAAGTTTATTTATTTTTTTAGTAATCTCTGCACCTTCAATGGGGCTTGAACTCACAGCCCCACGATCAAGAGTCACGTGCTCTTCTGACTGAGCAGCCAGGTGCCCCAATGTCATGGGTGTATTGTTAATGTGTATTGTCATTTTTAGATGTATTAATAAATGTTTTTTAAGTCTCACTTTAAATGTGTAATAAGGTTAATATCCATAGAGCCCATAATACCAGAAGCCAGGGGGCTCTGGGGCCTCCCTGTCCCCGCAGCCTCCCCACGGCCGCGTGCTGATGCTGACGTTACAGGGGAAATCTTGGCTGTCGTCTGTAAAATGCAGGCACTGCAGGTACTTCTAAGGCTCTCGTGAGGCTTGAGCGACGCACAATCCAGATAAAGTGGATTACTCTCTTAATGTTGCAGAAAAGGACCGAAAGCAAATAGCATCTGAACAGTCTCCTGAAGGTTTTCAACTCCCAGACCCTCTCACTGTAACAGCATCATAGAAGAAACGTAGGTACTTCTGGTTATCGACCAAGTTTTCCACGTCTCAGGAAGACGTGAGGACTGTAGCCAGAAGCCGATCTCTGTGTTTTAAAATTCAGACTCCGTATTAGTTCTGGCTGCTTGACTATTTATGATAGAGATCACATGAAGTCGTTTGAATGAAAATACAGCAACGAAGCAAGTGGGAAGAAGGTGTGATTTAGAAAAGCAGAGCATTGATCAGTTTGCCTCTGGAAATGTCTGGGAACAGACGGTAAAGCAGTATGTGCCTCAGTGAGACCAGGGCATTGATGAGTTAGTGAGAGAAAGGAACCTTTCTTAGAACAATGGCTGGTTTCTGGACCCTGTGGTGTGATTACCAGTACTGCCTTAACTAGCTGGTAAGTCTGTGGGGACGAGCTGGGGAGCACAGTGTGTGCTCATTTTGGGGATCCCTGTGGGCCCCCAGCCCCTGGGGAGTAGGCTCAGCACCCCACGGACGGCATGATTTTCACTTCCCTTCAAACCTGTGCAGCACTTGCCCCCTCTAATCTTAGTTGTGCCTGGATATAGTCGTGGTTCTTTATTTTAGCGATTTATGTATTTTCTGCCTACCTTTTATTCGTTCTGGAAATACTTTAAGGATTGTTATAATAAAAAGTCTGTTCCTACACTTGACTCTGCTACAACAGTTGGAGAAAAAATTACCGTGAACTCCCACATGGTGGACAGTACTGTGCTATCATTCATTTGAAACTTGAAAATCAAATAACTGTTAGCATCGTCTGGTGACAGGTGTTCACTACACTCGTGAGCACAGCATCACACAGACTGGGTGAATGGCCATGCTCTGCAACCGACACTGATGTAACCATGTGTCACCTGTAACTTTTGAAAAACGGAAATCAATGTAGTTGGAAAATGAAATGGCACAGGTAAAAAATACGGACAGTTCTGAGTACATATATGTGATTTTGTGTAACCGACCTTTCAAATAAACCAGTAACTTCTGGGACTTCAAGGTGAAACATACTCGTGTGTTTTAGAGACAGGCTCTTGCGGTCTGGAGAAATACGGTGTGAAACTGACAACCCGATCCCAGGATGCTGGTACTCCCGGAACATAGTTACAGCCCCGTTGCAACTGACAGTTACAGTTCACAAAATCCCATGCAAATGACAAGTCACATCTGACGCTCTTTCTTGACTCTAGTTGCTTTTCCGTCGCATCCCTGATTCTGGAGGTGAGTTTAGCTGGTTTTCTTACTGGTACCTGTCACCAGCTCTTCGATTCAACCACATAGAACGTGTAACAGATTCTTTAACAGCCAGCGGGCCACGACAGTGCAGGTGATACAGGCCACCCTCCCACGCTCCCCGCCAGGCCAGGCCACTCTTTCCAGCCTCCAGTTTCCAAGGGGCTGAAGGGTTCGAGTAGGAGAGGTGGCTGAGAGGGGGCGTCATCTGGATGCTTGAGCAGAGTCTGAAGAGCTGAGTCCTTGGGGGACGCTTGCTCCTCAGCTGCTCTGGGGACAGCAGCCTACAGGGGACAGGTACGGGAAGTCCTCGCCCCCAGCAGGGGTGCTTACTGGGCCTTTGGGGAAAGACAGCAGAGGAGGGCCCTTCTGATCTGGGCAGGTGATGTGATGGCAGGCACCCGGCATTCACTTTTCTCCTTGGAGGTCAGGCCAACTTCCGGCTTCCCAAGTCTCCATGCTTCCTGGCTGGGACAGGATGTGGGGGGACCTGGAGAATCCCAGGGACAGTCTAGTCTGACGTTTGTGGTGGTTTGGTGAATCTCACTATCTCTTCTTGGGGGAAAGTGCCCAATCTCTGCTAGTGTGGACACGGGTGTGGGTAATAGCCCCTCACCCTTGCCTGGGACGTTCCTTCCCTCCCTCGGTGCCGGCTCCGATGTCTGTCTGGAATTCTGTTGCTGGGGTTGAGTCTCCTCTCCTCCGTCCACTCAGCCCCCGTTTCCTAGTGGAAGGGATATGGTGACAGGAGCCAGGGGAGTGCCTGGCAGGCATCATGAAATCGCCGCCCCCCCACCTCTGACTGCCCGGCAGGACTTAGGAAGCAGAGCGAACCCCTTCACTGACCCCACTGCAGCTTCGAGTCTCTGGGTTCCGAGCCCCGGCCCTGGAGTATCCCGTTTGCTGGCCTCCTCGGTGTGCGCGCCTGCCCTCCCGCCCCGCGCTCTCCGCGCAGGACACTGTCCGCCGCTGCCGCCTGACCGCCCGGCCCGCGGCCGCCTAGAAATACAGGATCCCGGGATGAAACCCACGGGCGCTTCTAGTACCCACAGCAGAGATTTGTGACCCAAATGCCCAGGCGTACCAGCACCCGAGCAGCGGGCAGTGGGGGGCTAACCTGAGGCCCCGCAGGCAGGGGAGAGAGAGAATGCAGCTTGTCTGGAAGCGGCGTTTGCACATTTTGGGGAGAACGTGTCTGCAGAGGTGGGGCAGGTTTGCGTCTGCAGGTGGGGATTGCGGGGCCTCAGCCTACCTCCGCACCCCCGGCTGGGGTGAGGGCTGCTTCTGGCAGCCCGCCGAGTAGCACCCTTGCATGGGGCCCTGACCTGGGAGCGCAGGGACGGGGCGGCTGGCGCCCTCCCAGCCTGGAGGTGCTGCCTTGGGCGGGCGCGGCTGTCACAGCGCACTTGGAGCTCCCACACTTGAATGCTCTCAGCCCACCTGGCCCAGAGCCCGCACACGGGTGGTGTTTCCCAGGTCAGCCTGGAAAGCTCTTCCTCTGGAAGCATATTTCCTGGGAAGCTAAAGGGTCGAGAATTCTTCTCCAGCGATGCCAGGCCGCTTGCAGACACTGACTTCTGACGCGTGGCTGTGTAACCAGTTACTCATCTGCATAGTGGAGGAATGTGGTCACGTCTCTAGGAGGAATGCGAGAGCAGTCACCGTGTCTCACTCATCCGAACCACCGGCACAGCAGCAGGCACATGGCGTTGCCCAGGAGTCCCTCGTGAAAAGAACTCAGTGTGCACCGTGTCCCGTGTCCTTCTCGTGAGGTCACTGAAACCGGGCTCTTGCGTATTGATAAACGGCAGACGAGCGCCTCTCAGCAGTGGCACCGACGCTGTAAACGGGGAACTAAGAGGAGCCCCAAGTGCCCTCTCCCCGCGCCATCGGGCACCGCAGCTTCCTCCGCAGACAGCGGAGCGCGGGGCCCGCCTGGCCGGCCTCTTAAAGGCAGCAAGCGGTTGTCCAGGACTTTCCCTCCACCGGGAAGGGGCTCCGCCCAGGACTTAGGACCCAGCAGGCCCTCCCGCCTCCGCCCCTCCCCGCCTCGTGCGGTCCCGGGGGGGGGGGGGGGGAGCCCGGTCCCGCCCCGCGCTGTCCCGGCTCCGTGGCGGGTCGCTCGCAACAGTCGTGACACCAGCCGGGCGCTCGGCTCCTCCTGCTGGCGCGTCCCGCTCGGCCGGTGACTGTCCCCGCGGGTCATCGGACCGAGGAGCCCGGGCGTGAGCAGGCCGGGGATGCCGCGGCTGGACGCAGGTGGGTGCGGCGGGAGCGCGCGGCGCCGAGCCCGGCCACCCGCGGGGTGGGGGTGGGGGTGGGGGGCCGGGTCCCCGCGCCCCAGCCGCTGAGAGCCGCCCGTCCGTCTCCTTTCAGGGCGCCGATGACCCGCCGGCTCCGCGACAACATGCCCTTCCCGCCCGCGCCGGCCCCGGGGGCCCCGGCCGCGCGCCCCCCGCCCCGCAGGCCCAGCGCCCCCCGGAGGGCTGCGGCCCCCGCGCCCGCCCAGCCCGCGCCCTCGCCGCCCGCCGCCGACAGGAGGCGGCCCCCCGACGGCGCGCGGTCCGGCTCCCGGCCCTCCGCCACCCTGAGGAGGCCGCCGCGCGCCCCCGCCTGGCCGGCCCGCTCCGGCCGCAGCCCCGCGAGGGACGCAGCCCCGGGGACGCGGCCCCGCGCCGCCGCCGCCGCGCCCTCGTCGCCCAGCCTGCCCGCCGAGCCCGTCCTGCTCCGCCCGAGGCGCGGCGGGGAGAGGCGGCCGCCCAGCGAGCGGCGCGGGCAGGACGACGCGGAGCGCGAGGGGGCGGCGCGCGCGGCGGACGAGGGCCTGGTCCGCAGGTGCACCGAGTGGCTGCGCGGCGTGGAGGCGGCGGCCGCCGCGCGCGACCTCTCGGGGCCCCTGGACGCGCTGCCGCACCTGAGCGCGCTGTGAGCGGGGGGTGGGGGCCGCCGCGCCTGCGCCCACTTCCTGGGTGCCCGAGAGCCTGGCGCCCCCGACACCCACCCTCCGGGCACTGGTGCGCCCGCAGCGCCTGGTGAGGACCCGACGCTCTCAGCGGACTTCACGAGGACGCGGTCCTCCTGGCCGGACTCGGACGGCTTCGCCTGCCGGGCGCGCACCCCTCCCGGGCCGCTGGGGGCCTGAGGGCCTGGCCTAAGGCGCGGCCTCGCCCGACCCCCAGGCCCACGCCCTGTCCAGGCTCCCCCCGTACCCCCAGCCTGGGCAGCCAGCCTTCCCCGGCCCCACCCGGGTGGGCTCTACCCCACAGGTTTGCCTCCTCTGCAGCTCGTGCCTCCTCCCCCCTCCCCAGGCCCCACCTCCCAGATGCCCTTAGGGCTCAGGGTGTCGCCCCTCGTTCCTCACCCCTAAGTTTTTCGGTCCCAGAGGCCCTCTGGCTGGGCCAGCGGTTTGTCTGTGTCGCTCTCTGTGGGTGTCCTGGTGCGAGGGGCGGGCGACTGCCTGGAGGAGGGCGGCTGTGTGCACAACTGGTCTTGGGGTGCATTCATGATTGGGTTCCTCCAAAATAGAAGACACGTCTGGGGGTTGGAAAGCTGGGAAGTTCAAGTTAACCTCATTTTCAAGCTCGGAAGGGGAAGAGGGTGGTATCACCAGCAGTCACTCCATGGTGAGGCTGCGAATGGAGACTGCTCCGTCCACACTGCAGGACTCCGCCAGGGCCCCGCTGTGCCGGCCACGCACCCCTCTGCCGGCCACGCACCCCTCTGCCAGCCGAGGCTGCCGGCGCACACTTGCCCCCACACACAGCCACACGCACGCTCACACCCCCAGCACCTTCTCATGAACACTCTCATGGGGGCGCCTGGGCGGCTCAGTCCCTTAAGCATCCGCATTCAGCTCAGGTCATGATCTCCGCGCTTGTGGGTTCCAGCCCCGCGTCGGGCTCCGTGCTGACAGCTCCGAGCCTGGAGATGCTTCCGATTCTGTGTCTCCTTCCCTCTTTAACTGACCCTCCCCCCATATATAAATAAACATTTAAAAAAAGAAACATGCTCCTGGTCACACACCCACACAGCCTCACACGCATGCACACATACCATCATATGCACAAGTGTCCTCTGAAGCACAACTACAGGAATGGACTCGAAAGGCTGGGTCCAGATGTGAGTGGAGTGAAGGGCAGCCTCTGTTGGGGTTCATTGTTTTTACCTGAAGTGGTGCCCGCTTCTGCGATGCTGAAAGGCTGACCCCAGGGGGAGGGGAAAATGCAAAAACTGTGTGCAGACAGGACAGAATGTTCCAGGCCAGAGGAGCAATATCTTTGAGGGAGGAAGTGGGGGTCCCTGGGGGCAGATGTGTATGTTTCCAGTGTTTTTAATCACTATATAAAGATCAGTGACATGGTGGCTTTGTACAGGGGTGTTACTCTTTTTTTTTTTTTTTTAAAGAGAAAATTCCTACTTATTTGAATAAAGAAAGGGTTAAAACTCCTCGGCCTTTTGGGAGCCACCCATACCCTCCCTGCTAACTCCAGGCTGATTTCTAGATACTTCTCCATGCATCTGATTATACTTAACTCTAAGGTTGAGAAAGAGAAAAACGTCATCATCAGATAGGCTGGTCACAGAAGAGTAATATATAACCTCAACTTTTGACTGATTGTGTTAAAGTCAGTAAGTAGTTGAATGTTTGTCTTGTTGGACTTTAACGAGGGAAGTCTTAATTATATTTTACACGGAGGCCTTACAGTTTTTAGAAACCAGTCTGGGTTTTTTGTTTTGTTTTGTTTTGTTTTGTTTTTATCTCTGTTCTAGTCTCTCTGTCTCCCTCCCTGTCACTAGGTGCGAACCGGGTCAGCTAGAGAGCGTTTAATTCAACAGGAGTGACGTCAGCCCACAGATGGGTTGCAAAACCAAAGCCCCTCCGCCCCGAATAGCTCATCTTTTCTGACTCCTGTTTGAATGCATAGAGCTCGATTGTCTTTTATTGAAAATGAATGTATCAACACCAGGGAAGCCTGGGTGGCCATCTGGCTGAGGTGGCACGGGGACGAGTCTGTGTAGACGCTCAATTGGGGACAGAATGCTGGCTCTGGATGCCCGCCAGCAGCCGAGCGGTGAGCGTGAGTCCCGGGCGGGCAGGGCAGTAACTGCTCTCACGAACACTCAGTGTGGATACGGGGAATCGGGAGACCCAGGGTTAAAGACGCTTATTCCTAAAGTAATCGACTTTCCAAAGCATCGTTCCACGTCTGCCCCTGTGCGTGAGTGTCCCTTGGCCCGTTGCCGTCACAGCGCAGGGGTCCGTGTGCCCCTGTTCCTTGCCTCCCTCTCCTCACCCTCTTCCTTCTCTGGGACCCTCCCCGCTGCTCTTGCCTGGCCACAGTGCGATTCTGAGCTCTTTTCCCAGTGGCGTTTGCCCAACAGACATTTCCGTGCCTTGCTCTTCACTGTCAAAGCAGATGAGCGAGCGGAACATCTCTGGTGCTCTGGTTGATGACCCTCCGAGAGACAAGTTCCACCCGTGACACCGAGGTCTCTTCGTGTTGTTACTGACATTTTGAGAAAGTTTTCTGAGTCCCTCTGCTGCAATTTCTTAATGTTTAAATAAAAGAGAAAGTCGATGCTTTGTGTTTTCTTTTTGAGGAGGATTTTAAAAACCGGTCCCAGGGGCGCCTCAGGGTGCTCAGTGGGTTGAGCATCTGACTTCAGCTCAGGTCATGGTCTCACAGTTGGTGGGTTCGAGCCCCACGTCGGGCTCTGTGCTGACAGCTCAGAGCCTGGAGCTGCTTCAGATTCTGTCTCCCTCTCTCTGCCCCTCCGTGCTCTCTCTCTCACACACAAAATTATCAATAAACATTAAAATATTAAAAGCTGGTCGGGAAGAGATTACCGAGGTATTTATGTGAGGGGCCCTCCTGCGTCAGTGCCTACCCCACCTCCCAGAGAGCCTGGGGTTCACGGCTTGGTTGAGGTTCATTGGCTTTGAACACTACCGGCAATGACCAGGTTTTTAAGAATTCTAATGGTAATCAAATGGTTGTTTTCATTTTAAAAATAATGTTTGTTTATTTTGAGAGAGAGAGAGAAGGTGGGGGAGGGGCAGAGAGAGGGAGAGAGAGAGAGAATCCCAAGCAGGCTCCGCACCATCAGCTCAGAGCCCAATGTGGGCTCAAACTCACAAATCGTGAGATCGTGACCTGAGCTGAAGTCAAGAGTCGGACATTTAGCTGACTGAGCCACCCAAGTGCCCCGTGATCAAACACTATCGTAACAAAGCTATTTGGCAACAATACTTAACCTCGTGATGGGTCACAAACCCCATGCACGTTATATTCCAAATACCCTCCCAAGATGTACCGCATGACCACAAAAATTTGCGTGTATTTTAAGAAGCTCATAGACCCCAGACTCAACCCCTGTATACGCTCACTGGAACACTTTTCTTCTGCTGAAAGTAATTTCAAAATGGTAGGTGACACCAATCGGAAGTTGAAGGGTCAGTTTGAACAATGGCAAGAGCTATACTATTACTAAAAAGGATGATAGCACCTAGTAAACGTGGTTTGTCTTTTTTATTACCACATATGTCATTTCCTAGTGCTGTCGTCCTTGCCGAGTGGGCCCCGTCTGAAATACTGGGGAGATATTTCAAGACACAGACGATCCAGATCCCAAATCCCGAGACCCAAGTTCAGCAGGTGTGAGACGGGGCCCAGCGGGAGCTGGTGTGCACCTGGGTTCGGGACCACTGCTCTAAAGTGCGACGTACAGGGCGGGACTCGGGGAACTTACCAGGTGTGTTCTGTCATAAAAGACCCCAAGTGTCAATTTCAGAACAATCCTTTCCTCGGGGCCATACCCGCTTCCCAGCTGCACGTTCCTCCTGGCACGGAGGGCGTAACGAGGCAACCAAAACAATGAAAGTTCTCACCGGTAAGTGTTGGCACTCGGCTCAGAGTGCCCACGGGAACCATGGTGCTGGGAACGCTGGCCGCCCCCTCTGGGCGCCTTGCCTCAGCCCGCCTACCCCAGAGTCCCTTTCGTTCCCCCGCTGGCTGATGTCCCAGATCTTCCCTGGTCTGCGTCTGTCGTCATAGTTATAAGTGCTTCCCAGATACACGCACTCCATGGCTGTACACTCCGTGGCTGTACACTCCGTGGCTGTACACGCCGTGACGTTCCCAGAGGGGCTGGGGAGGGGGCGCTGTGAGGACTGCAGACGCCTGCACTTACGCACTGGAAACCATCTCCGAAGGGTGCGTGTTGTCCGGTATTTCCTGATTTTATGCACTGACTGTAATAAACAGTTACAGAACATTTTACGTTAAGCAGGACAGTATTCCAGCAGACCCAGAAAAATTTGTTTGTACGGCATGGGGGGTACCCAAGATGCAAAACTAGTTAGGAACTATTCCCTGTCTAACTGCGTGAATCCATCTGTTAAAAGCCGTAATTTAGGAGACCGTCTGCCAGGAGCAATGACTGTGGTTGAACAGCACTGAATTTGGGGGCGAGATCATTCAGCCTCTAACATGGTCTATGATTTTGGGTGCTTTATAAGCCATTTATTTTTTTTTTTTGAAGTTTTTATCATACTTTATTTGAGAGACAGGGTGAGCAGAGGAGGGGCAGAGAGAGAGAATCCCAAGCAGGTGTCTGTGCAGAGCCTGATGCGGGGCTCGAACCCACAAACAGTGAAATCATGACCTGTGCCGAAGTCTGGAGTCAGACGCTTTACACACTGAGCCACCCAGGCGCCCCAAGGTCATTTATGTATGACAACAAGATACGATCATCAGTTCCCTCCTAACACCTGCACACATACAACTCGGGAGGCATGAAGATGTAAGAAAACAAGTTTTTACTGAAATCTGAAAAAAAAAAAGAAGTCCCTTCTTTGTATTTCTGTACACAAGGATTTGGGGGTGAAGAGATTGGCCCAGCTGGTCGGAAGGGCTCAAGCTGGGCTGTAACTCCCGTGTTAACTCGTGTCCTGAGGTTTCTGGTGAGGTCTTCAGCAGTGGGTGCGTGGCGGCGGGAGGTGATGTGCAGGGGGAGGCGCGGGTTTGGTCTGGGTTCGCCCCCTGCACCGCCGGGCACCCTGCCAGGGCACCCTGGGTACGCACCCCCACACGCGCTCTTCTCCGCCGTCTCCATCCCGCTTTCCTTCTTTCCCACCTCTCCTCCCCTTCCTTCTCGGGGCCACTTCCTGGCTCCTTTCCTCGTTCCTAAAAGTCCTCTTCCAGGGCTGCTGCTGCTTCTGCCAGGCTGGTGCTGCCCGTTGTTTCTGGTCGAGTCCCAGTTGTTTTCCCGTCTCTGTGTCGGTGGAGGCCGCCCCAGGAAGAGGTGGGGAGAGAGGGCTGCAGGCCTCTCGTAGGGGGAGAGAGGAGCCCGCGGGGCTCAGGCTGGCCTGGACCCCTTCCTTTTCCTGTCTCTGCACCCGCAGGTACACATGCACGCACGCGTGGATTCACATGCACGTGGACAGGCACCCAGACACACGTGCACACTCTCACATGCACACACACGCTGCTGTCGAAGCAATTATGTGAGCAGTTGCACTTGAAATGACGGACTTAATCTTAGGAGACACTTGAAGTCACATTCGGTAGCGGCTCTGAAAACGCCGAACACTTACGAGCTGTCACCTTGAGAAATGCTGCGCCATTTCCCGTCGCCGGTACAGAATGTTGAATGTTTAGGAGGAAACTTTGTCCGTTCCTCACACACACCCTCTCTCCAGTTCTGTTGGCGAAGCACCATGTTTCGTTGTTTAGTCTTTATGCCCCAGGTGAAGAGTGTCAAGAATGCATGAGTGAAAGCTGATGTTCATATTGTGAGTTCGTTTGTCTGTGACATATTATGAAACTCAAGCAGGTTCTCAGCACACTTACAAGCAACACTGAATGCACAGAATGAGGACACACTGACAGCTCAACTCTGGAGTAGGTGATAGATACGTAGGTGATAGATCGATCGGTTATCGATAAACAGATGGATAAGTGGTAGAGAGATGATGCTGAATGTCTGTGTCTCCCCCCAGTCCACACGCTGAAGCCTCCCCCTGGATGCGATGGTGTCAGGACCTACAGGGGAGTGATCAGGTCATGGGATGGGGTCCTCACAAGTGGAGTGTGGCCCTTACAGATCCCAGGAGCCCCCTTCTCCTTCCCCCATATGAGGACGCAGAAGATGGCGTCTGAATCAGGAAGCAAGTTCTCGGCAGCCGCCGACTCTGCCAGCATCGGGGTCTGGGACTCGGAGCTTTCGGAGCCGCGAGCAGTCAACGTCTGCTGTGTGTAAGCCCCCCACCCGCACCCCAGCCCGCGGGGTTCTGTGAGAGCAGCTGGAACTGAGAAATACCAGTCGGTATGCAGGTAGACAGGCAGCGGATAGACAGACAGACAGACAGGGCTGAAAACTGCCCCATCCCCTCCCAGGGTGGGCCCTCCCTAGTCTGTTGGTGCCCAGCTCCGTTCTCTCCATCCGGCCTCAGGCGTCACACAAGGTGCATCTCGGTGTCCATGGTTTCCACGTGGTGGTGACGCCCAGGGGGGGACTAGAGCCTGTGCGTGCGGGCCCTCCTGCCTCCCAGAGGCGGCTCCCCCGCCCATGGCCGTCTGGTTCCTCTAGCTCGCAGGAGGGCTGAGATGCTGGGCCAGCCGCACGAGCTCGCTGGTCCTCATGGCTACCTTGCCTCTATTTCCAGAAGTAGAAGGAGTTTTAGAGGGTAAAGAGCTCACACCGATGCCTGACAACGATCCCGCCGTTGAGCTGGGCGTCACCCCCAGGTCCACCCGAGTTCTGGTTCCCGACCTTCCTGCGAATGGGGGCGGTGGGGGGGCACGATGAGCAAACAGCAAGGACTTGTGCGCAGTGTGACTTCTGGGAACCTCTTTCCAGGTGGGTTTTGGGAAGCTTGGAGTTTCCATGGAACATGGATTTAAAACTCCTCATGAATAAAGATCACAACAGAAGTCAATAAACCAGGACACAGACAATAGAGAAAATTAACAGAGCCCCACGCGGGTTCTTTTAAAAGGTCGGTTGAATGCAGCAACCTGTAGCAAGCGTCGCCAAGAAAAAAGGAAATTTTAAAAAAATCACAAATTGCTGAGATCAGGGATAACAGAAGGGATATCATTACGGATCCTGCAGGTTTTGAAACATCAGTTGGACAAGACCTTGGACTGAAAGACGAAGGGCACAGCCTCCAGCCTCCTGGCGACAGCGTTGTTCAGAGCTGGCGCTAAGCAACATCTCTGCATTATTTCAGAAAATACCCTTTGTGGTGTCCGTCTCTGGTTTGCCAAACAATAAAAACAGCTGGTCTCCACATCTGAGACATGAGTGGTTTTGACTTTGCAAAGCACTTCATAGAGGATTCTGCCTCTATTTCCTTAAGCAAAACAACAGCTACAACTTTGCAACAGAGTCACTAATACGTGGGGAAAAACACTTTCCTTTTGCAAAAGAGCCTGATTTGCATGGTCACTTAATTCAGTGAGAGGACTCTCTCCTGCATTGATGGGAATTCTCTACCTCCCCAGTGTCCCCGGTGTCCCCTGGTGTCCCCCAGTGTCCTTGGTGTCTCCAGTGTCCCCTGATGTCCCCTGGTGTTCCCTGTGTCCCCTGGTGTCCCCCAGTGTCTCCGGTGTCCCTGGTGTCCCCCAGTGTCCTTGGTGTCTCCAGTGTCCCCTGATGTCCCCTGGTGTTCCCTGTGTCCCCTGGTGTCCCCCAGTGTCTCCGGTGTCCCTGGTGTCCCCCAGTGTCCTTGGTGTCTCCAGTGTCCCCTGATGTCCCCTGGTGTTCCCTGTGTCCCCTGGTGTCCCCCAGTGTCTCCGGTGTCCCTGGTGTCCCCCAGTGTCCTTGGTGTCTCCAGTGTCCCCCTGTGTCCCCAGTGTCCCCCAGTGTCCCTGGTGTCCCCTGGTGTCCCACAGTGTCTCCAGTGTCCCTGGTGTCCCACAGTGTCTCCGGTGTCCCTGATGTCCCCCAGTGTCCCCTGGTGTCCCCCAGTGTCCGTGGTGTCCCTGGTGTATCCCGGTGTCCCATTGTGTATCCCCGGTGTCCCTCGGTGTCCCTGGTGTACCCCAGTGTCCTTGGTGTCCCCAGTGTCCCCTGGTGTCCCTCGGTGTCTCCTGGTGTCCCCTGGTGTCCCATTGTGTATCCCCGGTGTCCCCCAGTGTCCCCTGGTGTCCCCCAGTGTCCGTGGTGTCCCATTATGTATCCCTGGTGTTCCCCGGCGTCCCATTGTGTCCCCTGGTGTCCCCCGGTGTCCCATAGTGTCCCCCAGTGTCTCCCAGTGTCCCATAGTGTCCCCCAGTGTCCCCCAGTGTCCCCCGGTGTCCCCTGTTGTCTCCCAGTGTCCCCCGGTGTCCCCTGGTGTCCCCCAGTGTCCGTGGTGTCCCTGGTGTCCCCTGGTGTCCCATTGTGTATCCCCGGTGTCCCCTGGTGTCCCATTGTGTCCCCCTGTGTCCCACGTGTCCCACGGTGACCAGGGTGTCCTGCACTGACACAGACCCCAGAGTGGGAGCCCTGCTGCCTTGCAGGCCGCCCCACAGACTTCCCGCACTGGCGTAGCTCTGGAGCCAACAGCAGCTTCAAACCAGGCTCCTCCGTGACCAGGACAGGCCCACGGAGTGCAGACGTGTCGGCGGCGGCTCGCGGACGGTGTCTGGGGTCCCCTCCTCCTCTGGGGAAGCGCACTGGCCCAGCCCCAGCCGCAGCCCCGGGATGGCCGGGGTGATTTTAGCGCAGGCCCGGGCGGGGCCTGATTCCTGTAGCTTCCGTTTCACTGAATGCACTGTGGGCGTGCTTGCTGTCCGTGGCTGGAAGATTATTTATTTATTTATTTATTTATTTAATTTTTATTTACCTTTGAGAGAGAGAGAGAGCGCGCGCGCGCACATGAGTGAAGGAGGGGATTGGCTTGAAGATCTAGCTTTGCCCTGAAACACAGGTATGTAGAAGGCTCTGCAGGCAAGACCACTGGGGGTGGGGGGGCATTTGGAGAGGTTGGGAGGGGGTGGGGTAGCAGACGGGGGAGATGGGAGTGGAAGGAACAAGGTTGGCTGGGGCACTGGCTGTCACACTGTCCCTGTTCTGTCTGCCGTCCTGGGGGAGGGGGAGGGGAAGCCTGGGGGGCGGGGCGGGAGGGGGAGGGTTCATCGGTGTGGGCCCCTCAGTTCACCCTTCCCGGCCTCACCTTCCTGGGCTCAAACCCCCACCCTGTCCTTAGGTCGGACCAACTCTCCAGAGCTTGAAATGCCTCTGATCCGTCTCTGTAGGAAATGCCTTCAGAGCCCGTTTCCAAGGAATCAAACCGAAATCGGTATCATCTCATCATTGTTCAAACATACATTAGAAAATACATTTGACAGACTTCTGGGCCCTGTCTCCAGGAGACGTGTGGACAGTAGCGTCCTGCACAGCGTCCTCGCCTGCCGTGATGGGTGTTGCCTCGGGCTTAGGGCTCCACGCTGCCGGGCTTCTGGAAACGTCCAGTCACGCTGCCCCGCCGTGTCCCAGAGCCCTGCCCGCTGGGTGATAGGCCAGTTTCTTAGCTCTGATAGAGGCATTAACGGCTCCGCGTGGGACTGCAGGCAATGGAGCTGTCCCTTCAGCCCCGGCTGGAGCGAGCCTCCTCTGGCTTCCAGAACGCGACTCGCCGACTCCGCTGCGGCACGAAGAGGTTGTTGGCTTGCTCGGCGGGTCAAGAAATCAAGAGTCCCCAGTGAACAGTGTCGCAAGCGTGGACGGGAAAGGTGTGCTGAAACACACCACTGAAACATCGAGACGTGCTTCAAGAAGTGTCAACGGGCTTCCTTCCGAGGATCTTTGAGGTCATCGAATGACGAGCGAGATGTTTTTAGCGGGTTGTGTTGACACAGCACAAGTTTGCTCGCGGTAGTGCCGGAAGCGCCCGGAAGCTGCCTCAGAGTCTCCACAGCCCCCCATCCCTGGCAGAGGGAAACGGGAAGTTCTGCCCTGTGGGGCTGAGCGGCGGGCGTCACACAGGAAAATGTGCCGGAGGCCGCGCCGGCTCCGACAGGCCCAGGGGTCCCTGAAGGAGGGACGGTGTCGGCGAGACAGAGTGAGAGAGCCCCGAGATTCTTTCTGATCACCAGGCAGGCATCTCTGTCCTGTCGGTTTTTGTGTCTCTATTTAAAGGTTCAGCAACAAGATGAAGTCATAGAAAGGAATTTCTTACAATGGGAGGCCTTTTGTGATAACAATAGTAGAATTATTCCGACCAAGGAAATAACAGAATGTTCTTAGTGAAAAACAGGATAACATATAGGTCAAATTGTATGTAGATAAGTTAGGAGTGTTTTGTCTGGCTCTCGAGAGGATGAATGTTTCTGAATTGGTTTGCTTGTGGAGACTAACCTGGGGGCCCTGAAAGGGTCAGTCTTCTGCCCCTGGGTTATGTTTTAGCTACTATTATCCATCCTCATCCCAGCGGCCAGTGTAAGAGAGGGTGTTTGTGGAAAGTAGGCCTTGAGGAAGGGACTGTTATGTTTCACCGATTAGCAAAGATCTACGTGGTAACTATGTTTTGCTCTTAACCCCAAAATAGGCCGTTGGTCGCAGGGCCAGGCTCAGTTGTAACTCTTGTGTTCTTAACCCCCTAAGTCTCTGATCTGCAAGGCCCATAGGAAGAGCCTTTTGACAATCGCCCACAGAGCTTTCATCTAAAGTCTCTTTTGTAAAGGCAGGAATATGCTTTTCCTTAGGAGGTATCTGTGTTCAGAATATGGGTCTGATGTGGATATTGGGAGGCCCGGTCAACACCAACAGGCTTATATCCAACATGAGCCACTAGTAGCAGAAGGAGACCCCAGTTTTCATTTCTCATGGCAGGAGCTGCAAACATTGTCACTTCCTTGTTGTGACTGCCATCCAAAGAGGCTGGTGTGGCTCCCGGCAAAAATGATTTCCAGTGGAAGTTTTCTTTATCGGGCTTTTTTTTTCATTATAAAATTCCACACGTGACCAAAAATACCAGATACACAAAGAAAAAGTGAGGAGTCCCTGTCCCCGGCGCCCCAAGGCCCCCTCGCTAGGTGGCCAAGAGGAATGTGGAGGGGCTTCCTCCCACCTCACCCACTCATCACTGGGTTTAGTCCCGTCCTCGCTGGCTGTGATGCTATACTCTGCGTTGTGCATTTAAGAGAAAAGACAAATGGAAATTAGTTTTTAAAGTTTATTTGAGAAGATAATCATCTGATATTAGAAAAAAGCCTCACCCACTTGCCCAGCAAAAGACGCCGACTTTACCAGTGTGACCAGAAGGGGCCCCAGGCCCAGTCCCCAGCGGTCACCAAGGGTGTCGGCCGACACGCCTGTGGTTGTCGAGCTCCGGGCCCCTGGGTGGACCTGCCCATTGTTTCCTTGAGAACAAGGTGCCCTAGCACCGTGTCCCGGGGCTGCGTTCCCTGTGGCACCTGGGGTCAGAGTGTTATCACAGACATGTACCGGCTTTGTGGCCCCATCTCTCAGTGAGGGATGACCCTGCCTGCCCCCCACCCCCCACCGGCCACCCGCACCCATCGGCAGGAGCGAGCATCGCCCAGGCTGGGGGCGCCATCACACCATCCCTGGGGGCTCCTCTCACTCCTGGACGGAGGGAAATGCAAACTGACACCTTCATCATAACCACAAATTCCGGATTCTCCAGGAACCTCTGGTTCACTGAGATTCGTTCCCCGTGTCGATTTTAATGTCCTGTCGGGAGAAATAAACAGATGGCCGTCACCCAGACTGGTCGGGGTGGGCATCTTTCCTCTGCCGGCTGCAAGTTTCAAGTCCCTTTCCAGGGTCTTCTTAGAACCTCTTCCGGCCCCTTTAAGAGTGAGACAGGGGAGGGGTGCCTGGGTGGCTTAGTCAGTTAAGCGTCCGACTTTCGACTTTCGCTTAGGTCAGGATCTCGCAGTTCGTGGGTTCGGGCCCCGCGTGGGGCTCTGTGCTGACTGCCAGCTCAGAGCCTGGAGTCTGTTTCAGTCTGTGACTCCCTCTCTCTCTGACCCTCCCCTGCTCACGCTGTCTCTCTCTCTCTCTCTCCTAGAGATAAATAAAACATTTAAAAAAAAAAAAAAGAGTGAGGCAGGGGAGCTTCAGTGCACGATAAACCCGAAGTGAAAAATTGATCGCCTGTATTTGGAATTCTCTCTAAATCTTGGCCAAATAATAATTTCTTGAAATAACAAAAACCTCACCAAAAACTGAGCCCGGGGCATGGTATACATCGGTGCCCTCCGGCTTAAAGCCACCGTGGAACCACACACACAAGAGCCTGTGACATAAATAAGAAAACTTCTCGCATGGCTTCCTCGGCTCCCTCTGATTTCTCAAGAAGTCTGTTCTATTTGTGGATCAGCTAATCTGACTACAGGTCATTACTCATTTCCTTTCCATTCGCAAACAGCTTCGTATCTTACAGAAGCTTACCAGCTAGCAAACTGTTATAAATCATGATAAATGCAAGTACCACATCTCTAGTGACATTTTAACAACTACAGGGCTGTATAACAGTAACATTTAAACTATTATTTAACATTGAAATTCACGTTTAGAAGGTCAAAGGTCGCCTAGGAGCAAAGGAAAAGAGACGGCTCCCGGTCATCACTGTGATCTTGGTCGAAAAGTTTAATTTTCTCTTGTCTCCCCTTTTCTGGGCTTCTGTAAGCAAGCAAAGATTTAAACAGGGGCGCCTGGGTGGCTTAGTCGGTTAAGCGTCCGACTTTCGCTTAGGTCATGATCTCGCAGTTCGTGGGTTCGAGCCCCGCGTCGGGCTCTGTGCTGACTGCCAGCTCGGAGCCTGGAGCCTGTTTCGGTCTGTGACACCCTCTCTCTCTGACCCTCCCCTGCTCACGCTGTCTCTCTCTCTCTCTCCTAGAAATAAATAAAACATTAAAAAAAAAAAAAAGAAATAAGATTTAAACAGAAGCACGTCAGGCATTATGCATCTGGACCTAAATATGTTAGGATTTGAATACAGAAGTGGTTCATCTTTAAATTGATACTTAATTCTGGGGCGCCTGGGGGCTCGGTTAAGCGTCTGAATCTTGATTTCGACTCAGGTCATGATCTTTGGGTGATGAGATGGAGCCTGGCATTGGGTGCTGTGCTGAGCATGGAGCCTGCTTAAGATTCTTTCTCTCTCTCTCTTTCTCTCTCTCCCCCTCTCTCTGTCAAATAATAAATAATTGATACTTAATTCTAGAGATGAAGCAGTTTGGACCAGTCCCTCCTGATTTTCCGCGAGTGGAAGGACTGAGAGAGTTGTCACTGACTCCTCCCAAACTAAGATTTGAAGCCCGTTTGATCTTTTTCACTCCTGTAATCTCATGTATTCATACGGTCACTCATATTTAGCTCATACTGTAGAAAGTGGGTCTTCCTGGTGATTCCAGGAGCCGGTGCTGGGTGTCTGTCCTGCACAGGGGTGTGGCTCCGCACCTGAGGGCCGTCCCAGCCCTCCCTTCAGGACATTGTCATCTGCGGCTACTTCCTGAGCAAACTCCAGACTTACAGCCCCCAGCAGCCCTCCCTGCTGGCAGGTGTGCGTGGGCCAACGAAAGCAGAAATCACCTTCGCCTTGCTGGAGCCTCCCCTCCACCCACACCTGCCTCCCCTCGCCCCCCCCCCCCCCCCCCCCCCCCCCCCCCCCCCCCCCCCCGGCTCAGGCTGTATTCTGCCCGAGCTGGAGCTGTTCTTGCCCACAGAGGGGACTGACGCGCTGCTATCCCCGCGCGTGGAGAAATCTACATGCAGGTGGGACGCCGAGGCAGAGGCTTCAGGAGAATCGGACGAAACCACCATCCAGCGGCCCGCCTGTTCCGACTGCCCCTCTCACCTGTTAGAGTCCTGAGTGGGGCTGCGGTCATCGCCTCCTCGAGGTTGTACCGATCCAGCTCATGATGGAAGCGTTGCCCTGTTTACTCTGCCATCACCTTTCATACTCATCTTTCCCGGGGTGTCAGGCGGTCAGACAAGACGATCGTCTGGTGATTTCCCAGCATCACCCCAGGAGAGCTGCTTGCTCAAATATCCGTTCACGGGTGCGCCAGTAGCAACCAGAAATGCGCAAACAAGGTGACGTCCTTTGGCTAACAAGACTCTAAGTGGGGGTGCCACGGGTGCTGGGAAGGGCGGGGGGATTTTTGACATTGTCTCTTTGGCATCGGCTCCTGCTGGTCATTAGCATTCCCACGCCAGGGCTTCTGATACCTTTAATCCGAAGCTTGTTTGCCTCTTGACGGCTTCCGCGGTCGGCAGAGCCTGACAGCGCCATGTGTATGTTCAGTTCTAGGAAGTGACCCTTCAGGTGTAATTGAGCAGGAACCACTCCCCAGCACATCGAGGGGGCTCAGTCCACTTAGTAAGTTAAAGACAGGATTTCCTCACCTTGGTTTTCATCACCCCTAAAGGCATTGAGGTAGAGAAACAGGAAGAAGCAGAATCTAGTTTTACGGTTCTCTGGTTTCTAGAAATGGGAGCCAACTCTGCTCCCACTCGAGCAAAAAGGAGAGTCCTGAGAAGGCGGGGGTGGGGGGATGTGAGAAGGATGGGAGGGAGGCGGGCGGGCGGGCTGCGGGAACTCAACGGGGATCTGTCAGGGCTTGAGGACATGTGGCTTGACCTCACACGCTGGTGGGGGAGGGGAATGGGGAAGCTGAGCAGAGAAGGGTAGGGTGACTGCTGGCTGCCCCTACAGCTCAGGGACGTGGAGCACCCCTCTGTGCCGGGCACCCTATGTGCACGGCCATGGAGCATGTGACCGTGGTCATCCACCCACCGCATGCCCAGCATGGGCGGGCACTGGTCTGAGACCTCCCCTCCCCGCAGGGCGTGGGTCCTCGTGGGGGGGGAGGGTGAGTACCGAGGAAGCTGGCGTGGTGTGTGAGAAGGTGGGAGAAAGAAGGCAGGTGGACTGGCTCCACTGGGTGTTGGGGGGGAGGGGCGGCAGGCTGCAGGTCAGATCGGGTAGCTGGGTCGGCACCACTGCGAAGCTGAGTCTGAGCAAACAAATACTTGGAGAAGGATAGGCCAGCCGCTCAAGTCTGGGGGGCCAGCGGTCATGCAGGGGGTCAGCCCACAAGGAAACTGGGGTGTTATTGAGCCATGAGCCCAGAAGAGATGTGCGGGGGTCGGGCAGGTCTTTCAGGAACCCCTATGGGGGCAGTACGGGGCGGGTAGGTTTCAGAAGTCACCCATACACGTGTACAAAGCTATTAGGTGGCAGAGCTGGTAGCGAAGCCTGTGGATTTCTATGCCTTCCACCCTCCTGAGGAAGCACCGCAGGGGGCCGTCCCCTACCTCTGTCCATGGGGCCCTGTCCCTGCAACTGAGACTAGGCCCCCCACAAGTGCTGCACCTGTGTTCAGAGCACAGTGAGGATTGTTCTTTGAACCACAAGTGCCCACATTTGGCTTCCAGGTTAACAGTATTCAACATTTTCATCTGCTTTGTCTCACTGCTTGCCAATGAAAACACCAGATCAAGGGCAAAAACAGCCTGTATCTTAGGTGACAAGGTATCAGAATGTGGTACAACACCAGCGAAAGGGACGCGGTGAACCTGGAACGTTTTCCAGGATATTTGACCCTTAGGAGGGAACCATTGACTTACAGCGCTTGCTTCTGCTGAATGTCAAAGTAGAATGATGAGATTTTGTTCTTTTTTAGTAACTGGGTTTTCCTATTTATAAAAAACCTAGGAGATACGGACAAGTGTAAATTAGGAAATAAAAATCATTCATGATTTTACTATTTGGGGATGAGCTCTTCTCTCATCTTCATGTATTTCCCTTTAGCACATGCGCATATACAAAGAGAGCTATTAAAAATTAACAGGAGGGACGGGGTGCCTGGGTGCCTCAGTTGGTTAAGCATCTGACTTCGGCTCGGGTCATGATCTCACGGTTTATGAGTTCAAGCCCCGCGTCGGGCTCTGTGCTGACAGCTTGGAGCCTGGAGCTGCTTCGGATTCTGTGTCTCCCTCTCTCTCTGCCCCTCCCCTGCTCACGCTCTGTCTCTCCTTCAAAAACAAATAAACATTAACAAAATTCAAAGAAAATTAACATGAGGGTCATTAAGGAAGACTCTTGTTGGAAGGAGCGCTGGGTGTTGGATGTAGAGATGAATCACTGGAATGAATCTTTATATATATATATATATATATATATAAAGATACCTTGTTGGATCTCTTTGATTAATAGTAAAGTTGAACTTTTTATTTATGGTCGTGTGGTGACCCTTTGTATTTCTTCTTTGACACATTGATTTTAGAAGTATTCTGTTCTGTTTTTGAAATGTGACAATAACTACTAAGGTTCATGAAGTGTTTAGTATCTACCAGACTTTCTTTCCAATGGTGGGCTTTCCTCTTGACTGGACTTGAGATGGGGTCCTCTGAGCCTCTTTTCAACGAGGCCTTATTCTTGGGCTTCATCCTTGGGCCTCATCCTTGGGCTCCATCCTTGGGCCTCATCCTTGGGCCTCATCCTTGGCCTCGCCCTTGGCCAGCCCAGCCCCAGTTTGGCAATAACCCTGCTGCATTTGGCAAGGTTCCCCACCCTCAATGCCTGATTACCCCGTGACGTCTCTGCGGTGATTCTCCACGCACTGAGCCCCACTCTGCCCCGCTGCTGTGACCCCAGTCATCTTTGTTCTGTTTGGCACTGACCTTGATCTCTCTTGCTGTTGTTGACAGTTTGGGCAACTAATGCATAGTCCTAAATAGTCTTCTTCACCGTTTTTTAACAAGTGGCAGAATGATTTCTTCTTTGACACCAAACACTGTACATATATATATATGAACCCATGTAATTACCCTGACATCTTTGAGACATAGATGTTACTTTAAAACCGAGGCCCAGAAAGGCTGATTGACTGCCCACTGTCACCCAGCAGTAAGGCTGGGAGCTGAGATTTGAACCTCAGCAGGCCTGCTCCTGACTACAGCCACGTGGATGTGCCATGGGCTTTACGGATGGAGGGAAGGGGGCTTGGAGTTGCATAATCAGTGAAGGGATACCCTCCTGAGCTGCTTTATTTTTCTTTCATCGGGTCAGCGCTCTGTCCTGGCTGGGGCCCCTTAGAGCTGGGTGGATGAGGGTTGTGGCAGAATAACTCAGGGCCTCTGTCTCTTGTGAGAGTAGCTGCTGACCTCCTTTAGCAACCTTGCAGCTGGCCCTGAAGGTTAACTTGCCTCAAGGAGCACGCTCCTTGCTTGCTGACTTAGGGCCCTTGAGCTGTAACAAAGCTCATTCACTGTCTGTGAGATTTGCCTTGGGGAAAGGAAGGACCAAAACATCCCCAGGCTTCAGAGGCCAGCAGGTCTGTTGGAAGCCCCCTCAGCTTTCTGATCAGCCCAGTGATCTGTTAGCAAAAAATGTTTTTCTTTGTTTTCTGCCCATGACTTTGCTGACCCCGCTTTGGGCATCTGTAGACTTAGATCCCTGGCGGCAAGAACAGAGCACTCAGCACAGCCCTTGGGCGCCGAGGAACTAGACCTCCTTGCACAACCCGCCCAACCTCCCCCTCTCCTGCACCCCCCACCCTCACCCCGCCACCCCAGGCACCAAGGAACTAGACCTCGCACAGCCTAGGAGCAGGAGGTAACTCCATAGCTGACGTCATTATCTGCACGTAGTCAAGACATGTCACTGACCGCTGCAGTCCCTTAACTGATTCAACCCCTTTAAAAATCTCTGGGCCGGGCAGAAACCTGGGAGCTGGTCTTTGGACGAGAGTCAGCCTTCTCCCCGGGTGGCCGGCCTCCGGAGTAAAGCTTGTTTCCCTTTCCAGTTGACACTGTCTCGAGTAGCGGCTGTTGGAGCGACAGGCAGCGGGACATGGGCTTCGGTGACAAAGTGGGCGAGGCAGGCTGCAGGGCGAGCAGGCTGGGGCCTGTGCAGAGGAGGCAGAAGGCCCGGCCGCAAGCCAGGGCACACTCTTTGCTTCCAGGCTAGTCGCTGTGATGCTGTGACGGTCACAGGAGACAAGCCGGGGCTTCGTTGGCCTTGGAAGGGAGCCTGGAGGGACCGGCCCCTCAGCTGTGTTTGTCTCGAGGAAACTCCCTGCTCGTCCCAAGCGGACACCAACTGCCAGTGTCGCCTTTCAATTGGAGGGACAGGAAAGGAGCCTTTGGGGAGGCTGCTTCTGGACCAGGTAAGTCGGTCGGAGGAGCGGCCATACTTGGGATTTGGAGCAGACCTGTTTTGGTGTGTGTGGGCGGTGTTGTGTGTTGTGGTAAGTCTGTGTACAATGGGAGCTGTGTCTCTGTCCCACCAAACAGCCCATCGGGCCATATTTTGAACAAAGGGAAAGAATACAACCCAAAGCCCGGGACTAAGAAAACGATGACCACTTTTTACCATAACACTACCTGGCCTATGTACATCCATGGGTGAAACACCCCCACCCCAACTTTGGGGGGAGGGCAAATGCTAACAGCTGCATCAGGTCACAATTCTGGGTCCTCTGTGTTCGTTCTGAGCTTTGCCCAGGAAGATGGGGATACACTTTTGGTTCCCAAAGAAAGTCTGTTAGGACATATGTCAAAGAAACGGTGCAGAGAGCTGGAAAGCAATCGGAGGAAAAGCCTGTTTTGCAGGAAGAGACACAGGAAACAGAGAATATGGACCAGTAGTCGGTCTGCTCCTGACCCTCCCACTCTCACTGTCGAGGAGCAGAGAGCCCGCAAGCTGTTGGGCCACTTCCTTGTAAGGTTCAAACTGAGGCACCTCCCACGTCAGCACGAAGGGTCCCAGGGGCTCCCCCAGACTGAAACCACCAGCTCTCCCCACAGGTGCCCCAAATACAATTGACAGTGGGAACAAATGGACTGACTTTGTAAGGGATGAGGTGCAACATATTTGATAGTAAAGCTAATTCAAGGTTGTTAGTTTCACTGAAATAGACATGCCCTTAGAGTTATTGGCATTGGATAAAAAACCTTTATCCTACCAAGGATTACTAAAAGTCAAATAAGCTCACGTTATTTCTATTGCGATTTGTCAGCAAAAGGTGGCTTAAAATGATGGTCAGTTGTGTCTGTCTCATAAAGTTCTCCTGGGTACTTGTTAAAATAGTTTTCACAATCTTTGGCAACCTGAAACTTGGAAATTTTTCTGAATTATAAATTGGGTTGAATTCACTGGATAGCTAAGTCTTTAAAATACTGAAACAATGATTAAACATAAGAATTATCTGCTTTTGACTTCTTATTGCAGAGAAACGAAAGATGCTTGGGGCCTCTCTGAAAGATCATACTATGAAAAATGCATCTTCCTAAAAACTATGAAACATATTCATAAATTTGCCAACTAAAGAATCCTGGTATAACAGACACGCCACAACTGGTTACTACTTAGTTTTCACTGGAGACTAAGGTTTCCAAGAATTAAAATTCTGATGAGTGTAGTGAAGCCTGGTGGAAATGATAAGAAAATAGGAGATATGTAAGAAAGGAATAAGAAATGAGAGTACATTTTTGTTGAGGTAAAAGGAAGTAATTTTGTCCTAAAATGAGACCGGTTATTTAGGGAGAAGGCTTAGAACAAAATCTGAATGCAAAAGAAAGTTGTAGAAATCTTTTAAAGGGAAAGCCTTAGAAAAGAATTTTACGTGTGGTCAGGACTAAGATGGAAACAAATGGCTTTTAAAAGTCCACTGGTAGGTAGGGAATTAAAATTCAGCTTTTCTCTCTGTCCAAAAGACAAAGCGATCTTGGACTGTTGATTTGCACTTGGTAAGAAATTGTAAACAAAGCTTTTCCCTTTTCCTTGCCTGGAAAACCAAAGTTTCTATGTTTATCTTTATTGGATTTTTGGTTACTAAAGAGAACTAAAAGTTCTCAGCATTAAAGGAGCTAAGGGGTTTTTCTTAGTACATTTATTGATGTATTTATTTATTGACGTATTTATTTATTTATTTAGAGAGCGTGCGTAGGAGGGGCAGAGGGAGAGGGAGAGAGACAATCCCAAGCTGACCCTGTGCTGTCAGCACAGAGCCCGACGCGGGGCTCCATCCCACGAACTGTGAGATCATGACCTGAACCGAAATCAAGAGTTGGACGCTTAACCGACTGAGCCCCCCAGACACCCCTCAAGGAGATAAGTTTTACGAACAACTATATAACACTACGTATTTGCCTTTGGAATCTCTTTTGCTACTTTGGTTAAACAAGGCATTAAGTAATAAGGTTTGCAACGATCTGCAATCCTACATAGGCATGCGCTTTATAACTTTCTGAGGTTTTACTCATTTATTTAAAGAAAGGCAGGCTGCCACTCTGAATGTGTCTGCAGTCCTGGAAGCTGGGTCACCCTACGTTCTCCTACAAATGGACCTTGAGTGTGTATTTGGAGGTTAGAACAGGGGAGCGCAGCTAGTATACCCTCGGCCAAAGAAAGGTCCTCCTCCCTCGGGGAAGAGAGATCATCTTCTTCCACCGAGAGAGAGAGAGGGAGAGAGAGAGAGAGAGAGCGAGCGAGCGAGCAGCTTTGGGAGGGAGGCACATGGAATGGTGAGGAAGGAAGAGGACCCCCTTCCACCCCCCGCAGCCAGTCCCCCAGTTCAGCCAAATCAACCCTGCTGATGGATGCGGTGACAGGTATCATAGCCAGATTGCCACCACCTCCTTTGTGTTTTGTTTTTTAAACAAAATTCCCAAGATTCAAATTCTAAATGAAATCTTTCTGACTCATTGAACTTGTTTATTTGATATGTTAAATGACATGGGAAGCATTGTCAACCAAATGATGATAGACCTGGGGTTACATTGTACGGGTAAACGCTGTAACTGTTTTAGGAACAGTTTTCTTCTTTCATGGTGGTTGTAGTTACTTGCGTGAGTCCAAGAAGAATTTGTTCTCCTTGCAACAGGACACCTGGGGAACGTTGGTTACTTTATCAAGGCCTTGACGGGAATGTCGCATTTGAGAGAGGCGTGCGTAGAATCAGATGGGACCAGACAGCTTTAAGGAACTCAGGTTGACTTTATGAAGAGAAGGGCCAATAGAGCCCCTTGGAAATGTTGGCCTGATACCTTCCTTCCAGAGCGCCCAGAAGCCTCCCCAGGTGAGTAAAGGATGTCGCTTCCTGGCACGTGCAGAAACCTCAGGATATTCGGGGACCTCAAGAACAGGGATTTGCCCAAATCTACAGGTATTGCAGGCCTGTCTGATGACAAATATTTGGCTTGGGCTTTTGGCCTCAAGAATCTAGTAAAAGTTCAATCTGGAGATTCCAGCAAAACAAGTTTTAAAGAATCTATAGGGTTAGCCACTGTCCTTGCTGAGCTTATATAGATAATTAAGCCACGTCTGTTAAAATTGGACTTTTCAAATGAATTTATCTTAATTTGGCTATCTTTGGAAATGAGGGTGATTATTATCATGTTTTAATCACACACTTCCGTGGATGTGAAATTCTTGGTTAGATTAACTCTCTTTGAATGCTGGTTTCCCGAAGCTAGACAACTTGAGGTAGACTTCAGAGAAGTGGCCGCCGTAGCTCACATACAGACAGTCTTTGCGCGGGTTGCTCTGTGGGGACGACGACAGCCCCCACGGGCATGTGATGGCTTGACCAGGTGAACGATAGGATGGCCTCCCGACAACTGTGTAACTCAACTATCGCCTCGACCATCGATGTGGCCACGATGACAAAATCACTTAAAAGCCAGAGTGTACCTCACTCCACTGGGTTAACAAGGGATTTGTGGAAATTGCGGATGGTCCCACTTTCCTTATGGTTGGACTGGATGATGCCCTTGGGGATGCCCATATGCCCAGACATCGTCTTCCACTTGCCAGAGATTCCTCATAATTGGGGTATTGTTAAGGGTGGACATCAAACAGAGAGGGCTTCGTGGTGGTTTTATCTCTTAGCCATCTTCGTCCCCGGAACTGCCTCCATTATGTAAAATTACAAACATACAGCAGTCACGTTTAACCAAATCTGACAGAGTCACCCCCGAATTTGGAAGGTGGCTCTCCAAAACCAAATGGCCCTTGGTATCCTGACTGTCTCTGAAGGGGGCACATTGTAATACTCTCATTAAAACAGAGCGCCATCTATGTTCCAAATTATCTGAAAGATGTAACAGAAGTCATGAAAAATTCACATAAACGTAGCACAGCTGTAGATGCTCTAAATTCATATAGCAGCTGGTTGCATTCAATTCCTTCCGAAAGGAAACGTACCCTGTTAAGCATGGCTGTGTTTCTCGTTCCCCTTCTCCTTGGTTGGGGTGGGACTTTTTCCATCTGTCAAGCAGGAGTTCGTGCCATGGGTAGTGGCTTGGAGGTGTCCTCACTGTCCCCCTCAGAGCAGGAAATGTGACCCTCCCACTCCGTCACAGTCTTCCACTCCCAGATCCCTGCGTCATCCGGTCAGCAGGAAGCAGCTACAGAAGACAGACCGTCACCCCAAATCCCGTGGTTACGGAATGGGGAGACTGACGTGGGGATTTCTAGCAGCCCTGTGGCGGCCCTTAAGGGTTCACTTGCTTCAAGGGAACACACCCCTTGCTCGCTGACTTAAGGCCCTGGATCTGTAACAGAACTCATTCGCTTTCTTTGGGAATTGCAGATCGCTGGCCTTGGGGACTGAGGACCGAAACAACCCCAGGCCCCCAGCCCAGCAGGTCGGCTCGAATCCACGTTGGCCTTCGGATCAGCCCAGTGATCTGTTAGCAAAAAATGTTTTTCTTTTTTGAGGTCATGCACATGACCTTGCCGACCTCCCTTTGCACATCTGTAGACTTAGATCCCTGGCGGCAAGAACAGAGCACTCAGCACAGCCCTTGGGTACGAGGAACCAGACCTCCTTGCACAACCTGTCCAACCTCCCCCTCCCCCGCCCCAGGCACCAGGGAACTAGACCTCGCACAGCCTCAGAGCAGGAGGTAACTCCATAGCTGACGTCATTATCTGCACGTAGTCAAGACATGTCACTGACCGCTGCACTCCCTTAACTGATTCAACCCCTTTAAAAATCTCTGGGCCGGGCAGAAACCCGGGAGCTGGCCTTTGGACGAGAGTCAGCCTTCGCCCCGGGTGGCCGGCCTCCAGAGTAAAGCTTGTTTTCCTTTCCAGTGGACATTGTCTCTTGAGTAGTGGCCTTTCAGAGTGATGGACGCCCAGCTTGGGCTTCGGGGACACCCGGCGGGAGTAGACACACTAACGGCAGAAGGAAGGGCATCCTGCTGCATTTCCTTACCACCCGGTGCTGTGGCCTCTTGGGGACTGAGCTCACTCACAGCTCCCCATTCCAGTGCCAGGATCCAGACCCATGAAAGCACCTGTAGGAAGAAATGGTGTGACTCGATGGAATAATAAACACAGAAATTGACTCCTGGGGTGCCTGGGTGGCTCAGTCGGTTAAGCATCCAACTTCAGCTCAGGTCATGATCTGGTTCGTGGGTTCGAGCCCCGCGTCGGGCTCTGTGCTGACAGCTCAGAGCCTGGAGCCTGCTTCACATTCTGCGTCTCCCTCTCTCTGCCCCTCCCCTGCTCACGCTCTGTCCCTCTTTCTCTCAAATAAATAAACATTGGGGCGCCTGGGTGGCTTAGTCGGTTAAGCGTCCGACTTTCGCTTAGGTCATGATCTCGCAGTTCGTGGGTTCGAGCCCCGCGTCGGGCTCTGTGCTGACTGCCAGCTCGGAGCCTGGAGCCTGTTTCGGTCTGTGACTCCCCCTCTCTCTGACCCTCCCCTGCTCACGCTTCTCTCTCTCTCTCTCTCTCCCCTAGAAATAAATTAAAATATTAAAAAAAAAATGAGCTATACAAAGTAACCTCTGTACTGGTAATTTACAGAGATATGGGGTTGTTTGTTATAGCAGTAGCCTATAGGATTAATATAAAATNTCCCCTGCTCACGCTGTCTCTCTCTCTCTCTCTCCTAGAAATAAAAAAAAAAAAGACATTTAAAATAAATAAATAAATAAATAAACATTAACAACAACAAAACTTTTTTTTTTTTAAATATTTTTATTTATTTCTAGGAGAGAGAGAGAGACAGAGTGAACAGGGGAGGGTCAGAGAGAGAGGGAGTCACAGACTGAAACAGGCTCCAGGTTCTGAGCTGGCAGTCAGCAAAGAGCCCGACGCGGGGCTCGAACCCACGAACCGCGAGATCATCACCTAAGCGAAAGTCGGACACTTAACCGACTAAGCCACCCAGGCGCCCCAACAAAACATTTTTTTAAAGAAAATGACTCCTGTTTCCATAGTTATTTAGCCTAATCAGGCGTTATCAGCCTATATATTTAGTATAATTCTAAGTATTACACTGTATGTGGTTTGTAAAAATGCAAACACATAGGGTGCTCCTGAGTGCCTACTAATTTCCATGCTAGAGCGAGGATCCCGCTTTCTGGCAGGACGGAATCCAATGTAAACTAGAGCAAGAGAGGTGCCTGGGTGGCTCAGTCAGTTGAGCATCTGACTTTTGCTTTAGGACCAGGTCATGATCTCATGGTTCATGGGAACGAGCCCCACGTCGGGCTCTGTGCTGACAGCTAGCTTGGAGCCTGGAGCCTGCTTCAGATTCTGTATCTCTCTCTCTCTCTCTGCCCCTCCCCCACTGTCTTTCCCTCCCTCAAAATAAATAAACTCTAAAAAATAGAAAAGAAAAATAACAAGTGTTAGTGAGGATATAGAGAAAGTCAAACCCTCATATATTGCTGCTGGGAAGGTGAAAGTGTTCAGCCATGTGGAAAGCAGTTCCGTGGTTCCTCAAAATGTTCAACGTAGACTTACCAATACCCGGCAATTCCACTCCTAGGTAAATGCCCCTCAAAACTGAAAGCAGGTGCTTAAACTCCTAGATGTACGTGCACATACATAGTACTATCCCAACAGCCAAGAGATGGAAACAGCTCAAACATCCATCAGTGGAGGAATGAACGCACAAATTATGGTCTCAACATACAATAAAATATTAACCATAAAAAAATGAAATAAATTCTGGGGCATCTGGATGACTCAGTGAGTTAAGTGTCTGACTTTGGCTCAGGTCATGATCTCGCAGATCATGAGTTAGAGCCCTGAGTCGGGCTCTGTGTTGACAGCTCGGAGCCTGGAGCTGCTTTGGATTCTGTGACTCCCTCTCTCTCTGCCCCTCCCCTGCTCTCTGCCTCTCAAAAATAAATAAGCATTAAAAAAAAAAAAAGAAGTTCTGATACATGCTACAGTGTGGATGAACTTTAAAATCATTGCATCACGTAAAGAATTCTGTGTTGGACACAAAATGTCACACATGTTATGATTACACTTCTTTAAAATATCCACAGTAGGTGAACTGGCAGACGCAATGCGGATGGGCTGACCGGGCTGGGGCGGACGTATGGAGCAACTGATTAATTAATAGGGATGGGGTTTCCTATTGAGGTGGTGAAACGTTTTAGAAGTACATTGAGGTGGTCGTTGTCTAACATTATAATATTCTAATTGCACTGAACGAGGCACTTTAGAATTGTTACTTTGAGGGGTGCCTGCCTGGCTCAGCCGGTTAAGCTCAGGTCGTGATCTCACTTGAGTTTGAGCCCCGCATCGGGCTCAATGCTGTCAGCGCAGAGCCTGCTTCAGACCCTCTCTCTCCCTCCCTGCCTGCCGTCATGCTCTCTCTCAAAAATAACTTAACATGAAAAACATTTTTTCAAATAAAATAGACCAGCTGCGGTGGCGCCAGAGCTCGGGGCTCAGGGAGGGCGGAGGGGGGAGTGGAGGCCGGGTCGGTGGGCAAAGAGAGACACGGCCCACGGAGGGGTGCACACAGCAGAGGAGGGGAGCACCCGCCCCCTGGGAGGCCACCTGGGCTCCTGTGAGGGCCCCTGATTGCTTCTCTAGGGAGTTAGCGGGGACTAAAATCGGCCCCCCCCCAAAAACCGCCTGGCAGGCCTTCCAGGCCACTTTATTCAAAAAACCCCTGGGGAACAACAAACAGCACATTGTTTGGTGGCTTGTGTGTGTTTTTCTTTTTCTGTTGCAAGAATAAAGCTAGAGACTGTTGTCCCCGCCCCCCCAACCCCCAATTTTCATGAAAAAGACTCAGAAGACAGGAGGTTTTTCAGTCTTAAGAATTCTTGGTGATATGCGCCGTGTTTTGTCATTAAAATGGCCTTTAAAGGGCAGCACCGTTGAATGATTTTGTTTTCCTTCTCCAGCGAGTTGGGCCTATTCCAGCTGGGCCCCGGCTGTCCCTGGAGAGTTAAAAACAAAGCAGCCAAAACACAACGTCTGCCTTCGAATCCCGACTAACACCTTATCCTGCACCGCCCCCCCCACCGCCGCCGCAGCGCCCGGCACAGCGACCTAAGATCCACGCAAATTTTTCTTTCCTTCCCCTCATTTATAGAGAAACCTTGCAAATTTAGGTCCCAAGAGGGTCCCACGTCTTCCGTGTAATGGGGGGAATGGAAGGGGTTCCGGAGAAACGTTCATTCCTGACGTGAAAATGCCGGGGAGCTGCTGTCTGGCTTTTGGAAACGTGAACCGTCTCCAATGCCGGGGACCAGCACCCCGCACGTGACGGAGCCGGACAGAGCCCGGTGGCCCCCAGCCCGCTCCGGGTGTGGACAGGGTGAGCCCTGAGGAGTCTGTACGGGGGCGGGGGTGGGGGCACCTGGGTGGCTCAGTCCATTAAGCCTCAACCCACGGTCTGTGAGTTCAAGCCCCGCATCAGGCTCTGCGCCGACAGTTTGGAGCCTGCTTCTGATCCTGTGTCCCCCCTTTCTCGTCCCCTCCTCTCTCTCTCTCTCTAAAAAATAAATAAACATTTAAAAAAAACGGTTTGTAGCCAGGGCCTCAAGGTACTAACTGGAACTGTCTCAGGCAGGTGATGTCTTTCCGATTCCATTTACTAGGGAGTCACTGGAAGGTAAAGGGAGGCAGAGCCCTCCCTCAAGAGGCCAGAGTGTTAGCCAACCTCTGGGGCAGGTGCCTGGGGAGCCATCCTGTTACCGGGTGGCCGGAGCCACGGGCGCCCGGCCACACAGTTAATGGAGGTGTCGGGGCGCCGGCCTGGGGCCTCCGGCCTTCCCACCGCCCTTCAGCTCGCCAGGACCCCTGCTGTAAAGGAGCCCCAGTTTGGGCCACTTGGTTCCATTCGGGTCTAAGCCACAGACCTCACTGTGTGGTCACTGAGGGGCCCAGCGACCCCCACATCCACCGCTGGAAGAGCACCGAGAGGACCCGGTCCCTCCCCGCCCTGCAGTGAGGACACTGCGTCCTTCATCCAGAAAGGGAAACGCGCCACTAGTGAATGTTGTCCCAGCAGCACCGAGGAAGGGTCAGCAATCAAACAGAACTTCAGCTCAGGCTTTCTGACGTCCTTGACCTCCGTCCCATCCCGGAGAACTGCCCATGGGCCCCCCATGGCTTCAGGGTCGAGTTTCCAAAGGCACAAAGTCAGCTCCACGCTTTCACCCACAAACCCTCTTGCGTTTGTCATAAGTGGCATTCCAGCTCTCGGTGGTCCTGGACGCGTTCTTCATGCTGGTTTCCCGCGGATGAGAAAGTCATGTTGATCCCCGCACCCCCCTCCCCCGTTAGCTACCAAATTCATCATTCCTCCCAGGGGCTCACCTCAGTGAGGGTGCCCGAATCGCCCTTGCCCTGCGCAGACGGCTCTCAGCCTCGCACCCGAGCTTTAAAAACCTTCAGGGTGGGAGCACCTGGGTGGCTCAGTCTGTTAAGCCTCTGACTCTGGCTCAGGGCATGATCTTGTGGTTCACGAGTTCGAGCCCCGCGTCGGGCTCTGTACTGACAGCGCGGAGCCTGGAGCTGCCTCAGATTCTGTGTCTCCCTCTCTCTCTCTGCCTCTCTCTTTCTCTCTCAAAAATAAATAACAAAAAATAAAAGAACGATCATGGTGAGGGCACTGTCTGACCGAGTAAATCTGAGCCTCCAGGAATGAGATCCCCGACTTAGGCGCTGTTAGTAACACTCCCTGGGGACCCTCGCGTGCAGCGAGTGGATAGCAGGAGCCCCACTCTGCGCACAGCCTGCTCCACATCAGAAGCTGCACTGAATCAAGGTCCCCGGCGTGGGGTCAGGACTGGGTCCCCCCAGCTCCCCGGGGGCCACACACAGTGAGTCCCAGAACCCTGCGTCAGTGCAAGGGCGTCCTTGGCACAAGGAACGTGATGATGTCGCCTTCGTTACAAAGCTCCTGTGCACCAGACCCGGAGCCCACGGTCTTCCGTGGCAGATCTGGACACTGACCCCTGTCGTGGGCCCCTGGGATTGCTCTCCACGAGCCAGGGCTTTGAACGTCCAGTCGGGAACTCCCCACCCTCTCCCTCCTTCCCGAGTTGTCACCCGCAAGGGCGTCGTCTGGCCTCTGAGGGCACGGCCGCTCAGGACCTTCTTCCCGAGCCGTCCAGGGACTCCCGGCCATGTTGGTGGCGGCACTTCCAGTCACACCGTCTGCGCGTGTGAATGCTGGGACGGGGGGACAGCCGTGTCCGCTGCTCTGACAGTGAGGCAGGGCACGCTGAGCGCTGGTGGGGCCGCCTGGCCCTCGCTCACACGCCTGTGCGGCCGTGCCCAGGACGGGGCCCCGATGCAAGGAGCTGTGTGTGCCTCCCGCCCTCCTTTCCCGCTGCAGGGATGGAGGAGGGGGGCAGGGGGTGCTCTGCTCCCGGGAGACCCAGCCCCGTCCTGCACGTGCCAAGGCCCCCAGGCAACACCCCTCTATGTGATGACTCGCGTCTACTCAGAAGCTATAAGCCACGCGGGGCCCGGCATGTTGCAGCAGGTGCCCTGCGCACTCCGCCCTCACCCCTGCGCCCGCCTCCCCCAGCCTCTTCCGTACACGCACACCTTGGCCCCCCCAGCGTGCTCCAGCCTGGGGCTCACGTCCCGCAGCCGTCACTTCCCGCTGTCCGGTTTCCCCTCCTGGTCCTGAGTCCAGGCAGCTTAGGTCTTCCTGACTGGGTCCCTGACACTGTGGTCACTCTGTTGTGGGGACTCCCCAGGCTGTGATTTAGCGGCCTTCAAACCCAGTTCCCCTGGGATTTGATCGCCCTGACCGCTGGGGAATCCCGCCTCTGCTGCCCCGAAACCAGACTAAAGGCTTTCACTTCCTCTCTTTCCTACATCACGACACCGGCCAAGACGCAGCACAATGTCTGCCACCTCGCGTGCTGGCCTGGCTCTTAACGGGCTCGGTGAGTACATGTGCAAACGGCAACGGCAAAGAGAAGTCAGCCCCAGGTGACACAGGTGGAGGGTGACAGCGGGTGTGACAGCTTCCTCCCCGGGGTCTGTCCACACGGGGCCTCAGGGCGCAGGGAACAGCTGTCTGGAGAAACCTCGAGATGGTGTGACGGGCGCCTGCTGGCCCAGCCCCACCTGCCACCAGAGGGCGGAGCACTTCTGCGGGATGCGGGAGAGCGCGGACCTGAACGCGGGAGTAAATACGCGGTCTACCGCAGTCTTCCCTCCTACCTGCCACACCCGCTCCTCCCTTCCGCGCAAAGGACACTTCCCTGTCCCCGAGGGAGCCCCTCCCAAGTCCCGCCAGGCTCCAGGGCTCGGGTCTGGGTGGAAATCCCAGGTGTGCGAGGCACCAGCTGCTGCAGCCTCTCCTCGGAAGGAGTCCGGGGCTGTTCCCCGCTTTGGGCTGAGCCTTCGAGGCCCTTCACGGTCCTAGCAGGGAGAGCAGAGGGCATGATAAGGAAGGACTCTCCCCACCACAGGGACTTTGCCCGTCTCCGTCCCTCCGTTTGAAGCCTGGTCCCTCTAGCGATGGTTCTGTTAGACGTGAAACACCGACCCGACCCGTTCCCCACCGACGATCGCCTCCAGAGCCCGCCCAATTATTTTATATATTTTCTTTGCTTTTCACATTATCTGCTGTTGAGGATCGTGGCTTTTTCTCCCTGTGTTTCAATCACATTTCAATGAAATAAAACAGACATCCAAACTGCAAGCCAACTTTTCAATTATTAGGTCCGACAGATATCAAGTGGCTCGTTCACTTTGCCGTGAAAGTGGGAAACGCTGAGGGTCAAGCTCTGTGCTCACGCGGGCGTCACGGCCTGAAGACAGGTGTGCCAGCCAGCGGGTGCCTCTGTGTTTGCACACATGTGGAACGTTTAGAACCCTGGACACCCACCTGGTTACGATCAGGAGACTCGGCTCATATCCGGACACGTTGAAAGAAAGATTTGACCCAGCTTACTTGCTTCTGCAGCACATGTTTGCGCCACACCTTGTGTTCAGGCTTTGCTTTATTTCTAGCCTTAAACTCGCTTGACTGACTGTTCTTTTTCTTGTTTCCAATCAGCATGACTCGTCTCACGCAGCGCCCCGCCCTTGACCCCCGGCTTGCCAGGGAGGGTTTTCATGTGTGCGACAAGTGTGGGCTTCTCCGTTTTGGTCCCAGAGCTGGGTAGTGAGCACGATGCCGTTCACCACTCATGACTTCATCCCCCTTCTTCCTGAAGCTTTGGAAACTGTCCAGTTAGCTCCGCAAAGGCTGCGCGGTCATCTTTTCTGCCCACACACGCCCTGCCCCGTGCGTGACGCTGTGCGGTCCCCTGAAAAGGTGAATGCCATCTTCTGTTCATCTGGAATACTCAGGTTCCCAGGTTCTATGTCACCCATGCCCTCTTCACCGTCCTTAGTCGTCGTAGTTCGTCGACAAATATTTTTTTGAGTTCTTTCTAGTGCCAGACACACTAAGTAGTAAAGACCGAGCTAGTTAGACTCTTGAATAAGTTAAGCATTAAAAAGAAAGAAAAAAAAAAAAAAAAGGAACTGACTGGAAGAAGCCGGTAAAGCTCCAGGGAGTGTGGGTGTGGGAAGGTGAGCAGATGCGGCCCAAGTCACAACGGGGAGTCACCCGACGCCATCACTACGGCAGACCCACCCTGTCGAGGCCGCGGCGTGCTCTGTCGTCCCCCCAGAGATCACATCCAAGCAGAAGCTTCCGACCCGGCAAGCGTGGGTCCTGAGTCCATTGAAAGCTGCCGAGGACACAGGGTTCGGATGGGAGGTGGCCGGTCAGTATCAGAGCACAGAGTGGGACCCTCTGGCATCTCCTCTTTGGGGACAGCACACAAGGAAGTTAGGAGGGCAGGTCACATCCGGCCACGGAGCCCCTCATCTTCCACAGCATTGACCCCAAAGCTGCAGGGGCTCTGCGGTGGCCTGGGGAGGGGCTGTCCCGGGCCTTGCAGGGTGTGGGCAGCATCCCCAGCCTCCACCCACAAGCTGCTGGGTGCACGCCCCCCTCCTCCCCAGTTACCCAGGTGCCCCTGCACTTTCTAGAATTGTGCGCAAGCGACTCTTCCACTATGCAGGCTTTGGTCTGGTTTTTTTCCCCTCTCAGAGGACCAGCCTGGCGCAAGCGCTAAGTGAATCCAGAATGTCTTCCCTTCTGTTGCGGAATAGCGGTCCTTGAGATCCTCACTACACTTGGGTTACCCGTTCCCACCTCAGTAGATGTTGGGGTTATCTCCAGTGTGGGGGCCATCACAGCCGAGGCTGCTGCAAACACGGCTGTGCACGTCTTTCTGTGATGTGCGTGTAATTTCCGTTGGGTAAATGCATAGGAGTGGAAATGGGGATCTTTGGTAAATGCATGTATATCTGTTTAAGAAACCAGGAAACGGGCTTCCAAAGCTGACTTACATTCCCCACTGCGGGTAGAAGCAAGTTTTAGTCTCTCCCCATCCTGGCCCAGGCTCTGTGCGGTCACATGTTGAATTTTAGCTCTTCTCGCAGGTCGGAGGGAGCCTCTCACTGGGGTTTTGATTTTCTTCCCTCTAATGACCAGTACCGCTGGGCGCCACCTCTTTCCCATGCCCCCTCTGGTGGGGTGTCTGTTCCCGTGTTTGTGCGTTTTTAAGGTTGGTTGTTTCCTAATCATGATCCGCCTTCTAGCCTACGAGGGTCCCTTGAACTTACTGAAGCTGGAGTAAATTTCTGATGGAAGATATAAAGGATTTAGAGAACAGTGGGCTTCGCTGTAGGGTTTTGCGGGGTTTTCTCAGTCTCCTTTCCCTGTGCCAGTCCTGTCCCTAAGAATCTCCACTTCCTTCTTCAGCGACTGAACCATCAAGTGCAGATACACGGTGGAGACCAAGCAGGATCTGAATAGAGGTCCCGGCTTCGGTGGGAGGTGGCCCAGGACACGAGGCCGGTGTCTGCCAGGCAGCCTTTGGGGCCCCTCCTCCCCCGGACAGGCAGCTCTGCACTCGGCCTGGGGCTGCACCGCCCCTCGGGCCCGTTGCTCATCGGTGAGGTGTGGGCGCCCCTCGCGAGTCCCCCGCCCACTCCAGAAACGGAGGTTCACGCTGTCACCAAGGAGCGTCTGTTCTGTCCGCCCTTCCCCCTCCTCCAGACAGGTGTCTCCCGTAACAGCAAAGAAGACCAGAGCGGAGCTGTGCCGGCTAGCAGAACAAATTGCTCAGCTGGGGGTGGGGGTGGGGTGCTGCCAGCCCCGGCTGCAGGCCTGGGGGGCCCCCCGTGCACTTCTGTCCCCCCCGCTCTGTGACACAGGAACAGTGCTGGGCGCCCTGGGCGGCAGGGGCTGGTGGGCACGGCAACGGGCAACGGGCTGGCGGAAGGCGGAAGCGCTACCAGGTGGCCATAGCAACACAGCGCGTGGGCTGGCTCTGCACCTGCCAAGCCCTCACTTCGTCTTGAGAGCGACATCTGCATTTGGCCCCACCTGCCTTTGTTAGGGCACTTCTGGTTAGGTCACCGCTAAAGCCACTTTGTTCCCTCCAGAAACAGCCCAGGGCTCCCGCCCCCAGGACCTCGCCTTCCTCCGTGATGCGCCCCCCTCCATTCCCCAGGACCTCACTTTCCTCCAAGGACCCCCTCCGGCCCCCAGGACCTCGCCTTCTTCTGAGGTCCCCCCCTCTAATCTCTAGAGCCTCGCCTTCCTCCGAGGTCCCCCCCTCCAGCCCCCAGGACCTCGCCTTCTGCCGAGCGACTCCCCCTCACCCCCACCCCGTTCTCTCCTAGGCTCCACTGGTGTGCAGGTAGCGAAGGCTTCCTTGCGCCCTGAAGAAGACAGGTGCACAGACCTCCCTGAGGCGGGGCCCCCCTTCCCTGAACCCCCTGGGGCTGGTGGCCTGTTCCCTCCGCCCCACCATCATCCCTGGAAGGGGCTCCTTTGCTTTTCCTTTTATCGCCTCTAGTGCCGTGGCTTTCAGACCCCACGTGACCCACATATACATACACGTACTTCACATTGTGTGTTTGTGTTAGAAGCACAACTTGTAATGAAAACACATGCGCCCTTACTGTGTGAAATACAGTCTCTTCTGTTCCTTGACTCTGCGTGGCACTTAGAATATGTCACGTTCTCTTCTATTACATCAGAAAATGCTGGCCGCACTCACTAAATTGGATATGTGAACACCAGTGGTTGCACATTTTCAGACTGCTTCCTCCGGGCAGTCCGCCGTCTCCGCCCTCGGCCTCCAGGCGGAGCTGGAGGAAGGGTTCGTGAACCCGTGGAGCCTGAGAATTCCACGCGCACACTTGTCGGGTCAATGCAGTTTTGGGGAGTAAGTCTAGATGCGGCCAGAAGCATGGCTTCCTTCCTTCCCCTCCTACACACGAGGACACAGGGGTGCGGACGCAGGGAGGTCCTTGCGCGAAGTCACACGGCCGGGCCGCAGGGCGACGTCTCCTGCACAGACAGCGGCGTCTCCAGCTGCCACAACCACGTGGCTCGCTCAACGATCTCAGTCGCGTCAGCACCGACCTTCCGCGGCCTTCACTCGGGATCCGACTGAGCGAGAGGCACCGGGGGTCAGGGTTTCCTTTCCTTCTCTGTTTAAAAAGATGCCACAGGACAAGGGATCGTATTCTTAGGAGTTCAAAATCGCCCAAAGCAATTCACCTCTAAGTCTGGAAAAATTCCTGGGAAGATTTCCTCTAGTTTGGAAAGTTTATGTACGTCGTGAGCGCATTTGTCTCAGGAAGTGCCTTTCCGTTCCTCTTTATTTGTCTTTTCAAAATAGAGCTTATTCAATTTAAAAAAAATTTTTTAAATGTTTTATTTATTTCTGAGAGAGAGAGAGAGAGAGAAGGGGAGGGTCAGAGAGAGAGGGAGACACAGAATCCGAAGACAGGCTCCAGGCTCTGAGCTGTCAGCACAGAGCCCGACGCAGGGCTCGAACCCACAAACGTGAAATCACGACCTGAGCTGAAGTTGGGTGCCCAACCGACTAAGCCACCCAGGCGCCCCAAGTTTATACAATTTTTTAAGTTTATTAGTTTTGAGAGAGACCGGGAGGGGGGGGTGCGTGCGTGTGTGCGCAGGTGCATGAGCAGGGGAGGGGCCGAGAGAGAGAGGTAGTAGAGAGAGACTGCCAAGCGGGCCCTGCGCTGCCAGTGCAGAGCCTGATGCGGGGATTGAAGCCACAAACGGTGAGATCATGGCCTGAGCGGAAATCCACGCGCCCCGAGCTTATACGATTTAAACACTTCCTTTCTGGTTTCGTAATGGAGCGCGACAGGCGTGTGCGCAGTAGGGCTGCAGAGCGCGGGGGCGACGGGCCGCGGCCGCGGTGTGATGACTTCCCGGGAAGAAAAGAAACTCTGCGAAGAAACATAGTTATTGCAAAGGAGCGTAAGCTGTATTTCTCACGTCAGACCTCGCTCTGCAGTCCCCTCCCCCCCGCCCGGGTCTGGCCGCCCCTGCGCCGCCCACCGCGTCCGGCCCGCCGGCCTCCCCCTGCCCGGGGAGCGGGGACGGACGGCGCCGGGCAGCGTGGGCCGTGCGGTTCCCGCCGCGGGGAGGGCACGAAAGCCGGGCGGGCGGCGCGCGCGCGGTGACAGTGCCGCCCTTGTTTGCGGGAGCAAGGCTTTGCCCCGAGTCCGGGCTGCGGCTGCGTGGCACTGACCTCACTTGCGGGGGCGCCGGGCCACCGGCAGCAGGGTGCCCCGCACCCCCAGCGGAGCCCAGGGGCCACCCCCCCGGCGGCGGCCGCGGCGCAGAGGCTGGAGACCCGGGTCAAGGCCAAGGCCGGCGCGCACGTCCTGGGGGCGGGGCCGGGGCGGCCGCTGCTTCACCCCCGTTCACCCCCCCCCCCGCGTGCCGGCCCCCCGCGGCGCCCTCCCGCCTCGTCTCCGCCTCACACCGTCTCAGGCTTTGTCACACCTGCCACAGTGTCTCACGCTCGCACACCTGCCACAGCCTCACATTCACACACACTCACACATGCTCTCACACACACACACACTTTCTCATACATACACTCTCACACCTCTCTCTCACACACACTTTCTCACACGCGCACTCTCACACACGCAGTCTCTCACACACACTCTCTCTCACACACACCCTCTCTCTCACACACACCCTCTCTCTCACACTTTCTCACACCCCCCCTCTCTCTCACACGCGCACACACACCTCTCTCTCTCACACACACTTTCTCTCTCATACATACACTCTCACACCTCTCTCTCACACACACTTTCTCACACACACTTTCTCTCTCTCTCTCTCACACACACACACACACCCTCTCTCTCACACGCGCACACACACGGCCGCCGTCTGCCTCCCCGCGGCCGCAGGCAGGAGCTGCGTCCTCAGCCATGGTGCTGTCGTTCGAGGCAAAAGTGACCCGGGTGGCGTGTCCCCTCCCCGTGGCAGCGGCGTGTGGGGGACGTGGGCCCCGCGGGCGTTCTGGAAAGCGGGGTACGGGCCGCAGCCCCGCTCCTGACGCCCGGCCCCCGCCGAGCCCGCGCGGGGTCCCGGCTGCTGCCGCGGGGGCGCCCGCGGGGGCGGGTTCGAGGCGCGTCCCCTGCGGCGCTCAGACCCGGGGCCGGAGGAGCGCGGCGCTGCGCGGACACCCCGGCGGCCCTCGGACGGCAGCGCGCCAGGGTCTCTCTCTCACACGCACGCGAGTCACCCGTGTGTCCGGGCGTCACGCCCCCGTGTAAACGGACTCCTTCCCGAAGCCACTAGCGCCGGAAGCTGAGCGTTTCCAAATGTCGCACCCGCGTTGTCCTCTCAGAGCTCGTGAGAGGCGCCGATACCGTTCCGGGTCCTCACGTAGAAAGTCAGCACCGGGCGCGGGGCGGCTCAGTCCGTGGAGCGCGCGACTCCGGCCCAGGTCGTGACCTCACGGTCCGCGGGTTCGAGCCCCGCGTCGGGCTCTGTGCTGACAGCTCGGAGCCTGGAGCTGCTTCGGAGTCTGTGTCTCCCTCTCCGCCCCTCCCCTGCTCACGCTGTCTCTCCCTCTCAAATACAAATACAAAGAAAAAAAGAAAATCAGCACAATTCTTAGACGCTTCTGAACGAGTCCCGGGAATGAACGGCAAGGCCCAGCACGGGGAACAGGCGACGCCCCACGCGGGGCCTGAGGTGCCGGCGCGGCTACGGTGTGGCAGCACCTAGCACATCCAGCTTGCGGAACCGCCGTCCGCACCCCTGAACTAGTGTCACCTCGTGTGTCGGCTACGCTCAAGTAAAAGAAAAAAATGTCAACTTAAAATAATAAAGTAAAAAAAAGAGGATTTAAAAAAAACCCGCGGGGGCGCCTGGCGGGCTGAGCTGGTGGAGCCAGAGACTCTGGATCTCGGGGTCGTGAGTGCCAGCCCCACGTCTAGATGTAGAGATAACTTAAAACCATAGAAATGAATACATAATTTTTTTTAAAAAAGGAAAAAATCAGGAATAAAAGATGTGTCACATAATACAGTAGAGAAGACAAAGAAAATTGAACACGAGTCTCTGTTCCGTAAAAGACTCGAAGCGCCACGTGGATGGCGGCCTTGGCTCCAGCCTTACAGAAGTAAGCAAGCGAGCAAATAAAATAGACCTATAATTAGGCTCCAAAGTGTATTTATAATGCTTTTATTTTTACTTTGTTTCATTTTGAAAGAGAGAGTACACAAATGCAGGAGAGACAGACAATGGATCTTAAGCAGGCTCCATGCGCAGAGCTGGTCGCGGGGCTCGATCCCACGACCCTGGGATCACGACCTGAGCTGAAATCAGGACTCGGTCCCTCACCTGACCGAGCCCCCAGGCGCCCCTTCGTAATGCTTGTACCGGGCGGCTTCTCGGTGAAGAGCGCCTTCCTGTGCCAGGCGCGGGTGGTATGAAAATGGGCAGAGCTGAGTCTCGCAGACACAGAGACGCAAGGTGAACACCCGCGTCCCCAGCAGAGAACTTGACTTCGCTGTGATCCACGGAGGCCGGGCGTCGGTCACCAGCGCTGGACCCAGCGTGGCTCCCTTCCCCGCCCGCCTCAGTGGGGCTCCCCGGCGCCGGGGCAGGAGAACCGCCCGCGGCTCCTGCAGGATGTGAACTTGACCAAGGGGAGCTGGGTGGGAAGCTGGCCGTGGCGGGGGCAGTGACGCAGTTAAAGGGCACGTGTGCCCCAGGCGGCGGGTGGGCTGCCTCCAGGAAGGGGGTGCAAGGGGCCGCTCCCCTTCTCTGGGCTCTGGGTTCTGCGCAGGGGACCGGCTCCAAGCACGAGGCCGGGAGCCAGGGATTTTGGTTTGCTTGTACTTTGTGCCCGTCTTTCCTCCGCGCCAGCGAGCGCCCTGCTCAGGCCCGGCCTGGGCCCTGCCCTAGGAGACACCCGATCCGAGCCCACCCGGCCTGGGCCCTGCCCTGGGTGCCACCCGATCCGAGCCCACCCGGCCTGGGCCCTGCCCTGGGTGCCACCCGATCCGAGCCCACCCGGCCTGGACCCCGGCGGGCACTCCGGTCCTGGAGAGGCGCAGCCGGGAGCCTAACTGCGTGTGATCCAGGTCTGTGTCTCCGGCGGGGCCCCCGTCGTGTCCTTGGGTTTAGAACCCGAGCCGCCCGGGCGGAAGTCCAGACCCTGCGCGGCAGGGGGCCTGGCGGCGGCTTCCGCAGGACCCCACTCACCTGTCAGGGACGCACCGCAGGAGCCAGCAACCCCCCGGGGCAGCCCCACCTGCCGCGGGCGCGGCGCGGAAGCCAGTGCACACGGAGCTGGGGCGCCCCGGACACGGAAGCCTGAGGTATAGACGGACTGAAGTCTTCATTTAGCGTCAGGGGACGCCTGACACGTGCTTCCCAAAGGGCCCGCCCAAGACGCCGTTTGGCCCCCGCCAGGTGCCCCAGGGGCCGACTCCCCTCCCGGCTGCGGCTCCGGGTCTGAGGTGCTGGCCTCCGCCCAGGGGTGGGGGGCACCCCAAGTCTGCTTTAGCACACGGGCTGTTCTGGGGTCTCTCCCTGCTCCACCTCCTGCTTCTGAGCAGGGCTGAGTGGGGGGGCGCTGGGAGGTGGGGGAGCTGGGCAGGAGCAGGTGGGGCTTCAGCACCCCCCGTAGGCAGTGCCCGGACCCCAGGAGTCGCGCCCCGATATGCAGAGGCGGGTTGCGCCCTGTGCCACCCGGCGCTGTCCGCTGCCCACCCGGCTCTGGGCTCTGGGGCGGCTGCTCACACACGCTTGTGTGGACTGTATTGCACTATTTTGTGCAGTTGGCTGGTGCCTCCAAGGAGATGGCCCCAAACTGGATCACAACACTGACTCTGGAGGTGGCCCGGGGGCTCAGTCGCCTGAGCGGCTGAGTCTTGACCTCGGCTCAGGTCGTGATCTCACTGTGTGAGTCTAACCCCACATCCGGCTCTGTGCACTTCACGAGCAGAGCCTGCTTGGGATTCTCTCGCTTTCTCTCTGCCCCTCCCCCTCTTGCGCTCTCCCTCTCTCTCCCTCCTCTCTCTCAAAATAAATAAACTTAAAAAAAAAAATAGCTCCGGAGATCTGAACCTGGACAGAGAACACTAGGGCTTTCTGGAAAGGTCTAGGCAGGGGCTGTGACCAGGGCCCCGAATCACAGAATCTGTGCTCTGATGGGGAGCAGGGGTGTGGGTGCACAGCTGCCTGCAAGCCGGGCGACGGTGGAGGTGGGGGGGCAAGGAAGGGTGGGTGTGCTTGTTCTCGGGAGACGGAAGGGCGTGTTCAAAGAGAGACACAAGAGGCTGTGTGTGCGGAGGGCACAGGGGTGTCCTGGGAGGCAGGCGGGGGAGTCGGGTAGGTCGTGCACACGTGTGTGGGCTCCATCTCGGGGCAGCAAGAGGCCATGCAGTGGTTTTTTTTTTAATGTTTATTTACTTTTGAGAGAGAGAGAGAGAGAGAGAGAGAGAGAGACAGTATGAGCAGGGCAGAGGCAGAGAGAGAGGGAGACACAGGATCCGAAGCAGCTCCAGGCTCCGAGCTGTCAGCACAGAGCCCGACGTGGGGCTCGAACTCAGAATGGCAAGATCCTGACCTGAGCCGAAGTCGGCTCAACCCACCAAGCCCCCGTGGAGGTGGAGTGTTTTTAAATATGGCAGTGATCGGATCAGGTTATCCCCCAGAGACAGCGCCCAGTGACCACACAGAGTGACTGGCTTGGGGCTGGAGGACCGGGGTGGGGGTGAGGGCGGGGGGGTTCATCCAAGTGAGCAGTGGCCTGAACTCAGGTGGTGGCGGTGGGGAGGGAGGGGGGCTAACACGTTGCACAGTCCAGATGCACAAGTGGCAGGAAGCGGCACTGGCTGGGGCGTGGGGGCAGGGGACGCCCCGCAGAGCCCCAGGCCCCCCGCCACGCCGCTGTGTCGCTGGGGGTCCCGTCCCTGAAGAGAGAGCTCCCGCGTGCAGTTGGTGCCACATGATGCTTTCTGCAAGTGCAGGTGACACCGGGTGAGAGTGCCTTACCGGGTGACAGGGACACACTGAGGAGGGAGAGGGTGAGGTGTCACCAGGAGGCTTGGGCAGGGCTGGGACCGTGTGGAGGGAATGAGCTGGAGTGTCCACAAGGGGATCCGAGGACCGGGCGGGGAGGATGGTGACAAGACAGAGCCCTGCAGACGTCACCGGAAGAGAGCCTGGGGCCTGGATGATGGTGCCGAGTGCACACGCGAGATGATGCAGGCCGAACGCGCCCAGGGATTTACGGGCAGGGAGGCACCAGCATCGGGGCGTGGGGCGGCTGCCCAGGCCCGGCGGGAGGCCGGAGGCCCAGTGGGGGAGGCCGGAGGCTGGGAGGCCAGGAGCCGGGTGCGGGCAGCTCTGCGGGAAAGGGGGCACAGGTGTCAGAGCAGGTGACCCATCGGCGTGAGGCCTCTGCGGGTGACGGAAGTGAGGTCACGTTATCAAGCGAGGGCCTGCGGTCAGCAGCTTCAGGACAAGAGAGGAGGGTGCCTCGGCCCCTGAGTGGAGTGGGTGTGGGGGGGCACACGCCGGGCAGCAGGAGCTCCTGGGCGGCCGGAGAGCACTGACTGAGCCCCCAGACCCCCCCCACCGCCGAGCTGGAGACGGTGGTCGGTGCCGTGCACCCAGGGCTGGGCTGGGCTGTGAGTTTCAGCAGCGCCCAGGGCATCGGGGGGCATCGGGGGTCAGTGAGAAGGTAGCACGGAACCGGTCCGACTTGTGGTTCTGGAGGCCAGAGGTCGGAGACCCGGGTGTGGACAGGCTGGTTCCTCCCGAGGCTGGGGGGGAGGGACTGGCCTCCCCAGCTCTGGCGGCCCGCCGGGCTCCTCGGCTTGTAGTAGGGGTCTGCCCGGCCCCATGGAGGCCCCCGCGTGCGTCTGTGCCCACGTCTCCGTCCCTAAGGACGCCGGCGATGGCGAATCGGAGGCCCAGCCTGCTCCGACGCGGCCTCGCCTTAACCGAGTCCATCTTCAGCAGTCCCATTTCCATGTGGGGTCACATCTAGGTGCTGGGGGCTTGGACCCCACATAGGATTTCTAGAGGGTACAATTCAGCCCCTAATTGCACGATCACATTGTACTTGTCACATCTTTCCTTTGAACCTGCATCTTGTTTTGAAATATTTTTTTTAGTGTTTATTTTTGAGAGAGAGAGAGAGACAGAGAGCGTGAGCAGGGGAGGGGCAGAGAGAGGGAGTCACAGAAGCCGAAGCAGCTCCAGGCTCCGAGCTGTCAGCACAGAGCCCGACGCGGGGCTCGAACCCACGAACCGTGAGATCATGACCCGAGCCGAAGTCAGACGCCACCCAGGCGCCCCCACAGTGCATTTAAACTACGCGTCTATAGTCTGACAAAATCAAACTTTTCTTTGAGAACATCACATCGCAATTTCTAATACAAGTTTTAGGAAAAGGTCACTTATTTTTACATAAGGCACATGAAAAGTTCACACAGCTTTTGGTCATTCACGGTCACAAAAGAGGACTCACCGAAACCAACCAATAATACTGGAAACCCATCCCCCCCCCCCCCCCCCCCCCCCCAAGCAGGCCGTGAGCTGCGGCTCCTGGTCCTACCGCGCCCTCTGGGGGCGGAAAGGGGAAGCAGCACCGGGCCGAGGGCCGCCTAGACACCGCCCGCCGCCGAGTGTGCCCTGTGAACACGGTTGTGCCCCACACGCGCCCCGAACTCGTTTCCGGCCGGATGAACGCCCCGGGTCCTCTAAATCCACCCTTGGAATTTAAGTTGAGAAACTTGAATCCAGAGGAGAGAAGTTGTGTCCAACCCCGGTCCTTGCATCCCAGGACCGTGGAGGAGGGAGACCCTAGCCCCCCACCCTAGACAACCGGAGCCGGCAGGGGGCAGGCGGGCCAGGGTCTGGGGCCGTCCCACAGCCTCCTGCCGTCCTTACGCGGGTGGGTAGTTGGAGAACACGGACCACACCCGCTGCAGAGGGCGCAGGCTCACTGGCCGGCGCCGGGGGTGGGGGTGCGGGTGGGGAGCTGGGTCCGCAGCTAGAATGCCCAGGTTCGCATCCCGTCGGGACAGGTGGTAAGGGTGTTGGTGGTGGCAGGCTGCATGCGTGGGCCTTCCCGTTTCTGTCTGTCGTTCTCGGTTCATGTGCTGTGCGGTGTGGCCCCGCAGCGCCCCTGAACCCCTCTGTGCGAAGCCTGACACACCTGTGAATGAGGCTCCTACGCACCCCTGCGTCTTGGGTGTAGAGAACACTCACCGCTGCGCCTCCGGGGTGAGCCGCGCGCCCGGCGTTCAGCGTCTGTGGAGTGAGCCGCGCGCCCGGCGTTCGCTGCCTCCGGGGTGAGCCGCGCGCCCGGCGTTCGGTGCCTCCGGGGTGAGCCGCGCGCCCGGCGTTCGCTGCCTCCGGGGTGAGCCGCGCGCCCGGCGTTCGGTGCC
>NW_024080891.1:47378-71499 GCF_003009895.1 Hyaena hyaena
GTGAGCCGCGCGCCCGGCGTTCGGTGCCCGCGGGGTGAGCCGCGCGCCCGGCGTTCGCTGCCCCCGGGGTGAGCCGCGCGCCCGGCGTTCAGTGCCGTCCGCCTGGGTCCGCCCCTGGAGCAGCCGGAACGGCACCGCGCGAAGCCGCAGATTCATCGTTGCTTCTGTGTCTCCCTCAGCCGGATCCCCAGTTCGGCAAAGCGCAGAACACTTCTTCCTTTGTTCTAAGTTCAGAGATACCAGTGGCAGGACGACAGGTTTTTTAAAAAAGAAAAAAAACGCAAAGTATCAACACTGGAGAAAGTACAGGTCCTGCCGAGCTCAGCACCGCAGCCTCCACCACCTCTGCCCCTGACACACGAAGTTTCAACACAGATACACTCGCAGGAGTGTGCACACAGACACGCACGGGCACGCAGGTACACACACAGGAGGGTGCACACACACAGGCACACACATGCAGATATACACAGATATACAGTATATACACAGATAGGAGCGTGCACACACACATGGGCACACACACAGGACTGTGCACACAGACACGTGTGGGCACATGTAAGAGTGTGCACACAGACACACATGGGCAACACATACAGATGCGCACAGACACACATGCACATGGGCACGCACACAGGCCGAAGCCAGACGCACACACACACAGACACACGCACACACACACACGTGAAGGGTAAGAAGACCGGGGAAAACGAAGGCGCAGACACAGCAAAGGCTCAGCGGTGTGGAGCAGGGGAATCGTTCTGAAGCTTCAGAACAAACAGTATCGTATAAAGCAGTAGCAATGAGCACCCATCCTTGAACACAGATCTGATCCCTAACGGTTCTTCCCACGGCGAGCGACCAGAGCCCTGTGGTAGACGGCGTCGTTTACCCGCCTGCGTCCTGCCCCCTGCTGTGTCCATGGACTCTCTCATTTCCGCGGGGAGTCTGTTGGGCCCTGTGATTTTCTCTGGCTGATGGCGTCAGGGGAGACCGGCCGGGCATGCTGGGCTTAAAACGTGGTGGCTGGGCACGCCCTGTGCGCCAAGGCCATCACCATGGAAGGCACTCCCTAGGCTGGCCCACTGGTTGAAGAATGTCTGATCATACTACATACAACTCTGAAGTAAACATTCGGAGCATCTGCATGGAGTGGTTTGTTACACACATATAAGGAAGTAACCAGGGGCGCCTGGGTGGCTCAGATGGTTAAGTGTCCAACTTTGGCTCAAGTCATGATCTCACAATTCGTGGGTTCAAGCCCTGCGTTGGGCTGACAGCTCAGAGCCTAGAGCCTTCTTTGGATTCTGTGTTTCTCTCCCTCTCTGTGCCCCTCCCTGGCTTGTGCTCTGTCTCTCAAAAATAAATAAACGTTAAAAAAATTACAAAAAAAAAAAGAAGTAACACCAAATAGAAGAGTTAATCAGAGAACTATCTTCCTAAACTATCTTCCTAAATCAAAGAACTATCTTTCCTAATCAAAGAACTATCTGTGTTCCCATCATTGAACACAGATCTGATGCACTCTGACAGTTTTAAAATGTATTCACAAAATTTATCATCTCTTTGTATTTAAACTGGTTCAGTGCATTAAGAAATTTTTTGAGACTAGAAAAATGTTGATTTTGGAAAAGAGAGTTTATAAAGAGTTGATCTTACTTATGAATATAGATTCAAAAATCCTAAATAAATTTCTATCTAGTAAAGGGACGCCTGGGTGGCTCAGTCGGTTAAGCATCCGACTTCGGCTCAAGTCACGATCTCGCAGTTCGTGGGTTTGAGCCCCATGTCAGGTTCTGTGCTGATGGCTCAGAGCCTGGAGCCTGTTTCAGATTCTGTGTCTCCCTCTCTCTCTGACCCTCCCTGCTCATCCTCTCTCTCTCAGCAATAAATAAAACATTTAAAAAAATTAAAAAATTTCTGTCTAGTAAAATCCATTAAATATAAACAGAATATGAAAGCAATATGTGACCAAGCTGGATTTATACTTGGAAAAAATGGTTCAATATTGTGAAATATATTCTAATAATTTATCATATTATTAATTCAAATGAGAAAATCATATGTGATTTCAATAGATATTGGAAAGGAATTTGACAAAACTCCAATTTTATTCCTTGATTAAAAGAAACTTTACATAAAATAGGAATAAAAGAATATTAACTTGATTACTGTGTCATGCTTCATGGTGAAAAATGACAAGTGCTCCTCATGAGGGGCTCCTTAATACACAACTTCTCATCAGAAACCATAAGTGTGAGAAGAAAGTGGTTCAGTGTTTTCAGATGCTGAAAGAGAAGAACTGTCAATCCAGAATCTTATACCCAGTGGAGATATTGCTGAGGAATAAGTGGGAAATGAACTTTCTCAGAAGAATAAAAATAAGGAGAATTTGTCACCAGCAGACAGACCCTAAAATAATCACTAAAGATAATTCTCTGAAAAAGGAAAAAAAAAAACAGTAAAAGAAGGATCTTGGGACATCAAGAAAGAAGAATGGGCGCAGAAAGACAAATCTGGGTGAGTACAGTTGGCTTTTCTTCTCTTCTTGAGTTTTCTAAATTATGTTTGACTGTTGATGAGAAAAGCATAACATTGTCTCATATGGTTCTAAATGGATGTAAAGCAAATATTTAAGATGATTATTTTATAAGCAGTGGAAGGGAAAGAAGTTTGAAGGAGACAGGCTCTCTATACCTCATTCAAACTAGTATAAAGACCAGTTATGTGTATATAATGATATAATATAAGACTAGAACAACCATTAAAAAAGCTAAGCAGGAAAACAAAAAGCTAAGCAGGTCACCCACTCAACAACACTGTAGTTAAATCAAAATGGGAATCTAAAGAAGTTCAGATAATCCATAGAAAGGCAGGGAAAAGGAATCAGCGAAACAGAAAACAAGGAGAGCACAGAGAAAAGAGAAGTGATAGCTAAGCCCTAATATATCCATCATTTCCATTAAATGTAAATGGCCTAATTACACCAATTAAGAGAGGTAGCATGAATTTAAAACATGACCAACTTTATGCCTTCTACAAGGAGCTCATTCTAAATATTAGGATATTGGCAGCGTGCAAGTAAGAGAATGGAACAAAGGTATGTTGTGCAAGCATTTCTCAAAGGAAGTCAGAGGCAGTCATGGTAATACCGGATAAAGTGGACGTGAGCACAGGAGAAACAGAGATGTCACCGTATGATGAAGGAGTCAGTCCAGCAAGAGGCTACACAGCCCCAGCTGCACAAAAATGCACACGTAGCAGTGCGACCACACAGGCCCGGAGACTGTACTGTCAGTTGTCAATGTCAGGATGTCCCCAACACACAACTCTTTGTTGTATCAGTTTTCTCTATCGTTTTTCTGTTGTTAGGTCCATTGATTTCTGTTCTTATCTTTGTATCTTCACAATTTCCTTGGTTCCACTGCAAAGTATGTGGAAAAGATGAATAGAAGTGAAAGGAGAAATAGATAAATCCGCAAGCGCATCTGGACACCTCTGCATGATTCTATCAACACTGACAAGACGGCAGGCCAAAAGGCCCGAGCACAGACAAGTCCCCACCGTGTCCTCGGCCAGCGGGATCTGATTGAAGTTTGTGGAACACGCCACCCAACTGCAGAGAATATAGTCTTTCAAGTGCCCACGGAACATGTACCAAGATAGAGCATATCCTGGGGCAGGGGACAAACAAATTTGAGAGTTGAAATCATACAGAGTTTGTCTTTTTTTTATTTTTAAAAAATGTTTTATTTATTTCAGAGAGAGAGAGACAGACAGCATGAGCAGGGGAGGGGCAGAGAGAGAGGGAGACACAGAATCTGAAACAGGCTCCAGGCTCCGAGCTGTCAGCACAGAGCCCGACGCGGGGCTGGAACTCATGAACTGTGAGATCATGACCTGAGCCGAAGTCGGACGCTTAACCAACTGAGCCACCCAGGTGCCCCCAGAATTTGTCTTTTGACCACAGTGGAATCAAACTAAAAATCAATAGCAGAAACATGACAGGAACATCTCTGAACACTTGGAAGCTAAACAAGACACTTCTGAAAAGTCCACGGGCCAAAGAGGAAGTCTCAGTGGAAGAAATACATCGAAGCGGATGAAAATGAAAATACAGCACACCAGAATTTGTGGGAAACAAAATTTCTCACCTAACGCAACCCAGAGAAGCAAATGTACGGCGATAAATCATATGCTAGGAAAGAAGAAAGTCTCAGATCGATAACCTAAGCACCCACCTCAAGACCTTAAAAATAAAGAGGAAAATAAACCCAAAGCAACGGAAGCAAAGAAAGAATATAGATGAGCAAAAATTAAATTAACTTGAAAACAAAAAATAATACAGAAAATCTCAGAAACAAAGAATTGAGTATTTGAAGACTAATAACATTGGCAAACCTTAGTCAGACTGACAAAAAAAAATCACTAATATCAGAAATGACACAGGATGTCACTGCAGAACCTGAAGAAAGGATAACACTATGAACAACTTTACACACATGAACTTGACAACTTTGATGAAATGGACCAAATCCTCCCAAATCCCTAACTACTGTCTTCAAGATGAAATAGATAATTTGATAGCTCCATAACTATCAAAGAAATTGAGTTTGCCATCTTAAAAATTCTCCCCAAAAGAAATCTCCAGGCCAATATTGTTCTTTGGAGAATTCTATCAATTATTTGAAGAATAATTAACATACACTCTCTACATTTATCCACCAGGAAATAGAACACTTTCCAACTCATTTCATGAAGCTAGTTTTAGCCTGATACCCAAAACAAAGACCGTACAAAAGAAAACACTAACAATATCCATTAAGAATATAGACACAAAAACCCTTAACAAAATATTAGCAAATAAAATTTAGCAAAGCATAAAAAAGTACATCAGAAACACATAGGACTTCTTCCAGGCATTCAAGACTGGTTTAGTATTTGAAAAACCAATCCATTTAACTCGCTACATTGGCGGGTTAGAGCTTATATGATCATATCAATCAATGCAGAAAAAACACCATTCATTCAACACCCATTCATGATAAAAGCTGACAGAAAAATAGAAATGGAGGGAACTCCCTTGCTAAAAATCTGTACAAGGACCACATCATTAATATTATACTTAATGGTCAAAAATTGACTGCTTTCTCTCAAAGACTGGAAACAAGGCAAGAATGTCCACTCTCACCACTCTTGTTCAATGTACAGCCACCTCAGGCAAGAAGAGAAAATAAAAGATACACCGGTTGAAAAGGAAGAAATGAAAGTGTCCCTATTTGCCATTTATAATCACTCCAAAAAATTAAATACTTTTAATGAAACAATGATTGGATCCCTATGTTGGAACCTACATGATGCAGATATATAAATAAGTGTGGAGATGTGCCATGTTTACGGACTGGAAGACGTAACTTACTCAAGGTGTCAATTCCTCCCAACATGATATATAGGTGTAACGTCATTCCTTTTTTTAAAAAAAGTATATTTATTTATTGGGGGGGGGCTGCAGAGAGGGAGAAAGAATCCCAAGCAGGCTCCACGCTCTCAGTGCAGTCTGATGCAAGACACGACCCCGCAAACCGTCAGATCATGACTTCAGTCGAAATCAAGAATCGGTCGCTTAAACGACTGAGCCCCTCGGGCGCCTCTGGGCTGCAATTTTTTTTTTTTTAAATTTTTTTAATGTTTTATTTACTTCTAGGAGAGAGAGAGAGAGAGAGAGACAGCGTGAGCAGGGGAGGGTCAGAGGGAGAGGGAGTCACAGACTGAAACAGGCTCCAGGCTCTGAGCTGGCAGTCAGCACAGAGCCCGACGCGGGGCTCGCACCCACGAACCGCGAGATCATGACCTGAGCGAAAGTCGGACGGTTGACCGACTAAGCCACCCAGGCGCCCCATCTGGGCTGCAATTTTAAATGAGATGCCCAGGGCTGGCTCCAAGGAGGGGGCTCAGAGGAGAGGGAAGCGTCAGTCTGTGGGGCTCTGGGTCTGACCGTCCCAGGAGAGGAGCAGCAGGTGCCAAGGCCCTGGGGTCTGTGCGGCATGCTGGCAACAGTGAAGACGGCGATGCGTGTGGAGGCGGCGGGCAGGGGAGGGGGGCAGAGACACGGCCAGGGCACAGGGGCGGGACAGCGTGCCCAGAGGGCCCGGGGAGGGCTTCGGCTTTTCTGCGGCTCCGCCGAGGAGCCCTGGCGGGACCCCGGGGCGGACTGGCACGGACGGCTGACTCGGTCACCGAACGCTCCGAACTCCGGGGCTTCCTGGCTAGGGCCGCGTGGGCACGTGCAGCGCATTCGGGGGCGGGAGTGGGCCCGAAAGGGTCGGTCGGTGAGGCTGGGGGGCCGCATCACAGGCGACTCCGAGCACGTGTCACAGGCCCCGGATTTCACATGTGTTAACTGCCCTGTGGGCTTGAATAGGGGTCTTGGGTGGTGACTTGAAGCACCAGGTTGGGTGAAAAAGATGAAAAACAAATAGGGTCGTGGAATATGTAATAAGGGGGGGCCCAAACCCAGCGTGACTGTGTCCTCCTGTGAAGGGGAGGCTGGGACACGCAGGCCAGGGCCACGTGAAGACAGAGCAGGGGCTGAGAGACCCCTGGCAGAGCCTGGGCCCCAAAAGCTGGACAGACGAGGCGGGACCCCCACCCCCACCCGGAGCCTGTGGCGGCAGCGGGGCCCCCGACTCGCCCAGAGGACGGCGCTCCTGCTGTTTGCGGCTACTCCGCTTGGGGGCGCTAAGAAACGGACCGGCTGCGGCTGCGGCTGCGCGTGCCGGGCTCCGGGGCCCTCGCGGCGCCTGACAACCCGTGTCGTCCCCGCGCACGCGGACTCGTTGCCGCGGCCACCGTCCCGCGGGCTGGCGTCGCCTCTCCGCACGGCGGCCTCCCTGCTGCCTCCTGGGCACCCAGGTACGCCCCCACCTCCCGGACAGCCTCTCCCTCGTCGCTGGGCCAGGCGCCCTCGGGTCCCAGCACCCGGCGCCCGCACCCAGCACCCAGCACCCAGCGCCCAGGTACGCCCCCACCTCCCGGACAGCCTCTCCCTCGTCGCTGGGCCAGGCGCCCTCCCGTCCTGGCGCCCAGCACCCAGCGCCCGGCGCCCGGCACCCGGCGCCTGGCACCCAGCGCCCAGCGCCCGGCGTCCAGCGCCCGGCACCCAGCGCCTGGCATCCGGCACCCAGCGCCCGGCGCACACATCCGTGTCTCTGCTCCCCCCGCCTCAGCCTCGCGGGCGCCAGGGCTTCATGGGTCCTGTGCACCGGTGCCCCGAAAGCCGGGAGCAGTGGCGGCCACAGGGGGCATTTCACAAGTGTGTGGGAAGGAACGAGGGGACGCACCAGCCACAGGCCTCCCGAGTTGGTCTTCAGTGTGTCTGCAGCTTCCTGCAGTGTAGCCTGTGCTTAACCCGCCCTCAGCACTTCTGTGCAGGCAGAGCGGCCGCGGGGGCGGGTTTCCTCCGCTGGGAGCCCCCCTCCTGTCCCACCGGCTTCCCCGGGGTGGGGGTGGCCCTGAGCCCTGACCGAGAGTGACCCAGCGTGATCAGGAACAGTGAGAGCTTAGGGTGTCTGAGGAGCAGCACCCTGAGTGCCTGAGAGCGGTGAGCTTCCAGAGTGTTCCGGGAGCGCTCAGAACTGCAGAGGCTGGGCCCCCACCCGCCCCACCAGGGGCTCTGGCCAAGTGCGCAGGAAGCCCTCCAGGTGAGGCCCACTCAAGTGCGGGAGGCCGCTCCCTGGTGGGGCTAAATAAATAGAGCCACCTGAAGACTTTGAAGGGGACGTTTGCACCTTTTACAAGACTCCCTTGATGTGGAGATAATTCCTAAATCACTCTGCTGCCCAAGTCAAGCCAGAAATCGATTCCCAGGCCCTGGGCTGGCCCCCCCCTCCCCAGCCCCGCCCCCTCCCCCCCCCAATAAGCACCTTGATGGGATTAAAAAATGCACCAAAAACCTTTTTGTTGACAATACTCAGTGCCAAATACCAGGGTCCTTCCAGGAGGCTTATTAACATTCTGTTAATTATGCGCATAAAATCTTGTCTGCGTCTGAGCCCAAATACACAGCCTGGGGAATCAAAGAGAAACGCTTCCCACCTTTTGCTGGCTTCCTCCCAAACAGTTATTTGTTTTAAAACAACTTCCTCAGGGAATTTCCTTCCTCAAAGAAACTCCTCTCCATTTTAAAGGAAAATTACCCCTTATTCCCCTCTCCCTAACCCGTTTCTGACAGGGAGCCCTTAATGAGCGCTGGGAGATTGCAACTGGCATTTTCTCCCCTCCTTTTTAAGGCTGTAGGCACGGCTCCTTAAAAAACACACCGAGGAAGCGGAGGGACTAAAGACTCACATTCTGTGTGGAGCTGGTACTAAAGCTCGTGCAATGCTTATGTGCTGGTGTGTGGCAAATAATCACCCCTGTGCAGTGGACTTGAACTGTGTTCCCGTGAGGAAATTACACGAAAGATCTCTCACCCAATGTTAATGGACGTTAGAGAACGGACGTCCCCCTTGAAATAGGTCGCCGTCATTAATGCCGATGAAAAAAGGCACTGAGAGTTACAATGGGAAAAACACCAACGAAGGTTTATAATGTTTAATGACCTTCAGCAAATATTGTTGGTAACTCTTTGACTCTTCCAAGAAGTAAAAGTAGGATTCTTTTTAATTTTTTTGATGTTCATTTATTTTTGAGAGAGAGAGAGGGACAGACACAGAGACGGAGACAGAGACAAAGTGTGAGCGGGGATGGGACAGAGAGGGGGAGACACAGAATCTGAAGCAGCTCCAGGCTCCGAGCTGTCGGCACAGAGCCAGACATGGGGCTCGAACCCACGAACTGTGAGATCGTGACCTGAGCTGAAGTCGGACACTTAACGGACTGATCCACCCAGGCGCCCTAAAGTAGGATTCTTTTGACAAATAAACCCGGTGTCTGAGATGGATTTCTAGTGCTGGGTGATGGGCGGTGAGGACGGGGCTGACACAGCCATCACCCCCAACCCGCTGTCCACTCGGGGCCGTCCGTCCGAACAAGACGCTCCCAAACTGATTCCTTCTGGAAACAGGGTTAAACAGCCATTAGTCCCTGGAGGACTCATGTTCTTACCAGTTAAGAGGGTTGGGAATGTGTATTTGTTGTGTGTGCAACCTTTACCACCACGCGGGGCGAGCCTGCCGCCTCGTTCACACGAGTCCAGTCAAGGCTCCAGCTCGACAGGAGATGGTGCCCTTCTGCCCCTGGAACCGCCCTGCAGGCTTTAGAGCTCCGTGCTGCCGGGCAGGAGAGCCGGCCTTGGGCGTTCTCGGTGTTGGGCTTCCTGGGCCTCTCTCCATTCCTGCCTCGGTTTCCTCCTCTGTCGAGGGGCGCTGTGGGGAGGGAGGGGCGGCCGGAGGGGCTGGACCACCCCTGCGCCTCCCAGGCTGAGCCTTACCGAGGTTCTCAGCACGAGGCCTCTCTGGGGCCCGACACGTGCCAGGTCACGAAGGCTGCACACTTCAGGCTGTGGCAGCAAAGGCTGTGCTTTAAAACGTGTTTTTAAAATGGGCTTTTGGAAGACAGGACAGATTTTGTACAGCCACGTGTCCAAGACTCAGGAGAGCAAATGTCGACTCTGAAAACGCCTCCCCGTTTCCTCGCTCGTGTATTTTCATCTCGCCTCCCTGGAGTATCCTGCGCGGTGAGCCACACGTACAGACCCAACCCACCGACAGAGATGTGGGGTCACTGGGCAAACGGCAGAGGAATTGTTTCTGCTTTATTCTCTGTGTGTAAAGTGCATGTATTGCACTGAAATATAAAAAGGCATATTTTGTAGCACAGTGAAGGTCCACATGGGATTTTGGTCATCACCACCTCACACTGGAAGAGGCGGAAGATGTGGCCAATCCCTGAGGCTTTATAAGGTAGAAGCACCAAGGACACAGGTTTCAATCAGTTCAGGAAAGGACCTGGATCTTCCAGGTAGAAGAAGTTACGCTGACAAAGCTGGAGTGTGTGACTCCTGACAGTACCCTCTCCTCCCCCAGTGGGGGGGGGGGGGCTCAGACCAAATCAGGCTGCATGTTCATTCCATTGCGTACTTAATTGCAATTATGAGCATACTTTAGGCTCTTAATAAATGTATGTTGAATTGAATTACTCGGACTTTAAAAGGATCATTTCCTCAATAGTGTATTTTACTGATGTTTTGTTCGGCATTTCCACTGTGATTTTCCTTAGCCAGAGACTTAGCCAGACACACAGTGTAGTGGGAATTTTAAAGGGTATGTTGATTTTGAGGTTTACTGTGCTCCGTTTGCTAAATTGCTATGTTTACCTTTGGTTTTGGCTTTTTTGAGCTTTAGATTTTTCTTTCGTGTAAAGGATCTAGACTTTGACATTTAAGAAAATTTAATAGATATGGGGCACCTGGGTGGCTTAGTAGGGTAGGTGTCCGACTCTTGATTTTGGGTCAGGTCATGATCTCCCTGTTCATGGGATCGAGCCCCACGTTGGGCTCTGTGTTGACAGCACTGGGCCTGGTTGAAATTCTCTCTCTGTCCCTCCCTCCCTCCCTCCCTCTCTCTCTCTCTGTCAAAATTAATAAATAAACATTAAAGAAAAACAAAAATTAGGGTGCCTGGGTGGCTCAGTCAATTGAGTGTCCAGTTTCTTCTCAGGGCATGATGTAATGGCTTGTGAGTTTGATTCCAGTGTCAGGCTCTGTGCTGACAGCTCGGAGCCTGGAGCTGCTTAGGATTCTGTGTCTCCCTCTCTCTCTGCTCCTCCCCCGCTCATGCTCTGTCTCTCTCTCTCTCTAAAAAATAATAAACATTAAAAAAAAAAGAAAATTAATAGATGTCAAGTGGACTGTTGAAATAGCAGAGTAAATGAACAATAATGCAGAGAATTTGCATGCTGAGTGGGAGCTGGGCAGGATCCAACTGCCACCCCCCCAACCCATCCCCCACCTCCCCTACCTCTCACCCCCCTCCTCAAGCCCCTAAAGTGTAGGTTCTATTTCCACATGTTTTAAGACAAGGCCTATAAGCTGCTTCCCAGGTAACACTGTCTTTGGGAGGAAATTCAAAGCTCATTTTTTCCAAGTAGCCATTAGCATGTGTGATACTTATTTTTCTCATCTGTACGTGCGGCTGATGGCCTTTGTCATTAGGAGCAGTGAGTCTCTGGGTCAGAGGAAAGAGCTACAGAAGGGCAGAGCAAGGTATTTTAGGAAGGGCTGGCACAGGCGTCGCCCATCAGTTCTCCAAGGGCGAGTGTCAGGGACTCTCTGCATGAGCGTGATGGTCATTTCACATGGAGCCTGGCAATTTGGAACTTGGAAGCCCAAATAAAAGGCAAGCCCTGGCCCAGCTCACTCCACAGAATAACTGCATTTTCCAACCTCCATCCCCAGAGAAGAACCTAATTTAGGATTTTAGGATCCCCTGTTTGAAGACTAAACAGGGCAGATGGCAATCTTTCCCATCTCTGAGATGATCAGCTTGCTCGATGAACTTGCTCTCTCAGAGCGCTGGTCCTTCCCAAGGTAAAAATTGTTAACGAATTTTAACCTAGTAAATATGATCATTTACTTTTTAAAATTGACTTATTTTTTTCATGGTAGGTGTAGTCTTTCATTCCCATCCCCTGCTTCCCCCACCCCCATCCACCTCCCCTCTGGTGACCATCAGTGTGTTCTCTTTAGTTAAGGGTCGTTTCCTGGTTTGCCTCTCTCTCCCTCTCTCTTAGTTTTCTAGTTTGTTTCTTAAATTCCACGTCTAGTGAAATCTTATGGTATTTGTTCTTTCTCTGACTGACTTATTTCACTTAGCATGATACTCTCTAGCTCCATCCATGTCTTTGCAAATGGCGAGATCTCATTCTTTTTAATGGCTGAGTAATATTCCATTGTGCATATGCACCATATGCACCACATCGTCTTCATTCTTCAGCTGATGGACACTTGGGGTGCTCCCATAGCTTGGCTCTTGTAAATAACGCTGCAATAAACATAGGGATGCACGTACCTCTTCAAACTAATATTCTTTATTTTTTGGTAAATAGCCAGTAGTACAAATACTGGGTTGTAAGGTAGTTCTATTTTTAGCTTTTTGAGGAGCCTCCATAATGTTTTCCACAGTGGCTGCACTAATTCACATTCCCACCAACAGTGCAAGAGGCTTCCTTTTTCTCCACATCCTTGTCAACACCTGTTGTTTCTTGTGTTTTTGATTCTAGCCATTTGACAGGTGTGAGGTGATATCTCATCGTGGTTTTGGTTTGCATCTCCCTGATGATCAGTGGTGTTGAGCATCTTTTCATGTTTCTGTTGGCCATCTAGGTGTCTTCTTTGAAGAAATGTCTGCTCATGTCTTCTGTCCATTTTTTAAATTGGAGTATTTGATTTGGGGATATTGAGTTGGATCAGCTCTTTATATATTTTGGATCCAAACTCTTCATTGGGTATGTCATTTGCAAATATCGTCTCCCATTCTGTAGGTTGCCTTTTAAGTTTTGTAGATTAGTTCCTTCACCATGCAAAAGCTTTTTATTTTGATGTAATCCCAACCTTTTATCTTTGCTTTTGCTTCCCTTGCCTTTGGAGACACGTCTAGAAAAATGTTGCCATGGCCAATGTCAGAGATCTTACTATTGCCTGTGCTCTCTTCTGGGATTTTTGTTTCAGTCTCATATTTAGGCCTTTAACCCATTTTGAACTTATTTTTGCGTATGGTAAAGGCAAGTTGTCCATTTTCATTCTTTTGCATGTGGCTGTCCAGTCTTCCCAACAGAGTTTATTGAAAAGATTGTCCTTTTCCCATTAGATATTCATTCCTCCTTTGTCGAGGATTAATTGGCCATATAGTTTTGGGTTTATTTCCGGGTTTTCTATACTGTTCCATTGATCTATGTGTCTATTTTTCTGCGAGTACCATGCTGTTTTAATTACAACCACTTTGTAACATAATTTGAAATCTGGACTTGTGAGACCTCCTCTCAAGTTATTTCCTTTCCAAGATTGCTTTGGTTGTTCCAGGTAGTTGTGGTCCCACACACATTTTAGGATTGTTTATTCTAGGTCTGTGGAAAATGCTGTTGGTATTTTGATAGGGATTGTATTAAATCTGTAGATTGCTTAGTGAGGCCTGGGTGGTATATGTAAGGGAAGAATCACTAAACTCTACTCCAAAAACCGATACTGCACTATATGTTAATTAACTAGAATTTAAATAAAATTTTGAAAAAGAAAAAATGTGTAGATTGCTTTGGGTAGTACAGACATTTTAACAATATTTGTTCTTTCAACCCATGAGCATGGAATGTCTTTCTATTACTTTGCATCATTTTTATTTTCTTTCATCAGCATTTTATAGTTTTTGGAGTACAGGTTTGACTAAGTTTATTCCTAGATATTTTATTGTTTTTTGTGTACTTGTAATTGGGCTCATTTTCTTAATTTTACTTTCTGCTTCTTCATTATTAGTGTATAGAAATGCAACAGATTAAAAATAATTTTTTTTAGTGTTTATTTTTGAGAGAGAGAGAGAGAGAGAGCACATGAGCAGGGGAGGGGCAGAGAGAGAGGGAGACACAGAATCCGAAGCAGGCTCCAGGCTCCGAGCTGTCAGCATGGAGCCCGATGCGGGGCTCAAACTCACAAGCAGTGAGATCATGACTTGAGCTAAAGTCAGACGCTCAATCGACTGAGCAACCCAGGTTCCCAGAAATGCAACAGATTTCTGCGCACTGATTTTGTGTCCCACAACTTTACTGAACTCTTTGATCTGTTCCAGTTGATTTTTGGGTTTTCTATATATAGTATCATGTCACCTGCAAATAGCAAATGTTTTACTTTTTCCTTACCAGTTTGGATGCATTTTATTTCCTTTTGTTGTCTGATTACTGTGGCTAACACTTCGAGTATTAATTTAAATAACAGTGGTGCAAATGGACATTCTTGCCTGGATCCTGACCTAAGGGGAAGAGCTCTCAATTTTTAACCACTGAGTTCAATGACGTTAGCTGTGGGTTTCTCATATATGGCCTTTAGTATGTTGAGGTGTGTTCCTTCTAAATCTACTTTGTTGGGGGTTTTCATGAATGGGTGTTGTTAAACGTGAATAAGTTAGTAGGAACTGAGACATGAATGAGAGCACTAGCGTTGGGCAGCTGCCGGTGAGCTTGGAAGATATCATTAATTATTTTCAGCAAACACTTTTCCAGGTGGGCATTGTTCTGTTAATAATTATACCTGAGAATATTCATATTAAATATTCAATTAAAATACATTTTAGTAATGGAAAAATGATTGTAATTAATTATTTTTGATATGAGACATCATGTAATGGTTTCCAAAGTAATAGAAAATTATATTTCATTTGCTCCTTTGCATACATATACTTTGCACAATAAATACTGTGGGCTTTGCTTACAAAGCACCAACAATAATTGATTATTTGATCAAAATGGTGCTTTTTAAAAAAATGTTTATTTTTGAGAGAGAGTGCAAGTGGAAGAGGGGCAGAGAGAGAGGGGGACAGAGGATCTGAAGCCGCACAGAGCCCGACGTGGGGCTTGAACTCACGAACCGTGAGATCATAACTTGGGCCGAGGTCTGATGCTTAACTGACTGAGCCACCCAGGCGCCCCACAAAATGGTGCTTTATGTCAAGGAATCTAGTATACGATTTCCTGTGAACTTGAACTCGATGGAGAAGACCGTACCATGAAAAATTACATTATAACCACAACAGAGTAATCAGAACCGAACGAGAGAATCCATTTCAGTGTGCTAGCATGCTTTTTTCCATTACTCATAACAGAGTGCTATTTGCTAGGTGCAGTGACCTTAAATCTACTTTGCACAAATGACTGCATGAGTTGTGTATGCATGCATGTATTTGTGTGTCTGAATCTTTTAAAGTCACACTACCAAGAAAGATCGAGATCAACTCTATGGATCCTATCATTAATGCACCACTGGGGCACGTATGGGGCACATGTAATGACATCTTTTCTAAATATGACAACTGCCCAGCACTTTCTGCCATTTGGTCCTTTGCTAAACCAAATGACCTTAGAGAATCAAAACACACATCACAGAGTCCATGTACCACATACTCATAATTACTGACGTACTGATAAAGATGTAACAGCAGCAAGCACTTACCGTGGCCAGCCCGCCTCCAAGTACTTTGTCTGTACCGACAAACTGAAAAACCGTAGAAGCTCAGCTCTAGGACTCATTTTCAAGTCCATTCTACAGACAAGGAAAACCGAGTGACATCAGAGTGACTTGTTAAAGTCATGTGGCTTGTGGGGGGCCTGGGTGGCGCAGTTGATTAAGCATCAAAACTCTCGATTTCAGCTCAGGTTGTGATCCCACCTTCCGTAAGTTTGAGCCCCGAATCAGGCTCTCTGCTGTCAGCATCCAGCCGGGTTCGGATTCTCTGCCCCTCCCCAACTCATTCTCTCTCTCTCTCTCTGTCTCTCTCTCTCTCAAAACAAAACAAAAAGTCATGTGGCTTGTAACTGGCAAAGCTGGAATTGGAACCCAGACAGGTGTCTCTGGATTCTAGCTTCCCCACACACTGTTTTTGACCTTTCAGCCTTTCGAACGACCCTTTGTTATAAAGGCATTTGTGTAAACTCATGCATTTTCCTTGTGGGCAGGAGAGACATTCACCTGGACTTTATGGAGAGTTTAATCATCTACATAGTTGGCCAAATATCTGATTCTTTTCTTCTTGTTGCTTATAAAATATGGTCACTATGGGGCGCCTGGGTGGCTCAGTTGGTGAAGTGTCCAACTCTTGGTTTTGGCTCAGGTTACGATCCTGCAACTTGTGTGAGTCTGAGCCCCGCGTCGGGCTCTGCGCTGATGGCAGGAGGCATGCGTGGGATTCTGTCCCTCTCTGCTTCTCCACCGCTCTCTGTCTCTTAAAAAAATATATATATATATACACATATATATATATAGTCAATTTACATATTTTTTGCACTTAAAAACTTTCTTTAATGTGTATTTATTTTTGAGAGAGAAGGAGAGCATGAGAGTGTGAAGGGTGCGGAGTAGAGACAGAGAGAGAGAGACAGAAGTCAAACCAGGTTCCATGCTGTCAGTGCAGAGCCTGACACAGGGCTCGAACCCACAAACACTGAGATCATGTTCTGAGCGGAAATCAAGAGTCAGACGTTCAACCGACTGAGCCACCCGGGTGCCCCCAGATTTACTTCTTGGATTTTTAGAGTAGAAATGTTTATACCCATGATCTGAAGGAATGGGACACACACACACACACACACACACACACACACACACACACACAGAGCTTTTTTTTTTTTTTTGTAATACCAAACCGGTTTGAGTGTTTAGGACATGGCATCAAATCATAGCTCATTGAACATGTATTTATACCCTCAGCACCACCAATTAGGTTACCATGTAGCATAGCCTGCTATGCCGACCACCTAGGGAGCAAGCAGGGGGTGGGCATGGGGGGTTGCCGAGGTGGGGGCCTGTGTCCGCTCTACCAGGTAGGCTGTTGTTGCCCTTTCCATCCACAGACAGGAAACACGAAGCACAGAGAGGTCACGGAACTTCCCAGAACCCCAGGTGGAAAGCGTCAGGGCTGGGAGCCGGGCTCAGAACCCAGCCCAGTAAGGGGCGGAGGTGCTTAGCAGGCGTCTTCTCTAAAATGCAAAGCGTGGGAACACAGAGGTGCATGAGCGATCTTTTGGCGGAAGGAAAGACGTCCCGCAAGGCAGCTGATGTGACCCCAGGAACCTCGCTCCCGGGACTCCAGGCTGAGAAACAGCAGCATTCACGCAACACGGAGGGAAAAGCGCTGCGCACTGGGGGTCGCTGCGCCGTCCCTGAGGCTCCCAGCAGGGACCACAGACTGAGTGGCTGACAACAGAATTTATTCCGTCACAGTTCTGGAGTCCAGACGTCTGAAATCAGACTGTCAACCCCTCGGACGGCGAAAGATGCAAAACTCAAGTCATTAGGGTCAAGAGAGAAGGCCGAGGACAAGCCTGCACACGTTGGAACCACACCTCCCGGAGCCCCGAGGTCGGGGAGTCCAGTCCATGGGGGCCTCTTCCAGAGACGAAGGGGAGGCCTCGGGTCCTGTCAGCCCCGGGCTGTGCAGCGTCAGGGCATTGCCCCGGGCCCCTCGGCAGGGCCAGATGTAGAGAAGCCTCATGTCAGGAAGACGTGTGGCTGAGGCCTTTGCTTCGTGGAACGGGTCCCCTCGAAATCCATGGGAGATGCACAAAGTTTTGAGGAAATTGCTTCCACAGAAATCCTGCCAAACCGGGCAGAGAGGAGGCCGTCAGGCCCGTCCCCCAAACCGTAGCGTCAGAAGGCAGGCTGAGAAACCCGCTCCGCTGCAAACATGTGCCGCCTTTTGTTTCCAAGCAAGGAAGACTCAGAAAGTGCGAGCAAGGGCCCAGATGGTGAAACCGCAGGAGATATTCCCGTGCCTGGAAGCGTCTTCAAGGAACTTCCAGCCACAGCCGTCTGGATTCGCAGACCCCTTTGGACCTTCCGTTTTCTCTCTTCTGGGGCACAACTGTCTGCGGCTGTTTTCCACGGCCTGACCCCCCAGTGCACGCTCGGTGTGTTGGGAACAGGTGATTCTTCTCTTCGGTTCCCAAGTCCAAAGACGGGCAGGAACGGAGTCCCAGGAACTGAGCTTAATGATTAGACCCAGGAGCCTAAGAATGACATTGTGAAATCTGAGCTGATGCTAAGAAGAGAAGAGAATCTTGGGAACTTTGGGGGGCGCTGAATGTCCTTTGCATGTGGGAAGCACAAGAACACAGAAGCCAGAGAGCAGAAGGCGGCAGACGGACTCCAGTGTGGCCCCCGGGATTCTCACCTCCTGGTATTTATGCTGCTGTGTAATCCCCTACCCTGAGTCACGGAGCAGGACCTGTGACTTGCTCCTAAACAGTGGCCTATGGCAATAGTGATGGGCGCCATTCTGGGGACCATGGAAAACTCCATCCCACTAGGAACTCACTCTCTCACTTTTTTTTTTAATTAAAAAAAATGTTTATTTATCTTTGAGAGAGACAGAGCACGAGTGGGGGAGGGTCAGAGAGAGAAGGAGACACAGAGTCCGAAGCAGCTCCAGGCTCTGGGCTGTCAGCACAGAGCCCGATGTGGGGCTTGAACCCACGAACCATGAGATTATGACCTGAGCCTAGATCCGACACTTAACCGACGGAGCCATCCAGGAGCCCCTTTTTCTCCTTTTGTTGCCTTTGAAGAAGGCAGCTGCCACCAATCCTGTAACTGGAAGAAACTGAATCCTGCCAGCATCCTCATGAGCAGGGGATACACATGCTTCCCCAGTCAGGCCTCCAGATGAGGGTGCAGCCCGATCAACACCTCAACTGCAACCTTGAGACTATACGCAGAACACCCAGCTAACCCATTTCCAGATTTCCCGACTCACAGACACTGTGGTCGTAAGTGTGTGTTGTTTGAAGCAGCTACAGCTGTGGCGATTTGTTACACAGCAATGGACAATTAATGCATGAGATTGATTCCATTTATTCTATGAACACAGGTAAGGAGTGTGATGCCAATACATAGTAAAGATGTTAATGGGTACATGGTTATTGGCCAGCATCATTTTTATTAATCTGAGCATATCTTTAGAATATTAATAGCCTAGTCCATTCATGAAATAGATAAAAGTCATGATTTTTTTAAAAAAAAAGTTATTTATTTTGATAGTGAGCATGCGTGAGTTAGGGAAGGGTAGAGAGGAGGGAGAGAATCCCAAGCAGGCTCTGCACTGTTAGCACAAAGCCCAATGTGGGGCTTGATCTCATGAACATGAGATCATGACCTGAGCTGAAATCAAGAATCAAACACTTAACCAACTGAGCCACTCCGGCGCCCCAAAAGTTACGATTTTTAAACAATTCTGCACACAATAGTAGTTGCTCTATATATTTAGCCCACAAATTAGTTGACACAATTAGTAGATAAAACTTTAGGACTCACGGGGAGCAAGAGGCTTATTTACATCCACTGATTTCCCACCATTTCCCAGGCTGCTCTGGGGACTTTACAGACTCCAGCTTCTTACCCTCAGAATGATGCTGGGAGGAAGCTATTTTCAGTAAATCTAGTTTCTGCTGGAAAAACTCAGGATCGGAGAGATGAAGCAACTTGCCCGAAGGACAGAGCTTGGATTTGAGCCCAAGTTAGACTGACCCCAAAACTTTTATGCCCTTTTCATATATCATGCTGCTTATTTTCCAAGTTTTTAAGCTCTGAAGGTAGGAGATTCTTTTTCCCCAGTTGTGTTCATTTACTTTTACCAGTACGTTTTTAAAATGAGAATCTTTAAATTTTTTTTAAATTTTCACAAATATGTTGAACACATGAGGTAGTGGAAATGCCAGCATTTTCCTTTATTCTTACACAAAATAGTTTTGAGTATCTTTATCAAATATCATACAAATACAAATTAAGTAATTTTAATGTTGCTAGTTGTTAGCCACATTCTTTCAGTTTATTATTTCCATAAATATTTGCATCACAAAGAATACTGCATTCTGTCTTTATTCCGGATATGAATAAGCTGCAATTAATGTTTACCAAGCACTTCACAGATGTTAAAGTATAATTTTCAAAAACGTACATAGTTCCCTCACCAGTGAAAAATGAACATGGAGAAAAGACCAATGAAGCTAAGAATTGGTTCTTTGTACAAATAAACAAAATTGGCAAAAAAAAATGTATTGGAGAGAGGACTCAAATAAATAAAATCAGAAATGAAAGAAGAGATGTCATAACTGACACCAAAAAAATACAAAGGGTTACAAGAGACCAGTATGAACAATTATACTCTGAGAAATCGGTCAACCTAGAGGAAATGGATGGATTCCTAGAAACACACACAACCTTCCAAGACTGAAAAATGATGAAAGAGAAAAACTGAACAGACCAATTATTAGTAAGGCGATTGGATCATTACTCAAAAACCTCCCAACAAAGTTCAGGACTAGATGGCTTCACTGGTGAATTCTACCAAACCTTCAAACAAGAAGTAATATCAATCCTTCTAAAACGCTTCTAAAGCAAGAAGAAGGAAGAACTTTTCCAGGCTTATTTTACAGGCCACCATTACCCTGTTACCAAAACCAGACAAGGAGGCCACAAGAATAGAAACTTACAGGCCACTATCTCTGACGAAAATATATGTGGAAATCCTCAATAAAATATTAGCAAATTGATGGGGCTCCTGGGTGGCTCACTCAGTTTAGCGTCCAATTTCGGCTCAGTCAGGGTCTCACAGTTCATGGGTTTGAGCCCTGTGTCAGGCTCTGTGCAGACAGCTCAGAGCCTGAAGCCTACTTTGGATTCTGTGTCTCCTTCCCTCTCTGCCTCTCCCCTGCTCATGCTCTGTGTCTCTCAAAAATAAAGATATTAAAAGATTATATAGATCTCTTATATATCTTATAAAGATATAAAAAATTAAAATTTTTTTTAAATATTAGCAAATTGAATTCAACTATATATTAAAAGGGCCATATACTACAATCAAGTGGGATTTTCCCCAGGGATGCAAGGATGGCTTATCACTTGCACATCAGTCAATGACCACGTTAACAAAATGAAGGATAAAAATCATATGAACCTCTCAATAGATACAAAAAAAGAAAAATTGAACGTCATTTATGATTGAAAAAAAATCTCAACAAGTGGGTATAGAAGGAACATTTCTCAACATAATGAAGGTCTTGTAGGACAAGCCACAGCCACATGGTACTCAATAATGAGAAGCCAAAGGCTTTTTCTCTAAGATCTGGAATAAGACAAGCCTACCCACCCTCACCATTTTTATTCAACACAGTATTAGAAGTGTTACTCAGAACAACCAGGCAAGGAAAAGAAATACGAGACATCCAAATTGGCAAAGAAGAAATAAAACTTTTACTATTTGCAGATGACATATTACATTTAGAAAACCTAGACTCCACCAAAAAAATCATAGGACTCATAAAAGAATTCAGTAAAACTGCAAGATACAAAATCAATACACAAAAATCGATTGCATTTCTATATGCTAACAACAAACTCTCAGAACGTGAAATTAAGAAAATAATCCCATTTACAATTGCATCAAAAAGAAAAAAATACTTAGGAATAAATTTCACTAAGGAGGTAAAAGTCCTCTCTATTGAAAACTATAAGACATTAATAAAAGAAATTGAAGGCGATACCAATAAATAAGCCACTCCATGCTTGGGGATTGGAATATTGTTAAAATGTCCACACGGCCCCAAGCCATCTACAGATTCAGTCCAACCCCTTTCAAAAATACCAATGGCATTTTTTCTAGAACTAGAACAAACAATCCTAAAATTTGCAGGGAACCATGAAAGACTCCCAGTAGCCAAGGCATTCTTGGCTAATTGGTCATGGTCTAAGAATATGTCTAAGGCAATTTTATACTTATAGATTTATTTCTGTGTTCACAGAGGAAATATCCTCCCAAAACATTGATTTGAAAGAAAGGGCCAAGACCGATGATCAAATCTGGTGTGCCTGGTATGTAGATACTATAATTTATGACTACTGAGATTTAAAATTCCCCACAGGCATTAGATTCTCATAGTCACGGTGGTTCTAGGACTTGAAGCTCTTTCTCAGTCCACTGAGCACTGGAAGAAGAGTAAGGTGTAAAGTTTGGGGTCTTGGGCAGACCTCTGTGGGTCTGGTGTTACAGGTCCCGGGAAATCAACAAAAATGAGCTATTACCCAAGAAAAAGGAAAACCTTCGAGGGGACTCAAGGTTTGTGTAAGGGAAATTCTCCTCAGATGCCACCATTCTTCTGAGAGGTGTCACTCGCTCACAGTGAAAGGGAAAGGAAAACAGTAAACACAATTTCTATACATCTAAAGAAAGCAAAGACAGAGAGCAGAAGCTTGCAAACGTTTTCCCGAGGTTGTGGTTGGTTATTCCATTTGGGATGAGGCTTAGTCAAACATAATTACCAAGGGAAGTGGGTCAAGTTGAAATTTCTGTGAGGGTGGCTTGGGGTGGATTGGCTGGAACAGAGGTCAATTGCTTTTTATTTTAAGCCCGTCTGAAAAATGTGACTAAAAAAACCCAACCATACACCTATGTTAATGTGATATTTTAAATCAAAGTTATGAAGGAATCTAAAATTTTAGATTCACAAGACACTGAAGGTGCCCTCTAATCCAACTCACTTCATAGACAAGTTTTAGTCTCAGGATCAGATATGTTGGTTTAAAGCTAAAAATAATGAATAGGCTATGGAGAGAACTATATGTATATATATTCTAGACTATACATTCTGGTCCAAATTCATGTGTTTCCGGTTGTTAAAACCATTGGGATAGAGTGATATCATTATTAAAGCTTAGTTCAAGGTATTCTAACTCAACATTCAGGCCCAACACAGGAAATTTAACTCTGGGAATATATTTGAATTAATTTTCACTGAGAAAGACAAACCGACGGACGTGGCAGACACAAGTCAGAAGACAGAATCCCTCAAGGGGAAATAAAAACCCTGCGCCCAAGTTTTAGGTTTATTGAAAGTGATTTGTCTCCTTAACCGTCACCAATGTCTACACCGTCGTATGTTATCTATATATTTACGATTCAATATAGTCTCTTCTCGGAAAGGGAACGCTGTATGTAAATAAATCATAAAGAAATAATTCCCAGGGCTTAGGGAATGCCTAGCAAGTCTCGCTTGCCCAGGCAGCGAGAGCCCACTTTCTGAAATGAAATTTACCCTAAACCACTTTCCCACTCACTTCCTAAAATGCGAAAGGTAAACAGGCTTAAAAGGCACGACTCTGTCGCAGGTTCCTTGGCAGGGCGCCCTAAATCCCTAAGCCCATCTCCGTGTGTGGTCGGCTCCCCGCCGGGGCCCAGGCCCCCAGGCCCCCAGGCCCCCAGGCCCCCAGGCCCGGGGCAGACGCGGCCCCGGGGGTCGCTGCAGCCGGGGCCTCGGCCGGGTGGCGGCCGCGGGCGGGCGTGCGCGGAGGGGGGATGCCCGGAGGAGGGTGCGCGGAGGGTGCCCGGAGGGTGCCCTGCCCCAAGGGCGTTTGCCGAACCAGGACCCACCCTCCGGAGAAAGAAGGGTCGCTCCAAAGTTAAAGCCGGCGACGCGGCGGCTTAGAGTCCAGGCAGGAAAGTCCCAGCGAGACGACTAACTTGCTCGGCAAACCGCTGCTGCCTGAAACAGTCGCTTTCCGGAGACTGAACGTTAAGGGGCCCAGAGGGTCGCGTGGTGATTCCGGAGCGGATCTTCCCGAGCGGCGAGGCCCCCGACTCCCTGGAAGGACGCTCCGTACTCCCGCCTCCGTGTTCACACGCGGCCGTTTAAGGGGAGACGTGAGAACGCGCGAGATCACAGAACCCCAAGTTTCTCTTTCGACCCCGGGGTCTTCGCACCGCGAAGCCAGTACTCGCGGCTGCTGACGGGGGACCGGGCGGCCCCGCGGGTTTGCGGCCGCCAGCGGGGCTCCGGGCCGGGCGGGGCCCCCCAGGCCTTTCCGCGGCGGGTCCCCGCTGCGCGCTCATTAGCGCCCACTCTCCTTAATGGCTTCCTGCGGCTGGGTGTTTACTCGTCATTTGCTGTCGCCTTTGTTTCCCCGCTGCTGAACCGCAGGCCGACCCGGCTTTCCGTTCCTGCCCGGCGGCTCGCTCCTGGGGGTGAGCGGGCGCCCCGAGACCCCGCCCCGCCCTGCGCCCCGCGTGCGCCCCGCCTCACGGCCCCCGTGCGTGCACCCCCCGCGGCGCCCCCTCCCCGCGCGCAGCGCCCCCTGCACCGTCTCTCTGCGTGCATCCCGCCTCCTATGCGTCCCCCGAACCGCCAACACCCCCATCTCACCGCCCCCAGCATGCACCCCACGGACCGCCCTTTCCCCGCACCCCCCCATGGATCTCACGCACTGCGAACACCCCCCCCACCTCCCTCTGCACGCGCCCCGCCCCCTGTTCCCTAAGCATCTCATGCACCCTGAACACCTCCGCCCCACCAGCCCCCTGCATGTCACCCCCACCTTTGGGCGGCTGCCCTGCCCACTCCGCGTACCGCCCCCCCCCACTCCGCGCACCGCCCCCCC
>NW_024080891.1:72980-115957 GCF_003009895.1 Hyaena hyaena
CCCCCCCCCCCCCCCCCCCCCCGCCCCAGCTCCGTTGCGTGCTCTCTCTCTAAAAAAATGAATAAACATTTAAAGAATGGAAAGAAACAGAAACGGGAAAGGGGATTTTAAGTTCCTAGCTATCTGCTGGCTTATAATTCGCCACTAAAAATATCACTGTGAAATACAACCACTGTTCCCTCCGAAAATAAGATTACAGAGTTGCAAAGCAGATTGGCCGCGTGTGTGGACTCTTGAAGCACATGGGCGACTGTGAGGAGTTTTGGAAGCCAGTTCAGGAGGAAGTTTGTGGAACAAATCACACCAAAGCTCCAGAATGTAAGCTTTAAAAGTCTGTATGTTTCCTTCTTTTTCTTCTTCTGGATATTGATAAGTGTTTTCAGTTTTTAGGAGTTCTGGGAAGTAGTGATACAATCTGCCGGACAGTTAGGTTAACACCGCAGCAGGAATGTTTTTAAAGGATTTTTCAAAGCGTGTTTTTGAAAGTATGTTGATTTCAATATAAGTTTTTAAATAAACAGGCACTGCAAGATCGCGCTTATACGGCTGATATTTCTTTTACTGCACTGATGTCCGCGACAGCATGAGTCATCAAGAACCAAAGCTCAGGGTGAGAAAAAAAAGACAAAAACCACACACAGTTTCCCTCAGTCTCTGGCTGCCTCTCTCACCGAAGTGAAGAAATTTCGTTTCAGTAAATGCTGAGTATTTTCTTCCTGCTGAGTGCCGGGCACGAAGAAACGCAGTAAGGGGCTAGAGGATGAGGGACCGGGGTTCCCCCCAAAATGTTTGAGGTTTGAGAACATGAGATTTTAAAGTGGGGCTGCAAGACATTGTGCAAGGTAAATTTTCTTTATCCAGCCCCGTCACACGGACCTTACCCCACGGTGGGCTTCGACTCGACAGTATCATTTAGGCTTACGGAAGCGCGATGGTTAAAGGTGGAGGAGAGGCCAGTGGTTTGAAAGGGAATGAGGCTCCGGCCAGTACCACTGGGAGGCTCGTGGTGTTTTCCGGTGTGTTGGTTGGGCCCAGTGACCCACGGAAGAACCTCATAGGGTCCGGTGTGTGAAGGTACCTTCTCTGAGGTCTCAGGAATTCCACGATGAACAGAGTCCTCTCAAAATCTTGCATAAGTATTTTTTTAAAATATTTTTATTTATTTCTAGGAGAGAGAGGGAGAGACAGCGTGAGCAGGGGAGAGTCAGAGAGAGAGGGAGACACAGACTGAAACAGGCTCCAGGCTCTGAGCTGGCAGTCAGCACAGAGCCCGACGCGGGGCTCGAACCCACGAACCGCGAGACCATGACCTAAGCGAAAGCCGGACGCCCAACCGACTAAGCCACCCAGGCGCCCCATCGCATAAGTATTTACTGAATGTTCTGGGCAGTGCTGGTCCACAGTGAACACGACAAATGACCGGCTGACATTCACACCTTTTTCTTTGGGCAAAATGCTGAGACGGAGTAGTTTTAGGTGAACATCGTCTTTCATTAACTATGCATTCACACGAACAACTTGCACGAATCTTCTAGACTCTCTTCTCTCACCCGTGTTCTGGGTTTACAGTGTTATCTTCCACATTCCCCAAATATCGTTTTGTGCTCTTTCCATAAAAGCGTCTCAAATTTTGCGCAGACGGGAAGATTGCTTCCGGTCATTGGTGGACTTAATCCATTTAACGCAGAAAGTTAACTTCCAGAGAAGATCCAAACATTGTTAGTAAAGCAAGTTTTTTTTTTTAAATGGAAAAATTCAAATGCAAATTTCGGTGAGGTGTGTTGGAGCCAAAGGGCCTGTGGCTTTTTCATGCGCACACAGAGGTCCAGGGAAGGGAGGTACGGTGTGGGCAGCCTGCCGAGGGCGTCCCTCCACCTGGGAATTCATGGCAAGGTGCCTGCGGTGCTCCCAGTGCGGGGGTGGGGGTGGGGGTGGGAGCAGTTTGGAGCCGCTCACCATGGAACGCATGTCTTACGCATGTTCATCCTGACCTGAAAACAGGGCTGAAACCCCGGGAACACAGACCCCGGATCTTTTCGAGTGGGCCTGGCAACTGGGACATCCGAGCAAGGCTTTACATTAGTGATAGAAGGAATAAAAAAGCCCGAAACAGCCATTCTTATTCCTGAAAGCACGTCGGTGTGCAGGTGAAAGAAATATGGACGTTTGGCCATGAGCCCAGAAGAGTATCAGTTGTCAAAGCATGTCTCTGCGCCGTTAGCAGGTGCTGTGTTTGTGACCGGCGAGATGAGGCTGAGCTGTCCCAACCACTGGAAGTCTCCGTCATCATCGGGTCATTGCCCATCCTTTAATGCCACAACACGAGCCCAGTGAGTTCCCGAGTGTGAGATGAAGGAGTCTGGGCGCCCGAGATGGCAGCCTGTATATGACTGTAGGCAAAAGAAAAATATAGAGCCATTTTCTGGAAAACACAGGACCTTGTTCCAAATAAGTATCTACAAATGCCGTTTACTATAATTTTGGAATGTTTAAATGGTACATATAAAATGCGTTTTTCCTCTCTATTAGTAAGTTCAGTTTTTCTTGGCATTTTAAGAACTGAAACATATTGATGTAATTATTTATCACTGTAGTTATACAGTGATAAATAAAAATTCTACCAGGACTCATGTGTATAAATAATATTACTAAATATTGAAATATTAGAATAAATCTTTTTAAAATTTTTGAGTGTTTGTTTTTGAGAGAGAAGGAGACAGAGTGTGCACTGGGGAGGGAAGAGAGAGAGGGAGACACAGAATCCGAAGCAGGATCCAGGCTCTGAGCTGTCAGCACAGAGCCTGATGTGGGGCTCGAACCCATGAACCAAGAGATCATGACCTGAGCTGAAATCAGACGCTTAACCAACTGAGCTACCCAGGCACCCCCAGAATAAATCTTGCATAGCAAAGGCTTTAAATTTCCAGTTTTATGCCAAAAGGATGAATTTATTATTCAAATGTTAAACTTGATCTTAAATACTAACAATGTATCTCAGTGTGAATTCATATTCCTTTCTACTTATAAGGTAGTAAAAATTTATAATTTCAAATGCTACTTTGTGTTACTAAATGAGCAGAAGGGTCCTTGATAACTTTAAAACATCTCTTTCTGCGGAGCCTGGGGGCTCAGTCGGTTAAGTGTCCGACTTCGGCTCAGGTCATGATCTCACGGTTCGTGGGTTCGAGCCCTGCATCTGGCTCTGTGCTGACAGCGCAGAGCCTGAAGCTGCTTCCGATTCTGTGTCTCCCTCTCTCTCTGCCCCTCCCCTGCTCACGCTGTCTCTCTCTCTCTCAGAAATAAATTTTAAAAAACATTAAAAAAATTAAAAAAAAACAAAAACGTATCTCTTTCCAGTGTCTGCTCCTAGCCCCAGGGCTGCTCCCAGGACAAGAGGCACCAGGCTGATGGCCAACAATGATCAGAGGAAAGAGGTAAGATTTCTCATCTGGATGAAAAATATGTTTTCTAACAGTATATTTTAATTACGTTAGGGAATATTTTATTGCACATCTACTACATTCTACCATTTTTAGTTACTTAGAATTAAAATATTCCTTTCAGCAAAGTGGTAAGTGTAGTATTTTTAAATTCTTATTTTATGCAAAGTAATGCTTTGCACCATCCCACTAGTTTTCATTTGGATGATCTAAAAGAAGACGGTCAAGGTCCCTGCCTCTGGAGAGACTACAGCGTGTCTGGAGAGATGAAACATGCTAACAATGGCCCGAGGAGAGTGACAAAATCAGAGGCAGAAGTACAGGTTTGGCGAGGAAGGGAAGAAGCGATGTCTGTTCTTTATTGTATGAAGTCAGGGTGAGAATGAACCGAGGAGTTTCCCCAGAAACAGTGGATTTAGTACAGTCTTAACGGGTTTATTTTTCCAGAAAGCTTGTCCCCATGTGTCTCTGGTCTTCTGAGCCGGTTTTAGCTGGTGTGGCTCTTGAAGTTGACAGCTCCAGTGTCACAGGGGTTGGGATGGGTTTCTTCTTCTTTTTTTAAAAATGTTTATTATTTATTTTTGAGAGGGAGGGGCAGAGGAAGGGGGAGACACAGAATCCGAAGCAGCTCCAGGCTCTGAGCTGTCAGCACAGAGCCCGACACAGGGCTCGAACCCACCTGACGTGAGATCATGACCTGAGCCTAAAACAGACACTTAACCGACTGAGCCCCCAGGTGCCCGGGATGGATTTCATCTGACAGGCTCTGTGCTTTCCCTCGTTCATGCTGTTGCTCTTCTGCGCATCCGCATTCCAGCCCCAAGAGGCGTCTTACCTGTTATTCCGCAGCTCGATGGCATGATCTGGAAATAAACACAGAAGGACTCAGGATAGAGTGTAGACCACTACGAGGGGCATTTTCATAGCTGCACTCTGCTGGTTAGCGTTCAAAACTATGATAACTTTGTGGTTTTGGTTCACAGTGTTGGGATTTTTTAAATTTTATTTTACTTTGTGTCCTCGCACAAGGCGGCGGTGGTACAGGGAAGGCTCAGTCTTGGAGTCGGGAAATCTGGGTCCGGGTTCTCATGTTGCTCCTCTGAGGCGATCTGAGCAGGTCCTCAGCCCTCTCGAGTTCCTCTAGAAAGCGGTGATGCCCGCGGCTCTTCAGTCGGAGGAGCCCAACGTGAGAGTGCCTCGCACAAAGTCACTTAAAGATAAAAACGAAGACTGTATGCTGTTCAAAGTAGGTTTTGTTCATCGTGCATGGCTTCATCATGCTCTTTTTCCGAACAAGGTGCTGTGTTGCGTCCTGAACTTTCCCCAGAGCATCGCTTGGGCACACATGGCAGCCATGGCTGTGTGGCGGAGGACAGGCCACTTGGGTCTTTTCCGCGTGCCCTGCGGTGCCTGGGCACAGTGCCCGGGGCCCTCCTACGTGAGCAGGGGAGGCCGGCCCCTCGCGCCCGGTGCAAGGAGGGCAGGGCTCTCAGGCGGCCGGGCAGGGCAGCGCTGCTGGAAGCTTCATTCGCAGCAGGCACCAGGCTTAGGCAGCGCGTTCTCTGCGGAGATCTGCAGGCTCAGAAGTTCCACTTCACGCTTTTCAATCGAGATAAACCTTACACACTGGGCTAGGCAGGCAAGATGGCCTTCTCGAGTAATGTTAGAAATGTGGAGCTTTTGAAAAAAGATCTCCGTCTGCCTGAAAGGAAGACTGCTTTGTCCCTGGAGCGACTGAAGAAATTACAGCTGATTTTGATGTGATGACTTCTGATCAGCACCCCCCTCCCCCCCACTACTCAAGAGCTGAAAGCAGTTTCTTTGTCTGCACATCCATGCCCGTGTATAGAAGCATTTATGCTGGTAACCGTCGGGAAGACGGAAGAACCGTCTACTTCTAAGTAGACGACTTAGAAGATTTCATGGAAGTTTCAGGGCAAGGATGAAAATGTCACTCCCTTTTCAAAAGAAAGCTGGGCTGCGTAGTAGAGCTCTAGAAACTGGCACACAGGAAGGACTCCAGGGGGTTTACCTGAGCCTGGGAAGACGTGTAAGAGCAAATATAAGGGTCTTCAGACACTTGGGAGTTTTCATGTGGGTTTCATATTATTTCGTAAGTATTTCATATTCTGATAAGTGTATACAGATGTATCTGATATGTTTCTTAAGTAGCTTCAGGGACCAGACTAGACCCAAACAGAAGTAATTACAAAGAAGTAAATTTCAGTTCAATAGGAGAGGGAATGTTTGTAATGGCTAAAGGAGCATCTTTGCTCCAGGCTGACTCTGGGTAACTTGGAACCGTGCAAGTCGAAACCGGGCTCCACCACCCACCTAGCCCCCATTCTAACCCCCTCCCTGCACCCCTGCACCAAGGATTTTGGGTTAGAAAGAGACATTCACATAGATGGGTGCTAATGTCCCTTCCGATTCAAAGTGTATAATTATCTAGACACAGAAAAAAAATACCAGAAAAATAAAAACACGCAATATGAAACACAGACACACCGTGTACAAAACTTTGACTCAGATGACTGCTTGTGTATAGCACGCTAGTTTAGAAACCAGAAACCGCAATACACATGCAAGTGTGTGTTAATGTGTAATGATTGGTTACAGCCTGCCACTTTATAACTTTTTAGGAGATGTTAACATTATGTATGAGGAAAATCACCGCTGAATTTAAGTAAGATGTATTCTACAGGCATCAATCTGCAGTGTCTCAGTGCCATGGGAAAAGGCCAGAGAATAGACTAAAACCAAAAAAACAGTCCTACATAAAATATTATAATAAGGAGAAAAAGGGTTTGTAGGGAATATTTAAGCGATAAGATATGGGTGAGGCAAATGACAAAAATGATAACACTACATGTTTATTTAATATATTTCAAGCCTTGCACCTGGATTATCCCAATGAATCCTCACCCAAACCCTGTGAGGTGGTGTACCTACTTTTTTTTTTTTTTTTAGTAAATCCTCTTTGCCCGTGAGGAAATGGAAACTTAGGACAATTGATAACTCACTTGCATGGGGTAACCATCTAACCCCGTAACTGCTTATGGACCCTGTATCCAAACCCAGCCTGTCTCCAAACCCTGTAGACCTCGCCATGACTATCTAGGGCAAAGCACAAAATAAACATGCAACAAATGGACGGAGAAACCCTTCCTTGTGACCAGTGAACATTAGTCCACCAATTTCATTATTAATGGTTATTAATGAAGTGGCATAAATTACATTACAAGAAAAGATAACTACAGGCCAATATTTCACGCGATCATAAATGTAAAAGTTCTCAACAAAATAGTAGTAAATCAAATCCTCCCATGTATAAAAGGAATTATATACTATAACCAAGTGGGATTTATCCCAGGTATGTAAGTCTTGTTCAGCATTTGAAAACCATTGATGTAATTCATTACATCAACTGAAAAATAAAAATCACATGATCGTATCAGTAGATGCAGAAAAAACAGTTGAGAAAAATCGACACTGATCATGATAAAACAACTCTCAGTAAACTTGAAATAGAAGGTATTTCCTCAAGTTGATAAATATCTACAGAAACCTACAGGTAAGATCACACTTGATGGTGAGAAACTCAAAGATTTCTCACCAAGATCAAGTACAAGGAAAGTGGCCCTTCTCCTCATTCCTTTTTAAGATTGTGCTGGAAGTCCTTATGTCTACAACTAGATAAGAAAAGGAAATAAAAGGTATGCAGATTGACAAGAAAGACATAAAACTATCTTTGTTCTCAGAAGATATGATCATCTGTGTAGAAAATCTGAAAGAATAGACCAAAAAGCTCTTGGAACTGATCAGCAATTGTAATGTAGCTGGAGGGTACAAGGCTAATACACAAAAGTCAGTTGTTTTACTACAGACCAGCAGTGAACAAGTGAAAGTTGAAATTAAAAAACACAATGCCAATTACATTAGCATCCGTGCACTTCCCCAAAAAGAAATACTTAGGCATAACTCTATCAAAACATGGACAAGATGAGGAAAACTACAAAGTTCTGACAAAGAAATGAAAAGAAGAACTAAATAAATGGGGGAATAGTCCATGTTCATGGATATGAAGACTCAGTGTATTCAGGATGTCAGTTCTTCCCAACTTCATTTCTAGATTCAGTGCAATCCCAATCAAAATCCCAGCAAGGTGTTCTGTGAATATCAACAAACTGTTTCTGAAGCTTATATGGAAAGCAAAAGACCCAGAATAGTCAACACAATATTGAAGAACAAACCTGAAGACTGACTCTACCCTACATCAACACTTACTACAAAGCCACGGTAATCGAGACAGTGACATGGAGAAAGAGCAGACAAACGGTACAGTGTTACAGAGTAGAGAGCCCAGAAAGAGACCCACATAAATTAGGCAACTGATCTCTGGCAAATGGGCAAAAGCACCACAATGGAGCAGAGGTCATCTCTGTAACGAGGGGGTGCTGGAGCAAGTGCAGATTCGCACAAAATGAACCTAGACCCGGACTTTACACCCTTCCCAAAAGTTAACTCAAGTGGATTATATTCTTTTTTAAAATAATTTATTTGTTTTTAAAATTTACATCCAAGTTAGTTAGCATATAGTGCAATAATGGTTTCAGGAGTAGGTGCCTTAATGCCCCTCACCCACTTAGCCCATCCCCCCTCCCGCACCCCCTCCAGCGACCCTCTGTTTTTCTCCATATTTAAGAGTCTCTTATGTTTTGTCCCCCTCCCTGCTTTTATATTATTTTTGCTTCCCTTCCCTGATGCTCATCTGTTTTGTATCTTAAAGTCCTCATATGAATAAAGTCATATGATGTTTGTCTTTATTTAACTAATTTCACCTAGCCTGATATCCTTTAGTTCCATCCACATAGTTGCAAATGGCAAGATATCATTCTTTTTGATGGCTGAATAATACTCCATTGTATATATACCACATTGTCTTTATCCATTCAACAAATGGATTGTACTCTCAACTCTAAATGCAAAACTGTAAAACTAGAAGTAAACAGAGAGGAGTAAACCTATATGACCCTGGTATGGTGATGACGTTTTGGATACAACACCAAAGGCATGGTCCATGAAAGAAATAATTGATAAGCTGGACCTCATTAAAATTAAAAATGCTTGCTCTGTGACAGATAATGTCAAGGGAACTTGGAAGACAAGCCACAAGATGGGAAGAATATGTTTGCAAAAGACACATCTGACTGATAAGGACTATTATCTAAAATATACAGGGGCACCTGGGATGCTCAGTTGGTTAAGTGTCTTACTTCAGCTCGGGTCATGATCTCACAGTTCCTGGGTTCAAGCCCCGCGTCGGGCTCTGTGCTGACAGCTCAGAGTCTGGAGCCTATTTCAGATTCTGTGTCTTCTTCTCTCTCTGCCCCTCCCTCACTCATGCTCTGTCTCTTTCTCAAAAATAAATAAAAATTAAGATATACAAAGCACTCATAAGACTCAACAATAGGAAAACAACCCAGCTTAAAAATGGACCAAGGACTATAACAGGCACCTCACCAAAGAAGACATCCGGACGGCAAATGAAGTATGAAAAGACGCTTTGATCCTATGTCATGAGGGAATGCAAGTTCAAACAACAAGATACTACTACACACCTATTAGAATGGCCAAAATTTGGGACACGGGCAGCACTCAGCGCTGGCAAGGATGTAGAGCAATGGGAACGCTCATTGCTGGTGGGAAAGCAAAATGGTGCATCTGTTGTGCAAGGCGGTGTGTCAGTTCCTTATGAAACCACACATGCTCTTGTCATATGATCCAGTGATCATGCTTCTTGTTATTTACCCAAAGGAGTCGAAAACGCCTGTCCACAGAAAGCCTGCCCATGGATGCCTATGGCAGCTTCATTCATAGTGGCTTACACTTGGAGGCAACCCAGACGTCCTGTAGAAGGTGAATGGATAAATAAACTGTGGTCCGTTCAGGCAACGGAATACTATTTAGTGCTAGAAAGAAACGCACTAGCAAGCCATGAAAGACACAGAGAATCCTTAAATGTGTATTCCTAAGTGAAAGAAGAAGCCATTCTGTAAAGGCTACATACTGTGGGATTCCAGCTAGATGAAATTCTGGAAAAGGTAAAACGAGAAAGACCGAGGGAAGATCAGTAGCTGATGGGGGTGGGGAGCAGGGGCAGGCAAGCAGGGCAGGGAAGAGCTTTAGTGCACAGAAGATCCTCGTTTGATATTATAATGTTGAGTATGTGTCATTATACTTTTGTCCGCCCCACAGAATGCCCATCAGGAGTGTCAAGGCCGGGGGCCTGGGTGACTCAGTCGGTTGAGCACTCGACTTTGGCTCAGGTCATGATCCCACGGTTTGTGAGTTCGAGCCCCGCATCGGGCTCTGTGCTGACAGCTTGGAGCCTGGAGCTGCTTTAGATTCTGTGTCTCCCTCACTCTCTGCCCCTCCCCCGCTTGTACTCGGTCTCTCTCAAAAATAAATTGGCATTTAAACAAAAGATGCAATGTGACCCTGAAGTCTGGAGGTCCCTTCCTCATCATTGCTTCCTGCTGGATATAAGTATTTTCACCAGCAACCTTTCTGCAGAAGGACCCTTCAGGTGGATTTGGAACTTGGTGGGTGCAGCTCGCACCTACCTGTGAGAAAGCCTCTTGGCCTTTTATCTGGCCCTTGGGTCTCTGCCGGCCACGGAGCCCCTGTTTGGTTTGCCTGAATTAAGGCAAACATCTCCTTGACTCAGCTTTGTTGCTCGCTAGCTGACCGAGGAGGAGATTGTTCACAGAAAGGCGAGAAAAAAATAAAACTGAAATGAGGCAAGACCGTTTTCAACAGGAGAAGGAAAAGGGCCACTTGAAATTGCGTCCAAAATGGATTTAAGGTGATTGCTCTAACAGCTTGTCAACAGAAAGGGCAAATAAGTGTAGCAAGCCGGGCTTTGGGGACCTGACCGTGGGGGCAGGGAAGGGCAAGTGGAGATGAGGGTCGGACGTGTTTGTGGATTCCAGCGGGTCCACCTGCGCCATTTTTGCCTCCCTGGCTTCACGCTTTCCTTCCCAAACCGTGTGCCACAGGCCTGTGGTTCCAATCGTCCTGTCATCCGAGGAGGCGCGGGGCTGTGGCCGCTGGGGCGAGGGGCTGGCCGCTCAGCCTGGCATCTGCTCCATTACCCGAACTTCAGAAATTCTGCAAAGAACGCCCTGGGGGTAATGTTCCAGGTCACGTGGTTTGGGAGCCACGGGAACCCTGGGAGCAGCTGCGAGGCACCCCCTCCCCGGAAACTCAGACGCTCGGCGGCCTTCTCAGCAGAGCGCGCGGGGTTTGGGCCACCGAAGTTAAACGTCTGCCCCAGTGGGAACTGCCCCCTTCAGAGTCCACGTCGGGCAGCTGGTTGAACTGCACTGAGAGTCCACACTCTCCTTTGATCCCTAAATGCTTTATTTTACTATTGCCTTTGACTTTTCTATACCAGCGAAGAGCTAGGTGTGCAGACCCGTGTCTCACAGAGGGGGCCTCTCTGAAGGTCTAGGGCCAGATCGCTAGTCCTGCTGCTGTGAAGCAGCCCCTCTGTCAGCTCGTCGGCCTCTCGGCACCCCAGCCTGGACGGGAGCGCTGCACCGACGGGGGCCTGACCGACCCGGGGGACCTGTGTGCACCGACGTGGGCGTATCAGCAAACCCGGGCTCCCTCAGATGTGTTGGCATAGATTCCGCACCATTAGCAGCAACAACACACCCCGTCCCTTACCACACACACACACACACACACACACACACACACACACACAGCATCAGCGATAGTGGCCGTGACCAGCCCAGCACCCACTAGGAACTTGCTAGAAATGCAAATCCCCAGCCCCCCGCAGACTTGCTGAATGAGGAACTCTGGGTGGGCCCAGCCATCTGTTTGGAACGAGCTTCCTGGGATTCTGATGCAGCTGGGGTGTGAGGACCGGGGTCCCAGGCACTGACAGCCCCGCTCAGTGTTTTCGCTGTTCTGATTGAATTGTTCTGCTGTGGGAACTGCTAGGGAGAGACTGACTGCCTCTAAGTAAGGACACCAGGGCTTGCTTCTCAAAGTGACTCTTTTCTGTTTTGTGCACCAGCCCTGAAGGTGGGTGACGGGCAGGGACGTGTCCTGTGTCTGGCCGGGGCACACCTGCACCCTAAGAAACCCTCAGGGGTGGGCTCTGAGTCCTCTCTTCCCGGCTGGGGGTGGATTTGTGAAAATTCACGTGTGAGCAAGTTCTCGTGCTCCATGCTAAAGCTGACCATGGCCTTCGTACCCCGAGTCTAAGCCCCTGGTCTCCAGGGGCGCACCTGCTGGGGCCCATCTCCTGCTGGCCAGCCGAGCGCAGGAAAGAGGGGGGCAGAGACTTACCTTTGTGGTGTGAACGAGCCTTTGTGCGAATCAGCAGCTTAACACTTGCCAGAATCCGTGCCCTGGGCCCACAGAGCACAGGGCAGCGACCCAGACTGGTTCCCAGAAGAGTTTCCACACGCTTCAAAATCCAGTTAGCCGCACACAGCCTGTATCCTCAGCGGGTGTTATCCTGGGTCTTAGGTCCCGTGTTAAGTATCTGCTGCTGCTGAGGAAGCCAGGCCCCTTCCAGAGCGCATGGTTGGCTTTCTGGCCGTGCCCAGGTATTTGTTTTGCTGCCTGGTTAACTGCGACCCATCGATTCATGTCCTTACCCTCCGTGGCGTGAGATGTAAGACTGTCACACATCCGGCCCCGAACCTGTCAGTGCTGCAGGTGAGAGGAGAATTGGGTAGAGGAGAGGGGAGGGGAGGGGCGCACCACAGGGAGACGAGGGGCATTTGTGTCATCGTGTAGAGCGTGTCAGGGAGAGATCTCTTAGAAGGGAGACTGTGGAGGCTCTGGCAAGGCCACGGCGTTGCCAGAGAAGTTTACAAACTGCTAGTCTTCCGAGAGCCAGATTTGAACCCCAGTTTTCCGACTCTGGATAAAGCCTGCCTCCAAAGCAGCGTGTTCCCGGGCAAACGGTGGTGCCGGTGAAGGTTCGCTGCTGACTGGGTGGCTCCTAGGGAAAACCACAGGGATAACCGAGCTGATTCCCCAGTGAGGCGGGCGGAGTGCCAGCTGGGTTCCCTGGAAATGAGGGTCGTGGTTCTGGGCCCAGAGCTTGATCCGGAGCCGCGGGCGGGGAAGGGGTCTGAGCCCCAGTGGTGACCTGCTGGGATGGTCTGTCCTCCGGCCACCTGCCCAGACATGGGTAACCGGGCCGCCCCGGTGGCAGAGGCCATTCTGCCTGGGAATGTCCGGGGAGAAGCGAGCCGGGGCTCGACGGCTGTTCCTGGCCCAGCCCCGTGGCGCCGTCCTCACGGTTCCGCCAACGGCTGCTCTCCCGTTCGCCGTGGCTGGTCCCCTCTGTGAGCTGCCTGGAGGATGGGAAGGGATCCGCCGTCCCGCCCTCCGAGACAAACCTCCATCAGCGCCCACGACTCTGGGAGAAGAGTTTACCTTGCCGCCCCTCACGGGCTGGGCACCTGTACGCGGCGTTGCGAGGAGTTCCTGGCTCCCGGTGCCTCCTCGGGGGACGGGGCCGCCCGCCAGCTCTGTGCGCGCTTCCCGGGTGCAGGAAGCCCCGATCGGCCGGTTCTCGGGAGCATCTGCCTTGTCCCTTCAGACAGTGCACCTGCCGATGGAGAATTCGGACGGTGTTCGTGCTCCTGCTTTGGGGAAGAAGGAGCTCCCGGCTGTGAAGGCGACTCTGTCCTGGGCTCGTCTCTTTCGTCCCGGCTGCCATACGATGTCCACAGTTGTGTCGGCCCTTCCTTCGCAACATGTCCAGAGGAAGCCCCCGAAAAGCTCTGCCCGTATCAGAACTTTGTGTAAATGGGAACACACTTCCGAGCCTGAGGACTTCTAACCACATCCATGAGTTCCTGACTAACGACAGGGCCAAGCCGGGCTCCCCTCTGGCCAAGATCGCTGCCCTCAGCTTCCAACACACAGACACGTAGTCTAGACTTAACGCACGAGCCACGCGAATCCCGCACAGGGTTGCAGCGATCTGCAGCAATTGCCCCGAAGCCCGGTGGCTTCGAACCACAGCATTATTGCCTGTAAGGGGTGTTTGGGGCTCAGGTGGAGATCCTTTCGTTGGTCTCCCCAGGGCTCGGGCACGTGGCTGCATTTAGCTGTGAGCTGGGCTGACGCGGGTACATCCAAGATGGCTTTTGACCTCTTCTCTGTCTCTCTGTGTCTCTCTCTTTCTCCCTCTTGCTCTCTGTCTCTCTATCTCTCTGTTTCTGTGTCTGTCTGTTTTCCTCTCTTTCTGTCTCTGTTTCTCTTTCTCTCTCTCTCTCTGTCTCTCTGTGTCTCTCTATACCTCTCTTTCCTTGCTTTCTGTCTCTGTTTCTGTCCCTCTCTATCTCTGTGCCTGTCTGTCTCCGTTCCTCTCTCTCTCCGTCTCTCTGTCTCTCTCCCTTTCCCGGGCAGGGACGTCGTGTGCACTGAGTGGTGACCGACTCCTAAGAGGAAGCAGGAATGGATTGTCCTCTTAAGGCTGGGTTGGAAGTCCCAGAACGGCACCGTGTCTCCTTCTAAGAGTCACAGCACGTCGCATGGCCCCGCGGTGCGAGGGGGGAGGTCCATCCCACCCTTCATGGGAGCACCACCTCCGAGCGGGTATGGGCGATCGGGGCCGCCCTCGGGGACCAGCCCCCACACACGTCTGCAAGCCCGCTCCCGCAAACTCGCCCAACCCGCCTCCTTTGCCACAAAGGCCGATGCGCTGACTTGGCTGCGGCTGCAGGACCCTCTTGTTTATCTGCTCATTTGTCCCTCCTGCTGCCTCCCTTCACCCGAATGCAAGCTCCCCAAGGGCAGGCGTCTCTGTCCGCCCGTCTCCTGTCGTCCTCAGTGTCCGGAGCAGCGGCTGGTGCGTAGGAGCAGGTCAAGAGGAGAAATAGGCACATCCAGGGAAACCCACACTCGGGTTTTTATCTAACTGCCCGGCGGTACTTGTACGCGTGCGGGAAGGGAGCGACGGAAGACAACGGCACGTGCCTGTTGGCCGGTGCGGAGCATGTGACACAGAAAACACCGCCCTGAATCTGACCGCGGTTCTGCGCTTGGAGCCGGATGCTGCCTGAACGAGCCCCCGCCAGCTGCCCCTGAGTGGCCAGCCGCTCGGAGCAGGGGAATGGCGTGGCGGGGCCACGGCCCTGGGAGACGACAGCCACAGATCCTGTCCGGTCACGGGCTTTATCCGTTTCTCTCTTCCTGCTGAAATAGACCTTATGCTCAGGGTGACCACCCTCTTCCCTGGCATCTTGTTCGTCTGTGAATTCCCGTCAAGTTGAGTTTTCTTCCCCCTTGTGGTTGGTAAACAGAAACATGCCAGTTTGAAGATGAAAAATACATGAAAATAACATAGAATGTATTTTTAGCTTTGATCGATCTCCAGTGCTCAATTCTTTCCTTTAACTGCCTTTGTTTGGGGCGTAGCGGTGGATTAGCCTCGAACCACATGGGCTTCATCTATTCAGAGTCCTAATTCTAGAAACTCAGTCCATGTCACTTTGTTCAACAACAGGGCCCTCAAGTTTGGGAGGGGTCCCTAATTTTCATACCATCGGAAAGGTGTCTGCTAATGTTTTCAGTAAGGATGGAAGAGGAAATGTCAGAGGGACACTGTCTAGGGTAACGGGGAACCCATGTGTCTAAATGTCAAGGACACACCGGAAATGTGGGAATGTTCTTTAGGAAGACCACCACCGGCCATTCTTCCCTTGTGGTTTTCACTCCTTCTACACCGTGGTTTGTATCTCTCTCCCACAGTGCTGAGCCTTCAGGTTCAGCGGTGAATTGTCAGCCCGCCCCCTTCTCACACGCGCTCAGTTTTCCGTAGATGCTGAATGCTGAAATCCTCATGCAACTCACACCTAAACAGAAACAATATTTGTTATCCATGAATCGGGAATAATAAAACTTTTCAAACTTCAAACATGAAACGACGAAACAATTACCGCCATATTAAATATAGACTACTTTGACTTTACTCACTTCTAATGAAGCTGAAATTGCAAAAAAATACTAGTTCAGCTTTCCCATTATGTTACTTTTCTCGACGGGCTGTCTGCCCTCCCTTATTTTGACCAAAGCGCTGTGCTGAATGCTTACCTAGGTATCCTGAGAAGCAGTAAAGAACACAGTTTTGGATACTTAGTGTGGTGTCCTACAAATCTTGTCACTCACATAAAAGGACATTTTCCAGAACCAAAAAAAGTTTTCCTCTAAAAATGATACAAAATAGTAATGCATTTTGGGCACCTTATTATACTCAGGGATTGTTATATGTTGAGAATCCAGGCAGATATAAAGACTATATTTATTCGAGTGGGGAAATATTTGAATGACCATATATATGTATAAGGATATGTTTTTTCATTCCAGAAATATTGAAATACATTGCAATGTCTCCAAATAATAATAAGGGGTGTTTTGTTTGGCGAAATGCTGTGTTCAATGAAGCAGTTGTTCATTGGGGCTTACCTTTCATGGAGTTGAACACTAATGTCCTTTACAGACTAGGGTCTCTTCCTGGACACCAGCTCCCTGTCTGCTTCAGGCACAGTCAGACTCTCAGCTGCCCCTTCTCAGGGTCAGTGACATAAGACTCTTCATTGTGGCCTTGAGATCATAAGGCTGTTTATCAAACTGATAATTAAACCAGGACTCAGTGTGGCGAAAAATGGTCTTCCTGCCCAGACGTTAACTGTAGACTCTGTGTGTGTGTGAGTGTGCATGTGTGTGTACACGCCTGTGAGAATGTGTGTGCACGCAGATGCATGTGTGCGCGTGCGTGCGTGCACGGAGATTGCAGACATGAAAGTCTCTTCTCTGTGAAAATGAAGCTAGGAGAATATTGTCGCTGTCCCTCCTGCAAGCACATTGTCCTATACCTGAGGGTGCGTGTCTCTAAAAATCCAGTGCCTCTGAACTTAACCAAATATCATCATCTGTGCACCCAGATCCGTACATTGATCTATTGAACCCACTTATTCGAGAATGCACCAAAATAGTTTCTGTGACAGAGAAAGAGATGAACCAATTCCTCAAATGACTAACACTCTGGTAAATGTTTAGCAGGTACTGCAGCCTGATCTGGGTCTCAGAAGTGGTGGTAGAGTGACTTTTCATTATGATAAGGTGCAATTTGGTTTTTTCCTCCTTAAAAACAATGCCAGTGTACAAAAGTATGTAAAAGGGCTGAGAAATTGCAGGTAATGAGAAAATGTCACTGAAAAGACATGTTGTCCCCCTGTGATCTCTCTGAGTCACATTTCCATTTTCCTTCGTTTTGCTAGGGGCTCCCGCCCACCTGGCCCCCCCCTCGCCCACCTGGCCCCCCACCCACTTGGGGCCCCCGCCTACCTGGCCCCCAGCCCACCTGTGCTTAACACTCACCCCACACAGTCTGCACTGAACGGGGGAGCGGTTTAGAGTTACGTTTGCAAAGATGTTCCTGAAAGGTAAAAAGAAAACATACTGTTCTCTTTCCGAGGCTCTGATAATATTATAACCGGACCATTAAAGACATTTTTGTCGTCGCACGATCCCTGAGGGCTTGGATAAGCCCTGGGCGCAAGCAGCAGAGGCGGGGGGAGGGGACCTTTCTTTACATTTTTCTTGCAATCGCATCGGAGAAAACGTTCCCTCCCCTTCACACGGTGAAATAAAAGTGGAAAGAGTCTGACTGGCTTTGACGAGACCCCGAGGACATTTCACGAAAAATGAAATCTCCTGGGAGGGGTGTGCATGCCGTCCTGTTGAGGACACAGCGCGACACTCCCCGGGGCCCGGAGCCAAAGGGCTGATGCCTAGGTGCTCGGACCATAAACAGCCTTCAAGGCTCTTGAAAAAATCTGCATTTGGTGGGTGTTGGCAAAGCCGCTCCCGCCTCCTTCTCCACCATCTGTTCTCTGTGTGTGAGTCTCCCTTTGAACATTTGCCTTGGCTTGTAAATACTTCAGTTTACTTCACTTCGGGCTTCGAGTTGATGCCATTTTGCCAAGTGCACTTGTGGTGGGTCCGTTCCCAAAATAAGTCTGCGTGTTTGTTAAGCGGACGCAGCTTTTCTTGGTAAAAGCCACGGTAGGTTTTAGGGAATTCAGGGGCGCCCCTGGGACCCGCCAGCCTGTCCTGCCGATGGCGACGGTGAGGACGGAAGCCCCCTTTCCCAGCCCGATTATGACACCCCCCAGCCGGTGTCACTTCAGGGCCCACGTGCAGTCCCTGCAGGGCGCCCTCAAATCCGACGTTCCCTCCTCCTCCTCCCTCCTCAGGGCTCTCAGGGCTCAGGACCCAGCCGGGGTGTCCCGGCCCCCCGCCACTGTTCATGGGCACACGACGCTCGACACTCGCGTCTGAGAGAACGCTTTGCGTCAGGGACCGTTAGTCAGAGAAACTCACCTCCCTAAGGTGGGCCTCTGTGCGCCCAGCAGGCGGGGTGCTTCCCGGGACAGAAGCGCTGGGGTCTCACTGTGGGCACGACAGACTGGGTCCCTGTTTCACGGATTTTCTAGAAGAAGCTTCCTAACCCCTCAGGAGGATTGAAGAAGTCGTTGCCACGTTGGCGAGTTGCGAAACCCTTCATGATGTGAGGAAGGAACCGGAGCTGGTGAATGCATTTCTTGGCTGTGAGACAGATCTAAAGACGATGTCATGCGGTGACAAAGGCCAGTCTCTCCCTCTGCGGGTCTGATGACGTTCTGGGAACTGTCCCCCTGTCTGGGGTCTCAGCTCCCTGTTTCCAGCCCTTTCTTTGGGTTTGTCCCAGTAGCTGTCCGCTCCTTGCTCTTTCTGCCCTGGCGTCCTTCTACCCCAGGGCCTTTGCACACGCAGGTCCCTTTCCCAGGAACGCCCTTCCCACAGAGATCCACATTGCTCACCCCTCCCTTCCTTCTTTAATCAAAAGGCTCACGCTGAGGACCGTATTGCAGCCCCCGGGCCACCCCCCACCCTGCCCCATGTCTAAGTACCTTCTCTGGCTTTGGTTTTCTTCCTGAGCACTTGTCACCATCTGACGTCATGTGCCCATTGTTATCCACTGTAGTGCTTTGCTCTGCCATCTACTCCAGGTCTTTCTCACTCTGTGTGGTGTTTTCTGTATCACCCCAGTGTCTAAAAATGGGGGGCGGGGCTGGCATTCAAAATACTCGGTGGATTCGTGAAAAGATTAGATTTTCTGAGAAATGTTATTTTCCTCGGCAACACTTTTCATTTGATTTCGTGACATGCGGTTTCTGAGCCAGAGCGCAGGTGGACAGAGGCTGTCCAGCCCCGGGGTAAGGGCAGGCCTGGCGCCGGGGGTCTGCGATCCGCTGCCGCTCCCCGGGGGACCCCCGAGTCCTCCGATCACCCCTCCCCCCACTTCCCTGCATTAGCCCCTGCCGCCCCCTCCTCTGCTCAGGCGTTTCCTGGGCCAGGCTCGTGCGCCCCTGCCCTGCCGGCCTGCCGGGGGGCCCGCGGCTGCTGGCTCTGCCCCGAGCTTCCTGGGCGCTCGGGGCCCGGCCGTGCCCTCTGCCTCGGCGCCTGCCCCGGCTGGGCCCCGACAGCGCCCCGCGCCCTGGGGGCTCAGCCCCCGCTGCCGGGGAGCCCCGCGCTCCTCAGGGTGCACCTCGTCGCGTTAGCTGACCTCATCTCCCACCCCACTTTCCCCGAGCCGTGCTCCCCCGCCTCCCCTCACCCCGGCACCTTCCGCGGGCCGCCCCTGTCATCAGCCTCTGGGTCCACAGCCCGGGCGGGACAGAGGCTCCTCCAGACCGGCCGCTCCTGCCGGGCGTCCGCAGGTCGTGTGGTCAGAGATGGGGTCCCCGAGGCCCTCGATGCTGGTTCCGTCCTGCCTGCTGGGTCCAATCCAAGGGCAGAAAACGTCCTTCCACGTTGGCGCCCCGCCCCCTGGCAGTCACCCCCATGGTTCACTGAGCTGGGCCCCCGTGCCTGGGCCCCGTCCGGGAAGGAGCCTCACTCAGTGAGGTGCTCAAACACACCTGCTGAGTTAAAACAATCTTTTTTGGTTAAAAGTTACGTTCTGGGGGCGCCTGGGTGGCTCCCTCGGTTGAGCGTCCAACTTTGGCTCAGATCATGAGCTCAGGCTGGTGTGTGAGTTTGGGCCCAGTGTCGGGCTCTGGAGCCTAGAACCTGCTTCGGATTCTGTGTCTCCCTCTCTCTCTCTGTCCCTTCCCCCGCTTGTACTCTGTCTCTCCCCCCAAAATAAATAAAAACATTAAAAAAATTTTTTTAAAAGTTCCATTTTGGGAAATCTCTTCCTTTGCCGTAAGCACGCGCTGATGCCCTGAGATTAAATTCTACCAACTCCACTCCTTCATGAGCAGTATCAGACTCTCTCTTAGACCAATTACAGGCTTTGCCGATAGAAGGAACAAAGGATCCGTACAATAAAGGAAAAATGAGTGGTTCTGACCAGGTCTCACAGCTGGTGACCTCTGTCTTTCAAATGCTTGATTTTCCTCTGAGAACACTCATTATGACTGGGTTTTGTACAAAGTTGGGACAGGGTTTTCACTCCTCTGTTGTCTCTGTTCTCTGTGTCTAGGACCGAGCGTCTTCCAGACAGACCTGGACCTTTGTCTGCATGTGTCGGAGGGTCTAGCACGGAATTAGTAGGGACACAATTAACATTTAAGGTACAAGGAACGAGCCAGTGAATGAATGACTGAATCAATGGAGTCCTCACCCATTGTACCGGGTTAGGAAAATGACCGGTGATAACATGTCTTGGGCGGGGTGGGGGGGGGGGGTGCCTGAGGGGCTCAGTCGGTTGAGTGTCCAACTCTTGATCACGGCTCAGGTCATGACCCCAGGGTCGTGGGATCAAGCCCTAAGCTGGGCTTCCTGCTGAGCATGGAGCCTGCCTGAGAGTCTCTCTCTCCCTCTGCTCCTCTCCCCCACTTGTGCTCTCTCTCGCTCTCAACACACACACACACACACACACACACACACAATGTCTAGTGGGTGGTGGTGAAGCTGCTCTGAGTGCTGCTGACACCGTCTTGGCTTCTGTAGGAATCACAGGTTGGTTACCTGCTCTCACAGAGTCTATCAGCTCACCAGGTGGCCTGGGAATGGTCGACACACGGATGTCACTGTCAGGACACCTAGAGAGGTAGGAAAAATATGCTTTTAAAGCGCATTTAGGGCGTTCTCAGTTATGGGCGTTCTCAGTTATGGCTCAAAGCACTTTATGGGAGAGTGTGCCCCTGCGCGTGCCAGGCTGCGGACTTGCTCGGAGTCGCCACGTGCGGGCTCCGACCTGGTGTTTCCAGTTGTGTGTTGGTGACCTTGGTGAAGTCCCTCACGTTTACCAGGTGTCAGCTTTCTGTTTTTACGTCTTTACTGTAACTCCAGTTAGTTAACACGCAGCGGTCTGTCGGCGTAGGGTGTGCGGCGGGGTGGACCTGCCCGCATCGCCGCTGCTCACACGGCAGGCGCCTGCATCCCCGCCAGCCTCCCCGCTGGTGGCCTGCGGTGTGTTCTCTGTGGTGAACAGTCTGGTTCTTGGGTTGTCTCTCTTCCTTTTTTTCCCCTTCTGCTTTTCCACTTATTTTGTTTCTTAAATTTCACATCTGAGTGAAATCATGGTATTTGTCTTTCTCTGACTTCTTTTGCTCAGCATAATATGCTCCAGCTCCATCCATGTCATTGCAAATGGCAAGATTTCATCCTTTTTATGACTGAGTAATATTCCAGTGTGTGTGTGTGTGTGTGTGTGTGTGTGCGTGTGTGTGCGTGTGTGTGCGTACATATACCCCATCTCTGTCCATTCATCAACCCATGGATACTTGGGCTGCTTCCATAGTTTGGCTGCTGTAAATAACGCTGCTATAAACATAAGGATGCATGTATTCCTGTAAATTAGTTCTTGTATTTTTTTGGATAAATACCCAGTAATGCAATTCCTGGATGGTAGGGTAGTTCTATCTTTAACTTTTTGAGGAGTCTCCACACTGTTTTCCACAGCGGCTGCACCAGTTTGCATCCCCACCAGCCGTGCATGAGGGTCCTTTTCCCCCACATCCTCGCCAACATCTGTTGTTGTGGTTTTAGCCATTGTGACAGGTGTGAGGTGCACACGTCAGGTTTCTTATCTGTAAAATGGAAGCAGTAATTCTTACCTCATAGGGTTACTGGAAAATTCAGTGAAACAAGTTATACAAAGTACCTCATACAGACTTGCCCCTCATTAAATGCGCTTTTTCCTTTTCTCATTCCCCAGCTGCGTTCAGCTTAAAAAGTAATAAGCATTTAAATTAACATTATTGGTAGAAATATGAAGAATTGAAAATAACGAGAGAACTTGTGCTATCCTGTGGCTCTGCTTGTAATATTGGCCTAAAATAGAATAAACTCAATAGTCAGGTAATGTCACAGCTGCTCCTCTGTTTTATAAACTTCAGAAATGGTTTCATATCAGGTCAACCCAGTGCACAGTTTTATCCTTTTATATTGGGGGAGGGGGGAGATTTGGTTGGCTCCCCGGGGGCGGTGTGTGGTCTGCCAGGCGCTCCTCTGGAGGGGAGTTGCTGCTTGCTGTCCGATGCAGGTGGTTCCTTCTCAGTTAAGTGGTTTTATTTAATAAGGAAAGTTGCATTCCTGCTTCTCAACAAGAGAATTCACTGTGAATCCCCAAAGCTCTTGGAACGTTCAGGGTAGTCTGTCTGCCTGGCTTGCCTCACGTTCACTCCAATCATCCTTCCTAAATAGTTACTTGCGTCTGTTTGTATCTCCCCAAAGCGTTGCACCTTGGCACCATCCACAAAGATGTGTCTTATTACATCCTATGCAAGGTGGCTGAAAAGTGACTTTGGGACAGTATGTGGCTGCAGCTCACAGAGCCGCGGGCCACTACGCAGATTTAGAGAAAGCTTCTTGTCCTGGTTTGTAAGGTGAGCTGGGAATTTGCATGCAGTTGCCTGATTGTGGCGGGCAGCATGCACTTAGCCAGACCCCGCTCCTGCAGGTAAGTCGTGACATGTAAGTCAGCGCTTGTTCCCGTGGGGTCCAGCTGGCTGCGAAGTGTGACTCCAGGTCTGGCTAGTACAAATGGCATTAATGACCTCAAATGGGCACACGCCAAATGGAGTCATTGACTTTAGGAACTAACCATAGCCTCCACTTAGATCAAGGATTAAACCTCTATTTTGCCTGATTCCAAAAAACATGGCTTGTTATGTTTATGTTGAGCAAACAATCAGTAAATGAAGAACAAATTGCCTTCTTATCTGATCGCTTTCTTTTGAGATGCTCTCCATACGAATAGATCGATCTAGGCTGATGTGTTTTGCCTTAATTTCTCAAAATGCTTACATTGCCTTTCACTACCAAATATATTGAAAACTAATATCAAATACTAAAAATAATGTAAAAATTCTAAACATTCTGACTTCAGCGTGTGAGTCGTTCACCAGATGCAAATGAGGACACAGCATGTGAATTTACCAGTAGAAACAGAAACGCCTTCCTTGTTCTTCTTGAACCACATAACAGGGAGCCAGACATAATTGGGTAATTAAAGAAAGACTTGTCTTCAATTACACGTGGGAATTAGTTGTACCCCCAGCTGAAACAATCTTGGTGGTTTCATTGCAGTTAGAAACCACGGTTCTTAACAATGCGGGTTAGAATGCACACGCGTCCACGCAGGCGCATATTTTAACCACATTAGACGTCTGGGTTAGAAGAGGTACAATATGGAGTGGGCCCAAAAGACCTTCCAGAAAGGTCCACTGTTTGAATGCTGTTCAGTGTTTCATGTACCGATTTCTTCATTAGGAATCCTGTCGTGGAATCCGTGCTGAATCAGGAATTCAGAAATCACTTTAAAATCAATCTACATTAAATATAGAGCCCTCAAATATCTGAGACCCTGACAATTGTAAGAACAGGAAGGGAATGAAGTGCTGGGGTCAGTGTGCCTTTTTTTCTAGCCTGTACTCAGATCCAGGCAGACATTTTCTGGAAAGGACTAGATGCTGGCCATGTTTGGTTTGGGCGCCGTAGTATATTCTTTCTTTTTTTCTTTACTTTCTTTCTTTTCTTTTCTTTTTGAAAATGATCATTTGAAAGTGTAAAAACCACATTCTGGGTGCACAGGCGAGGGATTGCAGACCTCTGATCTAGGGAGTTAACTCGGGTTCTCCTTTCTGGACTTGGATGATAGAAAAATACGTTGAAATACGCCGTTCATCTTCTGGAAACTAAAAGCAACAAAGCCATCTTCTTTATGACCTCGCATGCCTCTGTTTACACCACATGCCTTATCGTGTTTAATCCGTGTATGCCAAGATCCTGGCCCAGTGCCTGACACGTGGCAGGCCCTCAGAAAATGTTTGCTACAGAGTAGCGTTCCTTATTTTCTTCAAATTCTACAGGATTGAAAGGACGGCTTCATTTCCGAAAGATGGTTATTTTACCATCAGCCTTAACAGTGATGCTTCCAGGGCTGCCCCTTCCCCCCACCTAACAGTTCTCTCTAGAAGTTAATTATGGAGCCCAACAGATGAAATCGATCTAAACTGCTTCCTTGATGAGCAGTAGTCTGTATGAAGCCATCCCAATATTAAAGAGTAAAAATAATTTAAGGGTGTAAGATAAATGCCTGGGTGCCGATTTTAAAAATGTGTTTAAATCCAGTTTGTGTTTATTTTTTGGGTGTCTCGATTATAAAGCAATGTCTTTTAACATCAATGTCAACTGTACTTCAATAAAAATTAAAACAATGTCCTTGAGGACAAAACTGGGACTTCACAATTTTTGTTTTATGCTTCTTTCTCCTTCGTGCCTACCTCCCCTCCCCTCTCCCCTGCAAAGTGGTGAAGTGATCACTTGTGAACACACAGGGGCTTAATAAATACCACAGACCACTGCATTTACTTTGCAAACCCTCTTTCGGATGGATCTCACCCTCTTCCATGTTTCCTTTTCTGTTGCAAAATGCCACGCCCATTTTTTCCATTCCGTGAAAGAAATGTGTTCATCTTTCATTCTGCCACATAAAAACAGTATAAACATTTTAGCTTTACATTAGTTTTCTGTTTCCCTCCACCCCCTCCCATCTGTTTCAAAATACGGGATCAAATCCATAAGGTGTAATGAGCTAGAGGTTTGCAAAGTTTTATCACAATTGACCAACAGACCGTCTATAATTATTAATTTCTTCCATCAGTAAAAGAGAAGGGCAAAGTGTGTCCCAGTTTCCTGTTAGGTGCGGACATGAGCCTGGCGTCTTGGGAAGGACGGGTGGTGTTTCTCTCTCCCAGCCCGAGGAAGCAACGGAACCTGATCGCGCAGATTTGAAACCACTTTGCTGTGGCCTCGATGGGGTTTGACACCTTTTTCACGCGAGTTGTCGCGTGTTGGAGTTGATTTTGCTTCTCCCTGCTTCCCTCGCCCGGTGGCCCGAGTTCTGGTGGACTTGTGCTCGGGACCAGGGCTCTGTGGGAGGTTCCGGGACCAGCTCCCCCAGCGCTTACTGCAGCGGTGACTCCGGGGACGGTTTTCGGGGCCGTGGAGGGGACAGCCGGGGCCGTGGAGGGGACAGCCGGCCCGCCCGCTCACCCTCTCCCTCCAGCCCCTCTTCCCCCAGCAGCTCGGCCTGGGGTGTCAGAGAACTCATTAAGGGGGCGTCCTGGCCTCTCCCGCCCACACCTGCGGGGCCTGGTTCCCTGCTGTAATTTTATGGGCCGTGAGGAGGCAGGTTTGACGCCAGGGAGCACAGTCCCTGCCAACAGCTGCTGACGAGCCAGCTCCCCAGACAGTAAAATGTAAAGCGGGGGGGAGGGAGAGGGAACCTTTGAAGTTTACAAAAAAGCATGACTTTGACCACTTCCTTTTTCCTTTTTAAATTGGTGTCCCAGGTATGTTGAGAGGAGCCATCCGCTAACTTTACAAGGAAAGACTCACTTCCTCCCTACACTTTAGGGCTACGTGATTCCCAGCGCCTGGATCCCGGGCCGCCTCCTTCGTTCCGGGCCCATCTGCCCCGAGCGGAGGAGCAGGGTGTTTTCAGGGAAGGGGTGTGGGCAGAGATGACGCAGCCGTGTATCTGCAAATGCACGCTCACATGTATACAAAGAGCATCCGATTCAAGTTTAAGGTTAAAGGTGCGAACCCTCCCTGAGGGCTCCCCGGACACCTTCCCATGGGTTCACCCACTCCGCTTGGGACCTTCTCGATCTTGTCCTGAGATGAAGTGACGTGAATCGGTGCCACTGTATTTTCCCCTGATTTTATCTCAATTTTATTATTTAAAAAGATTTGTTTTTAAAGTTTATATTTTAGAGAGAGATAGAGAGAGACAATGCGTGAGTGGATGAGGGGCAGAGAGAGAGGGAGACGCAGAATCCAAAGCAGGCTCCAGGCTCTGAGCTGTCAGCACAAAGCCCGACGCGGGGCTCAAACTCATGAACTGTGAGATCATGACCTGAGCTGAAGGCGGACGCTTAACCAACAAAGGCACCCAGGAGCCCTTCAATTTTATTTTTTACTTATGATGTTTTTAAATACTTTTTTAAAAGTGTATTTATTTATTCAGAGGGGGAGAAGGGGCAGAGAGAGAATCCCAAGGAGGCGCCAGATCAGCATGGAGCCGGATGCAGGGCTCGATCCCACAACCCCGGGATCATGACCTAAGCCAGAATCAAGAGTCGGGCGCCTAACTGACTGAGCCACCCCTGGGAGGTGGGGGGAAGGGCTCATCTCAATTTTAATCTCCAAGTAATGCTTTTCCTTTCCACTCTATTTTCAGTATTTTTCTTTTTGCTTAAAAAAGGACTATAGGATTTTTCAAGAGCTCAGTATCCACGTGTGGCTGGTGGCTGCTGCAGACGAGTGAGAGGAGGGGACAGGTGTCTGGCACAGCACGGGAGAAAGTTCTGTAACAAACCTGAAATGGACTTTACAGCCAGAGACACAGAACACAGGGATCTCTGGGCTCCAACCACTACTTTCTTTCTGTCCCTCTTGCTGTTGAAAGTTTATTGAGTTGTTATTATGTTCCTTATAACAACAGTTCTGTGTAGAGCCATTGATGAAACATGTACGGACCACTTGCTGTGTGTGCCAGAAATTGGTATAGGCTGGAGTAGAGAGGCAAACACAGGCAGTGTGTGCTGGGTACTCCCTGTGCTGGGTACCCACTGCATGCTGGGTGCCCCCTGTCTGCTGGGTGCCCCCGTGTGCTGGGTACTCCCCTGGGTGCTGGGTGTCCCCTGTGTGCTGGGTACTCCCCTGGGTGCTGGGTGTCCCCTGTGTGCTGGGTACTCCCCTGGGTGCTGGGTACCCCCTGGGTGCTGGGTGCCCCCGTGTGCTGGGTACTCCCCTGGGTGTTGGGTGCCCCCTGCGTGCTGGATGCCCAATGGCCAACAGACAAACTAATCATCCTGAGGGTCGAGAGGCCAAAGCTGGGCGGAGGTGGAGGGGTCCAAGAGGGAGGGGTTCTGAGTCGGGTGGGGGCACACAGAGGCTCATTCTTTGAGGGCACTGAGAAGCTTTGCACACAGATCATCACGTAAGAGCCCAGGGTGGGGCTGCTGAGGTAAGGAGAGGGACAGGTCCCCGCGGTCATGGTGATCTAAGCTGTCTGCTCACGCACAGTACGTGAGCACCTGTCTTCACACTTTGGTCAGAGCCGAGGGCGTCAATAAAAACCACTTTTACCAATATTATAAACACAAGTGGTTAGTTTTGCATCTTTTATTACTAGTGAGCTCGAACACGCTTTCACCATCTCCTTGGTGTGTATTTCGCGTATCCCTCTCATTAGCAGCCATTTCTGTGTGTGTGCGTGTGCATTCTGATGGTCCAGTTTCTTTTTGCTTCGTACAATCTCATCATTGGAATGTTAGCCTTGTGGCCGTCGTACAGCGGCAAAAAGTTGTAAGTTTGTCATTTACCTTTCAGTGCTTGTATCTTTTAATGTATGGAAGCAAACGACAGTTTCAATTCGGGGGTAACTGAGATATTTGAATCTTTTCCTTTATGCTGTTTATCTTCCCAAAGCAAGTAGTATATAAATATTGATCTGTATTGTGTTTCTTCACTTTGGCGGCCCATTGGAACCCCCTCCTCCCACCCCCCCCCCCGCCTCGAGGAGCCTGAAAGCCTAAGGGTGCCTGGCATCTGCCTGAGACGTTCCACCTCCAGCCAAGCTTGAAAACCTATTTATGCTGTGCGATACTTTTATAATTTCACTTTCTATGTTTGCCTGATCATGAGGTTGGAATCTGACGTTAGATTTCCAAAGTATTTAGCCATTTTTCTCAAAGCCCTTCGTTAGACAATTCATTTTCTACCACATACTACCTTTTCAAAGATGTTTGAGTACTTTTCTTAACATTTTTTAAATGTTTATTTATTTTTGAAAGAGAGAGAGAATAAACAGGGGAGGATCAGAGAGAGAGGGAGACACAGAATCCAAAGCAGGCTCCAGGATCCAAGCTGTCAGCACAGAGCCCAGCGTGGGGCTCGAACTCACGCACGATGAGATCATGACCTGAGCTGAAGTCAGACGCTTAACCAACTGAGCCTCCCAGGCGCCCCTGGGTATTTTTCTGAATTCCAATTCTGTCCACCTGATTCCTGCGACAGGAATTTACAGAATCTCATGGGATATATCCCCATTATTCTCTAGATGTGGAACTCACATGTGAGATAGCACTTGTAAATGGGGTTGATTAAGTGGAGGGCACCTGGAGACGAATGATTTATAGAGCCATCTTGATTGGGTGGCAGTCAGTTAATATTAAAAGTTGCTCTGTTCTTGAATCACTTACTGTAAATACGTTGAAAGGAAATGCATACTCATATCTTCATCCCGTGGCTTCTTGGTGGGGCCAAGGCTTTCCGTTCGCGGCGGGGTCTGCTGACTGGGTTGGTGTGGCTTTCGTGCACCCTTCACAACCGGATGTGTTGTCTGCATCCTGGGCTTCCCAGCACGGGGTGGTGTCCGCCCCAGGGCAGCCGACCCAAGCGCGGACGCCTTTCCAACTCTACGTTCTCTCCCCTGCGCTGATTTGCCGGCTGTTTCTTAGGTGACTTACCTTTACCACCGTTCCCCAAAGCAGTCACCATGATGGTTTGGTTTTTTCAGAAAGAACGCCCTTTAATAGTCCTGTTTTATGAGGTTATGTAAAGGGTTCGCTAAATCATAAACCAGACTGTAACTCCACTTGGCTTCAGTGGGGAACACGCGGGCGGCTGACGACTGTCACCCTGATGGTAAATAGAGCCCCGCGGCCGCGCATGAGGGGCCTGCATTGGCTCAGCCTGGCCTGGGCCGGTCGGTATGTTTTGAAGAGGGTCATGGGCTGACCTGGTCAATGGGTTCCGTGGGGTTTCAGGGAGGTTTCCGGTGCCTGTGGTCCTGTGGTGGGGAGGCAGCATGGAGGGTGGGAGGCAAGCGTAGCCAGCAAAAGATGGCTGGCCATTTGGAACCAGCACCTGCCCAGCTGTGGGGCTCTGGGCACGTTCCTTCTGTCCCCACCACTCTCACCCTGTGCCCAACACAGAGGACATGACAATCGCTGTGAGGATTCAGAGTAAGGAGGCGACTGAGCCTGCACCCTGGAGCCCTGGGAGTGCTCCCTTCCATCACCCTCTCCTCCCACAGCATCCCACGTGCCCCCAAACTTGTTCTCACGCCCCCAAATCCCGCATCTCTCATGTCCCCATACTTGGCTGGGCCACAGTGACCTGGACCATTGGCCTCCCTGTGTCCACTCTTGCCCATCCTACATCAATTTTCTTTTTTAAAAATGTTTATTTATTTTTTGAGAGCGAGAGAGAGAAAGAGAGAGAGCATGAGTGGGGAGGGGCAGAGAGACAGGGAGACACAGAATCCAAAGCAGGCTCCAGGCTCTGAGCTGTCAGCACAGAGCCTGACGCGGGGCTTGAACCCACGAACCGTGAGATCATGACCTGAGCCAAAGTTGGTTGTTTAACTGACTGAGCCCCCCAGGCGCCCCTCCTACACCAATCGTCAATTGGATAGTGATTTTAAAACACAGCTGAGGACGGCAGCCTCCTTTTCAGAACATCAGTGTCTCCCTCATGCCCTTAAGATAAAGACAGAAACCGGGATCCACCCTGTTGGGTCCTCAGCTCCCATCTCCCTGGCCTCTGGGTGCCTGCGGTGGTGGTGGTGGTGGTGGTGGTGGACAGAGGGCTCCGTCTGGTGCCTCCCCACCCCCCTGCTTTCCTCTGGCCCCTCCCCCCAAGCCTAGCCTCCTTCCTAGGGGGGTACTTCCTTCTCCTACACTCTGGGTTCTCGGGACTGGGGTCCCCGCTCGCTTAGCGCAGGCGGAGCTCCGTGGTGATCTGGGTAACATCTGTGTCCCCTGGTGGACTGTGGGCTTCATGAGAAGGAACCCACCATTGTCGCTGGCGTCAGGCCCACCGTGGAGGCCCCAGGGGCTGACCACACGCAGTCGTTTCTGGAGTGAGAAAGTGAGTGGAAGAATCAATGTAATAAAGCCGTCCAATAGCGCCTGACACAGGAAATGCACTTTTACGTATTTGCTTCCTTTTCCCTATCATTTTAATCAGATGGGATCGCATCGTTATTAAATGAAATATTTCCACCCTGGGCCGACGGCATTTGATGTGAGAGGAAAACGCAGTGGCGTCAGCCCTTGGGAAGGGTTTCCATACACGCAGTGAGGGGATCCCAGAAAACTCTTGGCAGACACAGAGAGCGAGTGCTCACGGGAAAGGTTCAAGGTTCACGAGTCTTCTAAATTGGTCCTGAGTCAAATGCTCTCCGTACACCTTAATCCTTGGTAACAAACTGTCACAGTTCGGATCATACCAGGTTGCAGCTTATTTGTAATTATACTAGACTTCTTCTCCCCTGCGGAGCGCGCAGGGAAGGTGAGGCTCCCTTTGATCCGGGGCAGGTATGTTAATTTTGGAGCCACAGGAAGCCAGGATTGCCGCCCGCCCCGCCCTCGGCCCCCACGCCATTTATCTGCCCCGCCTGAAGGACACCGACTTAACAGGCCCAGGCACTTGGTCATATTTACATCAGCTGTATCCATTCGAAGGAAAAGAAAAAATACTTTAGGGGGAAAAAGTCTTAGTGATTCACGGGTTAATTAGAATCGGTGGCCAGTCCAAGGTTTGGGGCTTTTTGTATTTTCCAGGGATCTGCCGGCTTTTCCTGCCAAGGGCCCAGGGTGGGGGTGGGGCGCGTCTACACTCCCCTTTATGGGGCTGCTCAGCCCACCAGCCTCACTGCAGGAGCTTCCAGAACCACCCCCACTCGCCCTTTCCTCCCACACCCCTCCCACGTCAGGCAGATCATCTGAGGCTCTAGGGCCCCCACACTGCTCCCTGGGCCCCTGAACTCCTCCGGCCCAGCTGCCCGCTGCCTTTCCAGTCCCTCCCTCCGGCTCTCCTGCCCCCCCCTCCCCCGGGTCTTCCTCCCCAGTGCTTGCGGCCCCCCGCCCCGGGCGGGCCGCTCAGATTCCCTTCACATCCCCACACAACGTGGTGGGTCCTGGAAGCACTGAGGGGTTACATCGCTGTGTGATGGCACTTTGCACACAGGGACTTGGGGATCTGGGTCCTGTCCCCTGGTGCACAGAGTGCTGGCCACCCGCCATGGCCACCCTTCCCCTGCCACGGCCACCCCCACCACCACAGCCACCAGCCACGGCCACCCACCACGGCCACCTCCCACCACCACAGCCACCCACCACGGCCACCCCCCCACAGCCCTCCCATGGCTACCCCCCATGGCCACCTGCCACAGTGATTGCTGTTGTTGCAAGAACTCCCTCCCCTTTTTTTTTTTTTTATTTATTTTTAGGAGAGGAGAGAGACACAGCGTGAGCAGGGGAGGGTCAGAGAGAGAGGGAGTCACAGACTGAAACAGGCTCCAGGCTCTGAGCTGGCAGTCAGCACAGAGCCCGACGCGGGGCTCAAACCCACGAACCGCGAGATCATGACCTAAGCGAAAGTCGGACGCTTAACCGACTAAGCCACCCAGGTGCCCCAAGAACTCCCTCCCCTTGAAAGGAGACAAAATCTTGAAATTCAAGTGGGAGTCCATGTTCTCCAAAGTAGGGTGCTCACCATTGCCCATTTGGGGAAGAAGGCTTCTATTCACATTTTTGTCCCCTAAAAAAAAAAAAAAAAAAGGCGTGGAGTGTCACTGCCCTGTGTGCCATTGGTCACAGGGTGCCAAGGTGGGGCCAAGCCTTGTGGGGCCCAGAGTGTATGCACTTTTCAGAACAAAGGTGGTATCTGGGGGATTCTTTTTTTTTTTAATAGTTTATTGTCAAGTTGGTTTCCATATAACACCCAGTGCTCATCCCCACACGTGCCCTCCTCCATGCCCATCACCCTCCTTTCCCTCTCCCCCACCCCCATCAACCCTCAGTTTGTTCTCGGCATTCAAGAGTCTCTCATGGTTTGCCTCCCTCCCTCTCCCCAACTATTCCCCTTCTTCTCCCCCACGGTCCTCCGTTAAGTTCCTCCTAATCCTCCTATACGTGCAAACATATGGTATCTGTCCTTCTCTGCCTGACTTATTTCGCTCAGCATAACACCCTCAAGGGCCATCCACGTTGCTACACAGGCCAGATTTCATTGTTTCTCATTGCCATGTAGTATTCCATAGTATAGATAAACCACATCTTCTTGATCCATTCATCTGCTGATGGACACTTAGGCTCTTTCCATGTGTTGGCTATTGTTGAGAGTGCTGCTGTGAACATTGGGGTCCATGTGCCCCTATGCATCAGCACTCCTGTGTCCCTTGGGTAGATTCCTAGCAGTGCTATTGGTGGGTCATAGGGAAGTTCTATTGTTAATTTTTTGAGGAAACTCCACACTGTTTTCCAGAGGGGCTGCACCAGCTTACATTCCCCCCAACAGTGTAGGAGGGTGCCCGTTTCTCCACATCCTCGCCAGCATCTAGAGTTCTCTGATTTGCTCATTTTAGCCGCTGTGACTGGCGTGAGGTGGTATCTCAGTGTGGTTGGTTTTGATTTGTATTTCCCTGATGAGGAGGGATGCTGAGCATCGTTTCATGTGTCTGTTGGCCATCTGGATGTCCTCTTTGGAGAAGTGTCTGTTCATGTCTTCTGCCCATTTCTTCACTGGGTTGTTTGTTTTTTGGGTGTGGAGGTTCCTTATAGATTTTGGATACTAGCCCTTTATCCAAAATGTCATTTGCAACTATCTTTTCCCATTCCGTCGGTTGTCTATTAGTTTTATGGATTGTTTCCTTTGCCTTCCAGAAGCTTTTAATCTTGATGAGGTCCCAAGAGTTCATTTTTGCTCTTGATTCCCTTGCCTTTGGGGATGTGTCAAGTAAGAAATTACTGGGGTTGAGGTCAAGGAGGTTTTTCATGCTTTCTCTCCTAGGGTTTTGATTGTTTCCTGTCTCACATTCAGGCCCTTTATCCATTTTGAGTTTATTTTTGTGCATGGTGTGAGAAAATGATCTAGCTCTTTCTTCTGCATGTTACTGTCCAGCTCTCCCAGCACCATCTGTTAAAGAGGCTGTCTTTTTCCCATTGGATACTCTTTCCTGCTTTGTCAAAGATTAGTTGGCTGTACACTTTTGGGTCCAATTCTGAGTTCTCAATTCTATTCCATTGGTCTCTGTGTTTGTTTTTGTGCCAATACCATACTGTCTTGATGATGACAGCTTTGTAGTAGAGGCTAAAGTCTGGGATGGTGATGCCTCCCGTTTTGGTTTTCTTCTTCAATATTACTTTGGCTATTTGGGGTCTTTTGTGGTTCCATACACATTTTAGGATAGTTTGTTCTAGTTTTGAGAAGTATGCTGGTGTAATTTTAATTGGGCTTCCATTGAATGTGTAGATTGCTTTGGATAGTAATGACATCTGAACTATATTTATTCTTCCTATCCATGAGCATGGAATGTTTTTCCATTTCTTTGTGTCTTGTTCAATTTCCTTCATAAGTTTTCTATAGTTTTCATCATACAGATCTCTTGTATCCTTGGTTAGGTTTATTCCGAGGTATTTTATGGTTTTTTGTGCAATTGTGATTGGGATCCATTTCTTGATTTGTTTTCCTGTTGCTTCATTGTTGGTGTATAAAAATGCAACCAGTTTCTGTACATTGATTTTGTATCCTGCAACTTTGCTGAGGTATCTGGGGGATACTTGAATGTAAGGACTCGCACTGTGCGTGAAGTATCCTGAGGCTGCCGCCCGGTGGGACAGGGTGCTGGCGGCACTCGCTGCAGCCCTTTGGCACACTCTGTGGCTCTCACGTTTGGTTAAGTGAGCTTACAGAGTGTGCTTCTCCACACCTTGGTGCTGGTCCCCGAAAGCAGCGGGAAAACACAGAAAATGGCAAAAAGAAAGCCTTCAGGGCCAAGGCTGAAATTCTGGTCAGTTTATGAAGACAGGGACTTGGCAGTCTAATCAGAGGCTAAGTTGGGAGAAAAATACAAGAGCCCCGTTGGAAATGTAGATTCGTACCCTGGTCTCCCACGGGGGCAAACTTGCCCTCGGTGCACACTGCTTTGGGAGGCTGGCCGGCAACCTCACAGACCTGGTGACTTAGCAAGGTATTTAAAAGGAAGCATTGGAGGGCGCCTGGGGGGCTCAGTCAGTTAAGCATCCAACTTCGGCTCAGGTCATGATCTCATGGTTCATGGGGTCGAGCCCCACGTCGGGCTCTGCGCTGACAGCTCAGAGCCTGGAGCTGCTTCAGATTCTGTGTCTCCCTCTCTCTCTGCCCCGCCCCTTCTCATGCTGTCTCTCTCTCTCCCTCTCTCTCTCTCTCAAAAGTAAATAAAACATTAAAAATTTTTTAGAAAATAAATAAAAGCTAGCATTGGGCCTGGAGAGGGGGGTGACTGAGGGGCTCAGTCAGTTGGGCATGCAGCTCTTGATTCCTACTCAGGTCATGATCTCACAGTTTGCAGGATGGAGCCCTACATCAGGTTCCTTGCTTACAGGACAGAGCCTGCTTGGGATTCTCTCTCTCTCTCTCTCTCTCTGCCCCTCCCCCACTCACAAGCATGCTCTCTCTCTCTCTCTCACACACACACACACACACACACAACAAATAAATAAACATTAAAAAAAGGAAGCAAGGGCGCCTGGGTGGTTCAGTCGGTTAAGCGTCCAACTTTAGCGTGGGTCATGATCTCGCAGTTGATGGGTTCGATCCCCAAGTCGGGCTCTGTGCTGACAGCTCAGAGCCTGAAGCCTGCTTCAGATTCTGTCTCCCTCTCTCCCTGCCCCTTCTCCGCTTGTGCTTTGTCTCTCTGTCTCTCAAAAATAAATAAAAATGTTAAACAAACGTTTTTTTAAAAAGGTAGCATTGGGAACTTTCTAACTGACTGCTATAACCCCTCATGACATTTAACTCAGGCACTGCCACATAGGATGCTTCTCAAAGTTTTGTTGAAACTTGGTGAGGACCCTTTAGAAGCCTTTTCTCAGAGAAAGCTGAAAAAGTCACGTAGCATCTGTGAAAACTTTGTCCTTCGACTGAGAGAAAAATGGCCAAAATAATATAGAGCAAACAGTGGGTGACAAACGAGAATGTATTCCTTGAGCACATGCCATTGGATGACGTGCAGGAAACCTTCCTGAAGATCTGAAGAAACGACCATCCCAACAAACGTCCACCGTGAGAGAGAGGTCTGCTTCAGGTGTCCCAAGAAGCTGGCCCTTCTCCGAGGAACGAGCTCGTGCACCCACAGTGGCTGTTTCAACGATGAAAGATGGGTGCTCTTTTTAGATGTTTTATTTATTTTGGGGAGGGAGGTGAAGAGAGAGGGAGACACCGAATCTGAAGCAGATTCCAGGCTCTGAGCTGTCAGCACAGAGCCCGACGTGGGGCTCGAACTCACAAACCGTGAGATCATGACCTGAGCTGAAGTCAGACACTTAACCGACTGAGCCCCCCAGGCGCCCTGAAATCTGGCAACCGTCAGGCCAAATGTGTGAGTTGCTGATGCATTGAAATACTTCTGTGCAGGTGAGTGAACAGCCCCAGATCCAAGAGGGCCGCTCCCATGGCCACTGCCCGGGCCACGCCACAGTCCAGGGGCCCAACCCTGGGTGGCTAGTTTCGGGCTGACTTAGGTGCCCGTGCGTCACCAGCTCAACCATTTTGGAATCAACACGTGGCTGTATATAATGAAGACATGTTCTTAAGAGTAAAGAACTTACTCAATTAAAAACAAGACAGAAATCAGTGAAGATGCGGCCGCTGGTGGAGTGACAGCTGAAGTGGGAGGGAGCTGAGGATGATTCCGGGCCAAGGTCACAGACGCCATCCGGCGCGAAGTCAGTTCACCACATAGTCCCAGGCAGACTCAGGCAAAATCAGTGGAATCCGGAAGGGGGCAAAGCAATGTAGAATATCTTTACTGTGGTTAAATTAATAAGAATAAAACATGGGGGCCCGGGTGGGTCAGTGGGTTGAGTGTCTGACTCCTGATTTCAGCTCTGGTCATGATCTCTCGGTTCGTGGGACTGAGCCCTGAGTCTAGATGTGTGCTGACATCACAGAGTCTATTTGGGATTCTCTGTCTCCCCCCCCCCCCAAATAAATAAATAAGCCTTAAAATGAATTTAAAAAAATAAAACAAAATATGTCCGGATTGTTATAATGGCAGGTGCCATGACACAGGCTGTGGCCACAGTGCCCTGGGCCACACAGAGGTTACTGGTCGCTTCTATGAGGCGCCCTTGGAAGATTTCAGTGACAGGGAAATCACACGCCTTTATTCTATGCAGAGAAGGTGACCTAAACTTGCTGACGTTTTCTGTGGGGACAAATGACTGGTAGATTGCAGAGGGTTGAAAAGCAAAGCCTAATTCAGATCCTTCAAGGTAAAGACAGATGATGAATTTGTTATCATTACTTGACATTAAGGTTCCCTCTGGGTGTCATACATTCTACAGGCTTTGACAAATGGGTAAGGTCATGTATCCACCATTTGAATATCACACGCTTTCCCCGCCCTAAAAAATACCCTTCTGTGCTCTGTCTGTTCACCCCTCCCATCCTCAGTGCCTGGCACATGTTGATCAGGTCACTGTCTGCACGGCGTAGCCTTTTCCGGAATGTCATATCGTTGGAGTCATGCAGATGGGCTTCCTTCACTCAGTGATATCATTTAAGGCTCCTTCATGTCTTTCCGTGGCTTGATAGTTCATTTCTTCTGAGTGCTGAATCATATTCTATCGTGTGGAGGTACCACGGTTTATTTATCCATCTATTTACTGAAGAACATTTTGGCTGCTTCCTCCTTCAGGCAATTGTAAATACAGCTGCTCTAAATATCTGTGCGCAGGTTTTTACAGGGACCTAAGCTTCAGCTCCTTTGGGTGGGGCGCAAAAGCTAAGTCATATCACACGAGCGTGCGTCATTGTGTAAGACACCGCCGGCCTGTCTTCTAGGTGGCGGCAGGATCTGCATTCCTGTCAGCAGTGAGTGAGAGTTCCCGCCGCACCACACCCCTGCCAACCTTTGATGTCAGAGTTCCAGATTTTAGCCCTTCTAATAGGTGTGTAGCGGCAATTAATTTGCCTTTCCCTGCTGACATAAGGTGATCATTTTCTCATGTGATTATTTGCTACTTGTTTCTTTCCTTTGGTGAGGTGCCTGTGAAGATCTTTGGCCCATTTTTTATTTTTTTAAGTTTATTTATTTATTTTGAGAGACAGAAAGAGAGAGAGAGAGAGAGAGAGGGAATGAGAGAGTACAAGTGGGGGAGGAGCGGAGACAGAGGGAGATAGACAGACCGCACAGAGCCTGGCACGGGGCTCGAACTCACAAACTGTGAGGTCATGACCTGGGCTGAGATCAAGTCAGACACTCAACTGACTGAGCCGCCCAGGTGGCCCAGCCCATTTTTTAATTGTATTGTTTTCTTGTTAAGTTTTAAGAGTTCTTTGTGTATTTTCAAGGCAAGTCCTCAGATATATTTTTGCACATATTCCTCCCTGTCTCTCCTTGTCTCTTCAGTCGGCTAGTGTCTTTCTTTCATAGAGCAGAGGTTTTAATTTCCATGAAATCCAGCTTCCCAACTTCTTTCAGGGATTGTGCTGCCTTTAGTGTAGTATCTGAAAAACTTATCGCCAACCAAGGTCACCAAGATTTCTCCTGCAGGATGTCCTAGGGGTTTCCAGGTTTGCTCTCTACATGCGGGCCCATGATCCATTCTGAGTTCGGGTCCGAGCTCTGTGTCAAGATTCTTTTTGCTTTCACACGGATGTTCAATTGTTCCATTTCTTTTTTTCATGTTTATTTATTTATTCTTGAGAGAGAGAGAGAGCGAGAGATTGCACATGCACACAAGTGGAAGAGGGGCAGAGAGAGAGAGGGAAACAGAACCTGAAGCAGGCTCCAGGCTCTGAGCTGTCAGCACAGAGCCCAACGGAGGGCTCGAACTCATGAACCACAAGATCATGACCTGAGCCGAAGCTGGACACTTAACCAGCTAAGCCACCCAGGAGCCCCTTGGTTGTTTTATTTCTTGAGATTATCCTCCCTCTATTGAATAGCCTTCACTCCTTTGTCAAAATCGATTGATGTGCTTGTGTAAGTCTGTGCTTATTCTGTCCCATTGATGTGTTTGTCTGTTGTTCACCAAGAACACACCATCATAATTTTTGTAGCCTTACTAAATCTTGAAGTTGCATAGTGTCCATCCTCTGACTTTGTTCTTCTTTTGTGCTATTATGTTGGCTACTTGGGGTCTTTTGACTTTTCTTTCTTTCTTTTTTTAAAAATATATTTATTTTATTTTTAAAATTGTTTTTACATTTATTTATTTTTGAGAGATGGAGACAGAGCACAAGTGGGGGAGGAGCAGAGAGAGCAGGAGACACAGAATCTGAAGCAGGCTCCAGGCTCTGAGCTGTCAGCACAGAGCCCGACGCGGGGCTTGAACTCACAAACTGAGATCATGACCTGAGCCGAAGTCAGACACTTAACCAACTGAGCCACCCAGGTGCCCCATATTTATTTATTTTGAAAGAGAGAGAAAGAGAGAGAGCAGGAGAGAGAGAAAGAGAGAGAGAGAGAGAGAGGGAGGGAGAGAGACAGAACGAGAGGGAGAGAGAGAGTCCCAAGCAGGCTCCATGCTGTCAGTGCAGAGCCTGACGTGGGGCTCACTCTCACAAACTGTGAGATCATGACCTGAGCTGCAGTCAAGTCGGAAACTTAACCAACTGAGCCCCGCAGGTGCCCCACTTTGTACCGGGTTGTGCGTGGTTGTTCTAGATATTACAATCTGTGAGTGACTTATCCCAAACTCCTCATATCAAAGACTTAATACTGCATGAAGCATTGAATGCATACTTCCAGTTAGGTCCGTTACTCTTTCCCCCTTTTCAAAAGACTGTTATTTCCTCAATATACGCTGAACACTGCACCAGATGGTGTTAAAATGTTTGCTTCAACCACGAAGTCTGATTTAAGAAACTCATGAGAATGGTACTCTATTATTTCACCTAGTTTTTCCCCAGTGTCTTAGCCTGCTAAGGCCCCCATAACAAAATACGGCAGACTGGAGGGATTAAACCACAGGAATTTCTTTCTCATAGTTCAAGAGGCTGCAAGTCCAACATCAAGGTGCTAGCAGGGCAGCCTCCCAGCGAGGCCCTCCTCCCGCCCTGCAGACGGCCACCTTCTCCCCGCACCCTCACGTGGCCTTTCCTCTGAGCGAGTGTACATCCTTATAAGGACACCGATCCTATTGGGTTAGGGCCCCTTATGACCTTATGCAACCTCAATTACTTTTGCTGTCTCCAAATATGTCACATTGAGGGCTGGGACATCAATGTGTGAATTTGGGGGAACACTGTGTGGTTCATAACTCTCGTCCCCTTTTCCCGTTCTGAAAACAATATCGGGCGCCCTGAGAGTGGCATGTCGAACACGACAACATGTAAAATCTTCACCATAATTCCCAAACTGAGCCGAGGCCATCGCATGCCAGCTCACCAGCAACTTCAGGCTTCCGTCTGCAGCGGTGGGCATCCAGCAGAGAACCACAGAAGGCCGAGGAAGAAAAGGCTCCTACCCAGCACCCTTCTCGGTTCACGCAGGGATGCACCAGCTGGGTCCTGATGAAGGAGAAGAGGAGAGGAGAGGAGAAGAGAGGCCCATGAAGAGGGGAAGAGGAAGACGAGGAACAGAAAGAAGAGGAACTGGTAAATGAAAATGAGGCACGCAAGCAGAGAAGGGGGTACATCCGGTAAGGCACTGCAACTCCAGCTAAGTGAATGTCTTCCAGGCAAACTTTGCCAACATAGATTTAATCACTGATCTTCACCAATGGCCCATCTCTACCAGTCAAGCCATACATAGATCAAATACTCCCACAAATGAAGAGATTATGTGACCGTCAGTGACGGCGGTTTATCATCCAATGTGATCCTCTAAAAAACAATTTGTCAATAGGATCGAGTCATTTTAGCAAACAAGAGTGAGGGAGTCCACATTGTGGGGTGGCTGAGATCAAACCCAGAACTGCACATTAGGACGGCTAGAGGGGCGCCTGGGTGGCTCAGTCAGTTGAGTGTCCAACTTCGGCTCAGGTCCTGATCTCATGGTTTGTGGTTTTGAGGCCTGTGTCGGGCTCTGTACTGACAGTTCAGAGCCTGGAGCCTATCTTCAGGTTCTGTGTCTCCCTCTTTCTCTGACCCTCCCCTGCTCATGCTCTCTCTCTCTCCCTCTCTCTCTCAAAATAAATAAAACATTTCAAAAAATTTAAAAAAACCTGCATGTTAGGACACCTAGAGAGGACTTTGCTCTCATGTTCGCCCCCCCCTCCCCTTGCTGAGGGACAAGGGAGCCTCTTGTGCATTTCCAGGGCATCAGCTGCCCCTGAAAATATGGAGAGAAACACATTATTCTGAGGCTGAAGCAAACACATGAAACTTAAAGAGTAACAGAACAATTTGCAAGAATTTTTAGTAAAATACGATGTCAAAGAAACATTGCTCTTGAAGTGGGCTGAGTCCTGGTGCCGTGGGTGGTGAGCCTGCTTCCCGCTGACATCAGTGGAGCTTTTTGGAAACTTCAACCAAAAGTTCCCATACTCATCGTTATCCCGAGCTCGGCCACATTGCCACAGGAACTCACAGCGGGGCTGGAAATGGAGTTTCTTGAGCTGCGCACCCCGCACCCCACAGCACTGCTAGGGCCTTGTTAGTTCAGGAAGACGCAGGTGACAGACATTGGGTCCTTAGCCAGCAATGTTGACCATCACGGGAGTGTCCTTGCCACTTGCTGGGCCTGACAGTGACTTCGCACTGGTCACTGGAAAGATGGGTGTCAAGGGCCTGTGACGGGTACTGAGGACTCAGTGACACTACTGCAGATGGCCAGTGCTGAGGGGGTGGGGCTTTGTCAGAATGACCTAGTTTATGTTTTATGTGCTTTGTGTGGTTTGTTTTCCGTAGGCTCCTTGATTCCTGCAGCAGGCCTGCCCTAGGTGAGAGGCAGGGGCGGGGATCATTAACACAGGGACCCCACCATTTTTGTATTTGAAACATTCCAGCTGTTCCTCTGTTATGATTGGGTGAATGAAAGGGGCCTATAATTCTCAATAAAAGACTTGAAAGTCTCATCAGCCCCATGAATTTTTCTTTTTTTTAAGCCCTGAAAATCATCCTTCGTTTCAGCGTCGGAGTGTGGCTTCCTGTACCAAAGACATCATCCTCGCTGCGTTTGACGTTTTCTTGCCAAATTTCGTCTCACCTATAACTAAAAGTGGATTTCTCCTTTGCATATTGAAATTCTATTTCTGAGACATTCCAATTCTGGAATTTGTCCAAAATTCTTGCTTTTTTATGGTAACGACTTAGAAGAAAATAGAATTGGAAGTATTGAATTGCTTTTTTACATAATAGACCGATGCACCTTTAATTTAACATTAACCTCCATTGACCTCTCATTTAAATAGCATACTATAATATGCTAATTAATACATACCCTCAAGTATACTTAGCACTAGAAGCACAGGGAGTTCTTCATGTTTGCGTAAAGATCCTCGAAAGATTTGGGAGAGACGTATTCTGTTTGGAGGGTGTAGACAGGATGGAGTGATGACTGGCATGGGGGCTGTGTTTTCCCCCTCTTGCTTGGTGTGTGCGGCCCCCTTGCCCTCCACCGCCAGCCCCGCCCCGCCCCCAGCAGCCCTTCGGAGGTGGCTGGAGGTGTGCCTGTGTGCACGCCTCTGTCTCCTCGATGCTGATATTTTCCACTCCGTGCACCCACATTTCTGTGTTGTTAACAAAATTCAACTGAGTAAATTTTAAAGGTCTTTAAATCACTTTATTCGGCGATTCACGAATCGGGCAGCATCCCATCTAGCAGACAGAGAGGAGCTCTGAGGAGCTGTACAAAATGGAAGACTTAGAGGCAGAAGCGGGTGGGGACAGGAAATTGATACGAGGCAAATAAATAAATAAATAAATAAATAAATAAAGCGCTCTTTCCCTCAGGGAGGGCAGGTGTCTATCAGGCGGAGCTCCTAATAATGTTGGGCCAGGCGATTCCTGACGGGTGGGTTGAAGATTCCATTTCTGGGAAAGCAGAAGTTATAATCAAGTCTCAGTTTGGTGACACGGGGCTTAGCATAAGTGACTCCATTTTGAGCCTTTTTGTTGAACTGTCTGTATCCAATCTCATGCTTCCAATGTCTGTCCAATATTCTGTGGTGAGCGTTCCAGCCCATTTTCGTACCTACTCTCACTGGGTGGCTTGCATCTGCAGAGATGACACCAAGGTCAAGAGTAAGTGACCAGGAGAAGCCAGCGAGGCAGTATCAGATGGAAGAGCGCCAGGCCGGGGGCAGCAGCGACCCCGCACGGGGCCAGCCTGGTGTGTGCAGGCCGGGCAACGAGTGGCCCGGGACGCCGGGGGAGAGGTCTGGGTGGCAAGAAGGGGCCAGAGCAGACTGCCAGCCTCGTGACAAAGGGTCCCCTGGGAGCCGAAAGGCAGAAACGGCCAATTACCCTTACCAGCCGTTGTACTAAATGCCACTAGGTGCCAACACTTTATGTACCTTGCAGTTTGGGGAGGCGCGTGGCGTCCGGTGGGCGGGCGACACAGACGGGCCGCGTGTGAGTTGGGTGACAGGACAGAAGGACCGGAGCTGCGTTTCAACCCAGGAAGACCGAGTTCCAGATGGCACGCCCCGCCCCCATGCGCCGTCGCCAGCAAGGCCGGGCAAGGCCGGGCAAGGCCGGGCAAGGTCAGGGCGAGACGTGGACCCGCCGTAGAGACTTTGCCTGGTTTTCCGCTGGAGATGATTCGAGAGAAGAAAACAGAGCCAAATCCGAAGGAAGGCCGAGTCCCGGCATCCCCAGGCCCGCGGACCCACGAGCAGGAACAGTCCGTGTTATTGCACATCTGACCCGTTCGGTTCCGCGTGGCCAGGGCTGAGACGCAGGTGTGTCGCTGGCATTGCGCGTGAGGCACAGGAGACCCCGTGCTGTGCCATCCAACGGCGGGGGGGGAGAGGGGAGGGGGGAGGG